>NC_057807.1:277453016-277785156 GCF_018294505.1 Triticum aestivum
CCCCGCGGTCGCCGCCTCCGGCCGTCCCTGGCTCTCTCCGGCCGCCGCGCCGCCCTTCTTCGGCGAGGCTGCTCCGGTCAACCTCGGTAGCCGCGCGTCCGGATCCCGATCCGAAAAAAGAGGTTGACCCCGAAATTCGTCTAAGTCCCTGATAATTTTATATAATCATGCCATATTCATCGCATCACATCTCTGCATCCGTAGTTCCGTTTTGTGCGTGTAATATGTCAAATTGTTCGCCTCGACGAGTACTTCATTTCATTCCATTGCATCATTTTCATTTGAGCTCATCTTGATGCCCGAAATGCTGTTGGAAGAGTGCATGTTGATGTTAATCTGCTGAAACTGTTATAACTTGCTCATTTATCATTTTTTCCATGATTGATGTGTGCATCCTATGAGTATGAGTTCTACATGTATGTTGATCTATGCCATGCCATCTTTACAGTGGTGCTACCCATGTATTTTTGTGAGTTGTGTGCTGAGTGCATTGAGCTTGTTAAGTAGGGCACTTGCTGTTGCTGTTTTCCTGACAGATTCTGTTATATTTTGTTGCTATGTTAACATGTTGCTACTAATCATTCTAGGCATAATCTGGAGATGTTCTATAAACATGTTTTGATCTACATGTTATGCCCTATCTATCCATGCCCCTTGTTGCATTTATAGCTTGCTGTAGATTGTTCATATCTTGCTCCAAAGTTGCTTGATAATGTTGCTGTCAGCCTGTTAACATTAAGTTCACTTGTTCCCATGTGTTTTGCTAGTGATCCATGCACCCTATGAACTTACTCTTGCTATGCTTAGCTTCATAAACATGTCTTATTACTGTTGGTTGCCTGGCCATGCCATGTATTGCTCTGTGGTGAGTGGTTCAATCTCACGAACATGCCTACTTATTGTTGTTTCTGCCATGTTTGAATCTGTAATATAACTTGCCATGTTTACATGGGTGCCATCTTATCTTCTGATCTTTTTTGGCTCATGGTCAGTAAGGGTCTTTTAATCTATGCAATTAGTAGATTCATGCCATGCCTTTGTTTGCCATGATATGTTCCTGTAACATGTTGTTTGCTTGCTCTAAACATTGCAACCTGATGTTATTTCTGCTAAAGTCTGAAACTGTTATTATTTGCCATCTTACCATGTGTTTTTGAGCATGTTCTAGTGATTTCTGGAGATAGCTCAGTGTTCATGTTTTGTTGTCCTTTACCTGTACTTCATGCCCATGTCTTTTGTTATTATGTTGGGGTGCTGTAGCATGTTGTTTTGATGCTTGTAAGATGCCTAGTTGCTGTTATGGATAGATTGTTGCTAGGACTTGTATAGTGTGCATGTGTTGAACCGTTGCTCCGTTTTGAGTGTGCTCTATATGAAACTTGCTTGATTTTGCATGTAGTTTCATATTATCATGTTGAATCCTTGTTTTTAGGTGTTTGCTTGATGTTTGGGTGCATTTTTCATCAATGCCATGTTTAACTTGTTTTGCTCATATCTTCTAGGCCGTAGCTCCGAATCTAATGAACTTTATATGTAACTTGACTAGAATCTCGTGTAGATCATCTTGGTGCTCTTTAACTTGCTGTTTAACAACTTGAACATAAGGTTTATTCAGTTCTGGACCAATTTCGAAATTTGCATATGAGGACTTACCGGAATTGTTATATGTTGTTTCCGTCCTCATTTAAACTTGCCTTGATGTGTTGTTCTTGTTTGCATCATCTCTTGCCATGAGTAGCCGCATATAGCTTTTTCATGCATCATGCTTGTTGTGCATCATGCCTTGTTCATGTGTGGTGTGTTTACCATGTTGTGTGCTTCTTCTCGATAGTTCCCGTTTCGTTGCGATCGTGAGGATTCGTTCGTCTCCGTGTGGTTCGTCTTCGTGACTTCATCTTATTCATGGACTCGTTCTTCTTCCTTGCGGGATTTCAGGCAAGATGACCGCTACCCTGGATCTCACTACTATCATTGCTATGCTAGTTGCTTCGTTCTATCGCTATGCTGCGTTACCTATCATTTGCTCGTCAAGCCATCCCATATTGCCATGAACCCCTAACCTTTCACACCTTTCCTATGCTAACTGTTGTTTGGCTATGTTACCGCTTTTGCTCAGCCCCTCTTATAGTGTTGCTAGCTGCAGGTGAAGTTGAAGATTTCTCCATGGTGGACAGGGTTTATGTTGGGATATCACAATATCTCTTATATTATTAATGCATCTATATATTTGGTAAAGGGTGGAAGGCTCGGCCTTATGCCTGGTGTTTTGTTCCACCCTTGCCGCCCTAGTTTCCATCATACCAGTGTTATGTTCCCGGATTTTGCGTTCCTTACACGGTCAGGTGATTTATGGGACCCCCCTGACAGTTCGCTTTGAATAAAACTTGTCCAGCAAGGCCCAACCTTGGTTTTACCATTTGCCTCACCACCACCTACTTTTTCCCTTGGGAGTCGCTCTCTCGAGGGTCATCTTTATTTTAGCCCCCTCCCGGGCCAGTGCTTGTCTAAGTGCTGGTTCGAACCGAGTAGACTGCGGGGCCCCCTCGGGGAAACTCGAGGTCTGGTTTTACTCGTAGGATGTCTCATCCGGTGTTGCCCTGAGAACGAGATATGCGCAGCTCCTATCGGGATTGTCGGTGCATCGGGCGGCTTTGCTGGTCTTGTTTTACCATTGTCGAAATGTCTTGTAAACCAGGATTCCGAGACTGATCGGGTCTTCCTGGGAGAAGGTCTATTCCTTCGTTGATCGCAAGATCTTGTCATGGGCTAAGTTGGGACACCCCTGCAGGGTATAAACTTTCGAGAGCCGTGCCCGCGGTTATGTGGCAGATGGGAATTTGTTAATGTCTTGTCGTAGATAACTTGACACCAGATCTGAATTAAAACGCATCAACCGCGTGTGTAGCCGTGATGGTCTCTTCTCGGCGGAGTCCGGGAAGTGAACACGGTTTCTTGGGTTATGTTTGACGTAAGTAGGTGTTCAGGATCACCTCTTGATCATTGCTAGTTCACGACCGTTCCGCTTGCTCTCTTCTCGCTCTTATTTGCGTATGTTAGCCACCATATCATGCTTAGTCACTGCTGCAACCTCACCACTTTACCCCTTCCTTTCCCTTTAAGCTTTGCAAGTCTTGATACCCATGGTAATGGGATTGCTGAGTCCTCGTGGCTCACAGATTACTACAACAACAGTTGCAGGTACAGGTTATGCGATGTTCATGACGCGAGAGCGATGTTTGATTGTTTGGAGTTCTTCTTCTGCTTCTTCTTCGATCAGGGGATAGGTTCCAGGTCGGCAGCCTGGGCTAGCAGGGTGGATATTGTTTGAGTTTCTGTTTATGATCCATCCGTAGTCGGATGTTGTTCTTGTATGTTGTATTATGTGTTCATGTGACATTGTATGTATTGGATGTTTCCCCACTATTTTTTAATGTTGATGCAATGATATCCACCTTGCCAAAGCGTCTCAATATGCGGGTCTATCCTTGGTGGGACCTTCGAGTTCCTTTTGGATAGGGTCGCATATTGGGCGTGGCATTAGGCAAGTTTAAATGAGGCCGGAACAACAAACAACAATTCCGGAAAATCCCATGTACACATTTAGCAATTTAATGCAAACAACAATTCTTAAACATTTTAATTGTTCTTATCATGATGCAGATGACATATGCAATTTTATGAAAATGTTGACATGAGCATGTTATGAAGTATTTGGTCACCATGGCGGAACGAAACGGGTGCCACGACAACGAAACCGAAAATGATGCCACGACAACATATCGGTTCCGGTAGCTCACAGAGATACCGGTGCAAAAGGAAGTGGGCGTGAGCGTGTCATGCAAGGATGGTGGGGTGATCCCGGATTCCGGGTTCCCACGGGACAACGGCATGGCAAACGAGGAGGAACGTGCAAAGACCTCTCTCGGACACGGTGCAAACACGAATATCTCATACATCATGCATTCGTCCACGGGTCATCGTCTCGGCGGTTATACCTTCGAAGCGTGCGTTTCGGGGCGGTTCAAAATCGTCGAGGGAAGTAGTCGTTCACGGGTCGTAGTGGAAGTAGTCGTTCTCGTGATGTAGTGGAAGTAGTTGTTCATGTTTCATAGTCGTTCACACTCCATAGAGGATTGAGGTCACGACGAGGAACTTGACGTCCACGGGGTCAACGATAGAGTTACACACGTTGTAGGGGTACTTGTTGGTCTGGTCTTGGCGTCCGTAGATGTACATGCAATTGTAGTGGTACTTGACGGTTCCATGTAGTCGAACTTGACGATCCATGTATGGGTCTTGGCGGTCTTGACGAATCCAAGTGACACCAGACACACGTCCACGGTAGTCTTCGGACTTGGGCTCCGGGTAGATGACTTGAGGGTCTCAGTCAGGAGCACTTGTGGCAAAGAAGTGCCCGCGAACGAGACGATGCAACACGAGCAGGAGGCGGATGCCACGTTCAGGCGAGCGGCGAGGCTCCCTGGTCCGAGTCGGTAGGGACGACACGAGGCGGTGATGAAGAGGAGGTCGCAGGGAGAGCTGCTGGAGGTGGATGCAGAGGGTCGCCGGGCGGCGGAGGTACGGCGGCACGCCGGTAGCAGGAGGCCAAGGCGGAGATGGTCCGGTTGGGTGACGCGGGTGGATCTGAAGGCGGAGATGGCACGCGAGGAGGAGTTCAGGGATGGGTCGTCAAGGCTGGAACCAGGGTGGAGGCGCAGAGGAGGAGGCTCGAGGCGCGCTGGAGGTAGTGGTGCTCGCGGGTGCAAGGCGGCCGGTGCTGGGGCTCCGGCGAACTTCGACCAAAACGGAGGGGACGAGTGGCGCGGGGCTCCTGCAGGGCGCGAAGGACAACGGATGCGGGCGCAGGTGCTCGAGGAGCTCCTCTCCTCGAGCGCTCGGGCGACGGGGACTTGGCGAGGAGGAGGCGCACAGGCGCAGGCGACGGAGAGCCGCCAGAGTTGGCCGCCCCGGTGGTGTTGCAGAGGCCGGGCGCGGGGCTAAACTCCTCTCTGCGTGTGGCAGCGGAGGAGGAGGACGATGGGGAGAGGGGATCGAGAGGAGGGGCGATGGGTGTGTGGCGGCGGGCAGAGGGAACGAGAGGAGGAGATGGGAGATGTTCACTAGGGTTAAGAGTTGTGGCGAGCTGGGCCTTGGCCAAATGGACTGCTGGGCTGGGTTCTCTTCTCTCTCTCTCTAGCCGGAAAAAAAGGAAGAAGAGCAAGGTTAGGAGGGCATTTCCTTAGGCTCACAAAAATATGAGGAATTTAACAAAAATGGCCCAAGGAGTTTTAGAGGATGTAAAATCCACACATGTTGAATTTAACTCGACATGTTTGAATTTTGAAACCCATTCGAATGAACTCCAAATGGGTTGAAATTATAGGAGATGACCTTACACACTAGATGTGATTTATGGGCTGATTTGGGGCATTTATGGATAAAGTAAAATTGCAACTCAATTTTACTAAAAAGGCACCAAAGGAAGAAACGAAGTTGAGTTGGATAAAAAGGAAAATTTGATGAACCGCGCAAATGTGTTATGGAATGGTTTAATATAGCTCCCTAAATATTGGGAGGATATGTTATAAATAGAAATCACCATTGTGAATATCCCTCGATTTAAATGGGTCGAAGATCCATACGATTTATTTAGATGAGTTGCAAAAATTAAATGACATGATGGCATGATGACATGATGCAATGCAACAAGCAAATAAAACACACGTCAAAGCTCGGAAGCTGGAAGTCTTCTGGAGCGTCGGTCTCGGGGCGTTACAACACTCCACCACTATGAGAGGATCTCGTCCCGAGATCTGGGATGGCACCGGAGAGAAACAAAAGAGGAAGAGAAGGGGTAAAACTAAGTTGCTTCTTTGATGAACGAGTGAAACCATGAACCTTGAGAGGTTGAGCAATTTAAAAGAAAGAGTACAACAGAGATGAACGAGATTGCAAACAATCCGTTAGAAAAGAGGAACAAGTAACATTATGAGAACTTGAAGGTTGCAAAGACATGAATCAAGAGTTTGATGGACAAGATAGAATTTGAAACCACTCCGGTTAAAACAAGATGAGAGAGGAAGAATTCGGGCAGCACTCTGGTTGAACATGGAAGGAATAGAACATGAACTTGAGAAGATGGGATGATACTTGATGAAATCAACAACACACTACCTCTGGAACTATTGAAAGAATGGCACAAGGGGTAAGAAAGATTTCAGACAGCAGTCCGGTTGAAAAGAGAGGCAAAACTTGATAAGATAAAAGAACTTGAATGAGAACACAACACTCCGGTTAAATGAATAAGCAAGAAAATAATATGAACTTGACAAAACGAGGTGATGGGTGAAGAGCACAACATCACAAAGCCTCCGAAAGAAATGAAAGAATGAAATGGAATGAACGGAGGAAAACTTGATCTTGAAGAGAACGCTTACAGGAAATGCTAGAACGGAGTTGTTGGATTATCAACAACGAAAGGATAAGCTTGTTGTGGGCTTATGGAAAACATCTCAAAATTATGAGGTGACAACCGGCCACTCACGGAAACAATTGCTTGCTTGAGATCAACGAAGAGATGAAAACTGCTTTCGCCGAGAGGATAGGAGAAAACATGGATCATTGATAAGCACCACAATTAGCAACATTCCTTAGGGAAGGCTTTAGGTGAAATCTATACCAAGATAACTCCAAGGAAGAAATTGATGGATTTAAAATACCTCATTCTTGACAACTTGTGATTCGCGAAACATGAATGGAAATGGCCAAGAATGATATAACACCATCTCAAAATATAGGGTAGAAAGAATTGCACTTTGGAATGCAAGATGAAGAATACTTCAGCTCCTCAAAACAAAACATGTGTTGAGCACCATGTTTGTTTTAGAGTATAGCTTGGCGGGTCATAACTTCAAGAGAAATCTTGAAGAACAAATCAAAAATGAAAGGAATCATTAACGAACCATCATGTAGAGCCTTCGTGAGAACTCCGGTAATAAAATCAAAGGATGATAACAAAGAAAGAGAAGTTGAGAACACAAGGTGAAGCCTTGCAATGAATTAGATGGAGCATCGCGACGAGATAATGCAGAAAACTTGGAACTCCGGAAAAGAAAAGATGAAGCATCTCGAACCGAGAAAAAATGACATGATGAACAACTCTGGAAAGAAGAAACTAGATTACTTGGATGAAACAATAATAAGAATTACGTTATGCGTATCCTTCACCAATTTAAATTGATGACAAGCAATGGATTTGGCATACTACTTATTCTTCTTGAGGGATTAAGGATAGAGATAGTGCAAACTTGAGAAGGTATTGATGGAACCGCCGGTGGGATTTGGAAACAACGAATATTTGATAAGATAATGAAGGAAGTGAAATCTTGAATGAACCACCGTAAGAATTGAAAATGAAAGTAGCAAAGGCACAATTCACCTGGAAGAATTGGAAAACGAATGAAGATACTTGAGGGGATTTAGATACATGAGAACGAAGAGACCATGAACTGATTAGAGGATATTTGAACGATGCACCGGTAAGATTTGGAGAATGATAGCTACACACTGAGAATGAAGAATTATGACATGATGGCCTTCGGAGGAAAGAAATGGAAACCACTCATGAAATACTCCGGATGGTAAGAAAAGAATTGTCACAATCAAAAAAATTATGAGGAGATGGCATCAAGCTTGAACTACGCCTCTTTGGAAGAACGGGTAAGGATTTAAGAGGAACTCTTCTTCAATCTTCAAAATTCGAGAATGACGACGAGAAACACCACCATGAATTGTTGAGATACTCCGGGAGAATTGAGAGGAAAGGTTGAGCCAAATATGAATTTTTTTTGAAAACGACCTTGGAGAAGGCATGCGACTGATGAAAATTCATTCTTACGTCAAACTTCGAAATGAATTTGAGAATCGCTCCGGAATAATTAGAAGAGTCAGGTAAGATCCTGGGAAAAGACCTGTGGGTTAGGGCCTACTCAAGAGAAACACCGTTGAAATGATTTAAAGAGATATTGCACCGATTGAATTAAATGGCTTGAATGAGATAAGAGCCTCAAAATAACTTGAACTAATTGAGAATGGAAACACAAATCTTGTGAGATATCTTCAGCACTCCAGAACAAATGAATAGGAATAAGTGAATGATTAAGGTGTGCATCGGCACGATAAAGCATTAGAAATGAGGAAAGGAATATGATGAATATCGAAAGCTTGAATTGGATCCATCGGAGAAGAAATAACAATGAAGGATGATGAACTTGAAGCTGTTGAGCATCTTCATGGGAAATCACCGGATAAGAACATTGAAGAATGCAGAGACTTCCCACAAATAAAAGGATACATGATTAAGAAATCTGAGTCCTTGAAGAAAAAAGGGTGGGAGGGCGGGAAAACAAAGGCAACTTGGGGCAGATGGAATGGATACCGTTGAGAAAAAATAGAATTGATCTTGCGGATGTTGAAATGATCGGATCCACTTGAAGAGAAGCACGCCGGTTGAAAAAGAATTAACATGACAACCTCAATGATCAAAAAGTATTAGTATTCACATAGCAATATGAGAACACCGTTTAGGAAAGGTATGGATTCAACATTTGACTTCGAAGCAACTCGAATACCACAAATAAAACAAAACAAAGGATTTGGCTTGCAGAATAAGCCGGAACAAATGCATTTGATAGAGATTTACCCAATCCCATATCATGCATCTGTCGGAAAGATATTCTAGGAGCTACTTGAATTCCCACCTATAAACTCCTGAAACTTTCTGGTTATGCAATCTGGTGTTGGGGATACAGGGGAAGCAATATATCTCATCCAAACTAACAATCCCTACATCCAGCTGTATCCATCCGTCAACACATAACCAAGAAAACTCCGGAAATCGTGTACCTCAACCTTTGAAAAGCATCCGTTATACGAGCTATGGCAATACTCCCGAACTCCCCAGTACTGGGTGGCGTCGAGGTTATCTCACCAACAACTACATAAAAGAGATTTTTGATGTCGGCAAAACTCAGGTATTCCAGAACTATAACGATAAAATTATGACAACAACACCTCGGAGCTCAACTCCCCGGGACACTGCCAAAACCCCTAAATGTCAGGAGGCACCAAGAACAATGTTCTCGTCATAAGAATATCGGAACGATCCCAAGATACCCGCGTGATCCTAAAAAAATTGTGAAAAAATTGGGGAGAGGAAAGACAAAACATCTACGTCAGGAGTCCTCACCAGAGCGACGAAGGGGGCTGAGGAGTAAAAAGAATACTACTCTCCGATATATATAATCCTAAGACTCAAAATAGTTTTCTTCTAGACTCAACAACGGCTAACAATCAAGGGGGCTCCTATGGTCGATCGAGGCTCTGGTTACCAACTTGTCACGACCAATATGCGATACTATCCTAAAGAGACTCGAAGGTCTCACCAAGGATAGAACCGCATATTGATACACTTTTGCAAGGTGGATATCATTACATCAACATTACATAATAGATGGGGATACATACAAAAGGCATACAATGCCACACGAATACAACATCATCATACATAAGATCAACATCCGACTACGGATGAAACACAAACAGAAGCTCAAACAATATCCACCCTGCTAGCCCAGGCTGCCGACCTGGAACCTATCCCCTGATCGAAGAAGAAGTAGAAGCAGAACTCCAAAACAAGCAAACATCGCTCTCACATCATGATCATCGCATAACCTGTACCTGCAACTGTTGTTGTAGTAATCTGTGAGCCACGAGGACTCAGCAATCCCATTACAATGGGTATCAAGACTAGCAAAGCTTAATGGGAAAGGAAGGGGGGTAAAGTGGTTAGGTTGCAGCAGCGACTAAGCATGATATGGTGGCTAACATATGCAAATGAGAGCGAGAAGAGAAGCAAAGGAACGATCGTGAAGCTAGCAATGATCAAGAGGTGATCCTGAACTCCTACTTACGTCAAACATAACCCAGAAACCGTGTTCACTTCCCGGACTCCGCCGAAAAGAGACCATCACGGCTACACACGCGGTTGATGCATTTTAATTCGGGTCTGGTGTCAAGTTATCTACAACCGGACATTAACAAATTCCCATCTGCCACATAACCGCGTGCACGACTCTCGAAAGTTTAAACCCTACAGGGGTGTCCCAACTTAGCCCATGATAAGCTCTCGCGATCAACGAAGGATATTCCTTCTCCCAGGAAGACCCGATCAGTCTCGGAATCCCGGTTTACAAGACATTTCGACAATGGTAAAACAAGACCAGCAAAGCCGCCCGATGTGCCGACAAATCCCGATAGGAGCTGCACATATCTCGTTCTCAGGGCACACCGAATAGGTCAGCCTACGAGTAAAACCAGACCTCGAGTTGCCCCGAGGTGGCCCCGCAGTCTGCCCGTTTCGGACCAACACTCGAAGGAGCACTGGCCCGGGGGGGGCTAAAATAAAGATGACCCTCGGGCTCCGGAAACCCAAGGGAAAAAAAGGGCTAGGTGAGGCAAATGGTAAAACCAAGGTTGGACCTTGCTGGAGGAGTTTTATTCAAAGCGAACTATCGAGGGGGTCCCATAAATCACCCGACCGCGTAAGGAACGCAAAATCCGGGAACATAACACCGGTATGACGGAAACTAGGGCGGCAAGAGTGGAACAAAACACCAGGCATAAGGCCGAGCCTGTTGGAAATATGCCCTAGAGGCAATAATAAAAGCATTATTATTATATTTCCTTGTTCATGATAATTGTCTTTATTCATGCTATAATTGTGTTATCCGGAAATCGTAATACATGTGTGAATAACAGACACCGACATGTCCCTAGTGAGCCTCTAGTTGACTAGCTCGTTGATCAACAGATAGTCATGGTTTCCTGACTATGGACACTGGATGTCATTGATAACGAGATCACATCATTAGGAGAATGATGTGATGGACAAGACCCAATCCTAAACATAGCACAAGATCGTATAGTTCGTTTGCTAGAGTTTTGCAATGTCAAAGTATCTTTTCCTTAGACCATGAGATCGTGTAACTCCCGGATACCGTAGGAGTGCTTTGGGTATGCCAAACGTCACAACGTAACTGGGTGACTATAAAGGTAGACTACGGGCATCTCCGAAAGTGTCTGTTGGGTGACATGGATCAAGACTGGGATTTGTCACTCCGTATGACGGAGAGGTATCACTGGGCCCACTCGGTAATGCATCATCATAATGAGCTCATAGTGACCAAGTGTCTGGTCACGGGATCATGTGTTACGGTACGAGTAAAGTGACTTGCCGGTAACGAGATTGAACGAGGTATTGGGATACCGACGATCGAATCTCGGGCAAGTAACATATCGATAGACAAAGGGAATAGCGTATGGGATTGATTGAATCCTCGACATCGTGGTTCATCCGATGAGATCATCGTGGAGCATGCGGGAGCCAACATGGGTATCCAGATCCCGCTGTTGGTTATTGACCGGAGAGTCGTCTCGGTCATGTCTGCTTGTCTCCCGAACCCGTAGGGTCTACACACTTAAGGTTCGGATACGCTAGGGTTGTAGGGATATGTATATGCAGTAACCCGAATGTTGTTCGGAGTCCCGGATGAGATCCCGGACGTCACGAGGAGTTCCGGAATGGTCCGGAGGTAAAGATTTATATATAGGAAGTCCTGTTTCGGGCATCGGGACAAGTTTCGGGGTTATCGGTATTGTACCGGGACCACCGGAAGGGTCCCGGGGGTCCACCGGGTGGGTCCACCTGTCCCGGGGGGCCACATGGGCTGTAAGGGGGTGCGCCTTGGCCTAATGGGCCAAGGGCACCAGCCCCACATAGGCCCATGCGCCTAGGGTTTAAGGGGGCAAGAGTCCTAGGAGGGTAAGGCACCTCCTAGGTGCCTTGGAGGGGAGGGAAACCCCCCCTTGGCCGCCGGCCATAGGAGATTGGATCTCCTAGGCTGCGCACCACCCCCCCTTGGCACCCCTATATATAGTGGGGGAGAGGAGGGACTTCATACCTGAACGCCCTGGCCTTTGGTTGCCTCCTTCTCCCTCCCCAACACCTCCTCCACCTCCATAGTGCTTAGCGAAGCTCTGCCGGAGTACTGCAGCTCCATCAACACCACGCCGTCGTGCTGCTGCTGGTGCCATCTCCCTCAACCTCTCCTCCCTCCCTTGCTGGATCAAGAAGGAGGAGACGTGGCTGTTCCGTACGTGTGTTGAATGCGGAGGTGCCGTCCGTTCGGCGCTGGTCATCGGTGATTTGGATCACGTCGAGTACGACTACATCATCACCGTTCTTTTGAACGCTTCCGCTTGCGATCTACAAAGGTATGTAGATGCATCTAATCACTCGTTGCTAGATGAACTCCTAGATGATCTTGGTGAAACGAGTAGGAAAATTTTTGTTTTCTGCAACGTTCCCCAACAGTGGTATCAGAGCTAGGTCTATGCGTAGTTCTTCTTGCGCGAGTAGAACACAATTTGTTGTGGGCGTAGATTTGTCAACTTTCTTGCCGTTACTAGTCCTTTCTTGCTTCAGCGGTATTGTGGGATGAAGCGGCCCGGACCAACCTTACACGTACGCTTACGTGAGACCGGTTCCACCGACTAACATGCACTAGTTGCATAAGGTGGCTGGCGGGTGTCTGTCTCTCCTACTTTAGTTGGAGCGGAATCGATGAACAGGGTCCTTATGAAGGGTAAATAGAAGTTGACAAATCACGTTGTGGCTTTAACGTAGGTAAGAAAACGTTCTTGCTAGAACCCTAATTCAGCCACGTAAAACTTGCAACAACAATTAGAGGACGTCTAACTTGTTTTTGCAGCAAGTGGTTTGTGATACGATATGGCCAAAGTTGTGATGAATGATGAATGATCTATATGTGATGTATGAGATGTTCATGCTATTGTAATAGGATTCACGACTTGCATGTCGATGAGTATGACAACCGGCAGGAGCCATAGGAGTTGTCTTTATTCTTTTATATGACCTGCGTGTCATCAAGAAACGCCATGTAAATTACTTTACTTTATTGCTAAACGCGTTAGCCATAGTAGTAGAAGTAATAGTTGGCGAGCAACTTCATGGAGACACGATGATGGAGATCATGATGATGGAGATCATGGTGTCAAGCCGGTGACAAGATGATCATGGAGCCCCAAGATGGAGATCAAAGGAGCTATGTGATATTGGCCATATCATGTCACGTTTATTATTTGATTGCATGTGATGTTTATCATGTTTTGCATCTTGTTTACTTAGAACGACGGTAGTAAATAAGATGATCCCTCACAATAATTTCAAGAAGTGTTCACCCTAACTGTGCACCGTTGCGACAGTTCGCTGTTTCAAAACACCACGTGATGATCGGGTGTTTTATTCAGACGTTCACATACAACGGGTGTAAGACAGATTTACACATGCAAACACTTAGGTTGACTTGACGAGCCTAGCATGTACAGACATGGCCTCGGAACACAGAAGACCGAAAGGTCGAGCATGAGTCGTATAGAAGATACGATCAACATGAAGATGTTCACCGATGTTGACTAGTCCGTCTCACGTGATGATTGGACACGGTCTAGTTAACTCGGATCATGTAATACTTAGATGACTGGAGGGATGTCTAATCTAAGTGGGAGTTCACTAATAATTTGATTAGTTGAACTTAATTATCATGAACTTAGTCTAAATATTTTACAATATGTCTTGTAGATCAAATGGCCAACGTAGTCCTCAACTTCAACGCGTTCCTAGAGAAAACTAAGCTGAAAGACGATGGCAGCAACTATACGGACTGGGTCCGGAACCTGAGGATCATCCTCATAGCTGCCAAGAAAGATTATGTCCTACAAGCACCGCTTGGTGACGCACCCGTTCTCCCTGCAGAACAAGATGTTATGAACGCTTGGCAGGCACGTTCCGATGACTACTCCCTCGTTCAGTGCGGCATGCTTTACAGCCTAGAGCCGGGGCTCCAAAAGCGTTTTGAGAGACATGGAGCATATGAGATGTTCGAAGAGCTGAAAATGGTTTTCCAAGCTCATGCCCGGGTCGAGAGATATGAAGTCTCCGACAAATTCTTCAGCTGTAAGATGGAGGAAAACAGTTCTGTCAGTGAGCACATACTCACTATATCTGGGTTGCATAACCGCTTGACTCAGCTGGGAGTTAATCTCCCGGATGATGCGGTCATTGACAAAATACTCCAGTCGCTTCCACCAAGCTACAAGAGCTTTGTGATGAACTTCAATATGCAGGGGATGGAAAAGACCATTCCTGAAGTATTTGCTATGCTGAAATCAGCAGAGGTAGAAGTTAGGAAGGAACATCAAGTGTTGATGGTCAATAAAACCACTAAGTTCAAGAAAGGCAAGGGTAAAAAGAACTTCAAGAAGGACGGCAAGGAGGTTGCCGCGCCCGGCAAGCAAGCTGCCGGGAAGAAGCCAAAGAATGGACCCAAGCCCGAGACTGAGTGCTTTTATTGCAAGGGAAGCGGTCACTGGAAGTGGAACTGCCCTAAGTACTTAGCGAATAAGAAGGCCGGCAAAACAAAAGGTATATGTGATATACATATAATTGATGTGTACCTTACTAGTGCCCGTAGTAGCTCCTGGGTATTTGATACCGGTGCAGTTGCTCACATTTGTAACTCAAAGCAGGGGCTGCGAAATAAGCGGAAACTGGCAAAGGACGAGGTGACGATGCGCGTCGGGAATGGTTCCAAGGTCAATGTGATCGCCGTCGGCACGCTACCTCTGCATCTCCCTTCGGGATTAGTTTTAAACCTTAATAATTGTTATTTAGTGCCAGCTTTGAGCATGAACATTGTATCGGGATCTCGTTTAATTCGAGATGGCTACTCTTTTAAATCTGAGAATAATGGTTGTTCCATTTTTATGAGAGATATGTTTTATGGTCATGCTCCTATGGTGAATGGTTTATTCTTTATGAATCTCGAACGTGATGCTACACATGTTCATAATGTAAGTACCAAAAGAAGTAAGGTTGATAATGATAGTCCCACATACCTGTGGCACTGCCGCCTTGGTCACATAGGTGTCAAACGCATGAAGAAGCTCCATGCTGATGGACTTTTAGAGTCTCTTGATTATGAATCATTTGACACATGCGAACCATGCCTTATGGGTAAAATGACCAAGACTCCGTTCTCAGGAACAATGGAGTGAGCAACCGACTTATTGGAAATCATACATACTGATGTGTGCGGTCCAATGAGTGTTGAGGCTCGCGGTGGCTACCGTTATGTTCTCACCCTCACTGATGATTTAAGTAGGTATGGGTATATCTACTTAATGAAACACAAGTCTGAAACCTTTGAAAAGTTCAAGGAATTTCAGAGTGAGGTTGAAAATCAACGTGACAGGAAAATCAAGTTTCTACGATTAGATCGTGGAGGAGAATACTTGAGTCACGAGTTTGGCACACACTTAAGAAAATGTGGAATAGTTTCACAACTCACGCCGCCTGGAACACCTCAGCGTAATGTTCGGTGACGCTAGGGTTGTAGGGATATGTATATGCAGTAACCCGAATGTTGTTCGGAGTCCCGGATGAGATCCCGGACGTCACGAGGAGTTCCGGAATGGTCCGGAGGTAAAGATTTATATATAGGAAGTCCTGTTTCGGGCATCGGGACAAGTTTCGGGGTTATCGGTATTGTACCGGGACCACCGGAAGGGTCCCGGGGGTCCACCGGGTGGGTCCACCTGTCCCGGGGGGCCACATGGGCTGTAAGGGGGTGCGCCTTGGCCTAATGGGCCAAGGGCACCAGCCCCACATAGGCCCATGCGCCTAGGGTTTAAGGGGGCAAGAGTCCTAGGAGGGTAAGGCACCTCCTAGGTGCCTTGGAGGGGAGGGAAACCCCCCTTGGCCGCCGGCCATAGGAGATTGGATCTCCTAGGCTGCGCACCACCCCCCCTTGGCACCCCTATATATAGTGGGGGAGAGGAGGGACTTCATACCTGAACGCCCTGGCCTTTGGTTGCCTCCTTCTCCCTCCCCAACACCTCCTCCACCTCCATAGTGCTTAGCGAAGCTCTGCCGGAGTACTGCAGCTCCATCAACACCACGCCGTCGTGCTGCTGCTGGTGCCATCTCCCTCAACCTCTCCTCCCTCCCTTGCTGGATCAAGAAGGAGGAGACGTGGCTGTTCCGTACGTGTGTTGAATGCGGAGGTGCCGTCCGTTCGGCGCTGGTCATCGGTGATTTGGATCACGTCGAGTACGACTACATCATCACCGTTCTTTTGAACGCTTCCGCTTGCGATCTACAAAGGTATGTAGATGCATCTAATCACTCGTTGCTAGATGAACTCCTAGATGATCTTGGTGAAACGAGTAGGAAAATTTTTGTTTTCTGCAACGTTCCCCAACAGTGGTATCAGAGCTAGGTCTATGCGTAGTTCTTCTTGCGCGAGTAGAACACAATTTGTTGTGGGCGTAGATTTGTCAACTTTCTTGCCGTTACTAGTCCTTTCTTGCTTCAGCGGTATTGTGGGATGAAGCGGCCCGGACCAACCTTACACGTACGCTTACGTGAGACCGGTTCCACCGACTAACATGCACTAGTTGCATAAGGTGGCTGGCGGGTGTCTGTCTCTCCTACTTTAGTTGGAGCGGAATCGATGAACAGGGTCCTTATGAAGGGTAAATAGAAGTTGACAAATCACGTTGTGGCTTTAACGTAGGTAAGAAAACGTTCTTGCTAGAACCCTAATTCAGCCACGTAAAACTTGCAACAACAATTAGAGGACGTCTAACTTGTTTTTGCAGCAAGTGGTTTGTGATATGATATGGCCAAAGTTGTGATGAATGATGAATGATCTATATGTGATGTATGAGATGTTCATGCTATTGTAATAGGATTCACGACTTGCATGTCGATGAGTATGACAACCGGCAGGAGCCATAGGAGTTGTCTTTATTCTTTTATATGACCTGCGTGTCATCAAGAAACGCCATGTAAATTACTTTACTTTATTGCTAAACGCGTTAGCCATAGTAGTAGAAGTAATAGTTGGCAAGCAACTTCATGGAGACACGATGATGGAGATCATGATGATGGAGATCATGGTGTCAAGCCGGTGACAAGATGACCATGGAGCCCCAAGATGGAGATCAAAGGAGCTGTATGATATTGGCCATATCATGTCACGTTTATTATTTGATTGCATGTGATGTTTATCATGTTTTGCATCTTGTTTACTTAGAACGACGGTAGTAAATAAGATGATCCCTCATACTAATTTCAAGAAGTGTTCCCCCTAACTGTGCACCGTTGCGACAGTTCGCTGTTTCAAAACATCACGTGATGATCGGGTGTTTTATTCAGACGTTCACATACAACGGGTGTAAGACAGATTTACACATGCAAACACTTAGGTTGACTTGACGAGCCTAGCATGTACAGACATGGCCTCGGAACACAGAAGACCGAAAGGTCGAGCATGAGTCGTATAGAAGATACGATCAACATGAAGATGTTCACCGATGTTGACTAGTCCGTCTCACGTGATGATCGGACACGGTCTAGTTTAACTCGGATCATGTAATACTTAGATGACTAGAGGGATGTCTAATCTAAGTGGGAGTTCACTAATAATTTGATTAGTTGAACTTAATTATCATGAACTTAGTCTAAATATTTTACAATATGTCTTGTAGATCAAATGGCCAACGTAGTCCTCAACTTCAACGCGTTCCTAGAGAAAACTAAGCTGAAAGACGATGGCAGCAACTATACGGACTGGGTCCGGAACCTGAGGATCATCCTCATAGCTGCCAAGAAAGACTATGTCCTACAAGCACCACTTGGTGACGCACCCGTTCTCCCTGCAGAACAAGATGTTATGAACGCTTGGCAGGCACGTTCCGATGACTACTCCCTCGTTCAGTGCGGCATGCTTTACAGCCTAGAGCCGGGGCTCCAAAAGCGTTTTGAGAGACATGGAGCATATGAGATGTTCGAAGAGCTGAAAATGGTTTTCCAAGCTCATGCCCGGGTCGAGAGATACGAAGTCTCCGACAAATTCTTCAGCTGTAAGATGGAGGAAAACAGTTCTGTCAGTGAGCACATACTCACTATGTCTGGGTTGCATAACCGCTTGACTCAGCTGGGAGTTAATCTCCCGGATGATGCGGTCATTGACAGAATCCTCCAGTCGCTTCCACCAAGCTACAAGAGCTTTGTGATGAACTTCAATATGCAGGGGATGGAAAAGACCATTCCTGAAGTATTTGCTATGCTGAAATCAGCGGAGGTAGAAGTCAGGAAGGAACATCAAGTGTTGATGGTCAATAAAACCACTAAGTTCAAGAAAGGCAAGGGTAAAAAGAACTTCAAGAAGGACGGCAAGGAGGTTGCCGCGCCCGGCAAGCAAGCTGCCGGGAAGAAGCCAAAGAATGGACCCAAGCCCGAGACTGAGTGCTTTTATTGCAAGGGAAGCGGTCACTGGAAGCGGAACTGCCCTAAGTACTTAGCGGATAAGAAGGCCGGCAAAACAAAAGGTATATGTGATATACATGTAATTGATGTGTACCTTACTAGTGCCCGTAGTGGCTCCTGGGTATTTGATACCGGTGCAGTTGCTCACATTTGTAACTCAAAGCAGGGGCTGCGGAATAAGCGGAAACTAGCAAAGGACGAGGTGACGATGCGCGTCGGGAATGGTTCCAAGGTCAATGTGATCGCCGTCGGCACGCTACCTCTGCATCTCCCTTCGGGATTAGTTTTAAACCTTAATAATTGTTATTTAGTGCCAGCTTTGAGCATGAACATTGTATCGGGGTCTCGTTTAATTCGAGATGGCTACTCTTTTAAATCTGAGAATAATGGTTGTTCCATTTTTATGAGAGATATGTTTTATGGTCATGCTCCTATGGTGAATGGTTTATTCTTTATGAATCTCGAACGTGATGCTACACATGTTCATAATGTGAGTACCAAAAGAAGTAAGGTTGATAATGATAGTCCCACATACTTGTGGCACTGCCGCCTTGGTCACATAGGTGTTAAACGCATGAAGAAGCTCCATGCTGATGGACTTTTAGAGTCTCTTGATTATGAATCATTTGACACGTGCGAACCATGCCTTATGGGTAAAATGACCAAGACTCCGTTCTCAGGAACAATGGAGCGAGCAACCGACTTATTGGAAATCATACATACCGATGTGTGTGGTCCAATGAGTGTTGAGGCTCGCGGTGGCTATCGTTATGTTCTCACCCTCACTGATGATTTAAGTAGGTATGGGTATATCTACTTAATGAAACACAAGTCTGAAACCTTTGAAAAGTTCAAGGAATTTCAGAGTGAGGTTGAAAATCAACGTGACAGGAAAATCAAGTTTCTACGATCAGATCGTGGAGGAGAATACTTGAGTCACGAGTTTGGCACGCACTTAAGAAAATGTGGAATAGTTTCACAACTCACGCCGCCTGGAACACCTCAGCATAATGGTGTGTCCGAACGTCGTAATCGCACTCTGTTAGATATGGTGCGATCTATGATGTCTCTTACCGATTTACCGCTTTCTTTTTGGGGCTATGCTTTAGAGACTGCCGCATTCACTTTAAATAGGGCTCCGTCGAAATCCGTTGAGACGACACCGTATGAATTATGGTTTGGGAAGAAACCTAAGCTGTCGTTTCTAAAAGTTTGGGGATGCGATGCTTATGTCAAGAAACTTCAACCTGAAAAGCTCGAACCCAAGACGGAAAAATGCGTCTTCATAGGATACCCAAAAGAAACTATTGGGTACACCTTCTACCTCAGATCCGAAGGCAAGATCTTTGTTGCCAAGAATGGGTCCTTTCTGGAGAAAGAGTTTCTCTCGAAAGAAGTAAGTGGGAGGAAAGTAGAGCTTGATGAAGTATTGCCTCTTGAACCGGAAAATGGCGCAACTCAAGAAAATGTTTCTGAGGTGCCAGCACCGACTAGAGAGGAAGTTGACGATAATGATCAAGATCAAGCTCCTACTGAAATTCGAAGGTCCACAAGGACACGTTCCGCACCAAAGTTGTACGGCAACCCTGTCTTGGAAATCATGCTGTTAGACAACGGTGAACCTTCGAACTATGAAGAAGCGATGGCGGGACCGGATTCCGACAAATGGCTAGAAGCCATGAAATCCGAGATAGGATCCATGTATGAAAACAAAGTATGGACTTTGACTGACTTGCCCGTTGAGCGGCGAGCCATAGAAAATAAATGGATCTTTAAGAGGAAGACAGACGCGGATGGTAATGTGACCATCTATAAAGCTCGGCTTGTCGCTAAGGGTTATCGACAAGTTCAAGGGGTTGACTACGATGAGACTTTCTCACCGGTAGCGAAGCTGAAGTCCGTCCGAATCATGTTAGCAATTGCCGCATTCTATGATTACGAAATATGGCAAATGGACGTCAAAACGGCATTCCTTAATGGTTTCCTTAAGGAAGAATTGTATATGATGCAGCCGGAAGGTTTTGTCGATCCTAAAAATGCTGACAAAGTGTGCAAGCTCCAACGCTCGATTTATGGGCTGGTGCAAGCATCTCAGAGTTGGAACATTCACTTTGATGAGATGATCAAAGCGTTTGGGTTTACACAGACTTATGGAGAAGCCTGCGTTTACAAGAAAGTGAGTGGGAGCTCTGTAGCATTTCTCATATTATATGTAGATGACATACTTTTGATGGGAAATGATATAGAACTCTTGGACAGCATCAAGGCCTACTTGAATAAAAGTTTTTCAATGAAGGACCTTGGAGAAGCCGCTTATATATTAGGCATCAAAATCTATAGAGATAGATCGAGACGCCTCATAGGTCTTTCACAAAGCACATACCTTGATAAGATATTGAAGAAGTTCAATATGGATCAATCCAAGAAAGGTTTCTTGCCTGTGTTACAAGGTATGAAATTGAGCTCAGCTCAATGTCCGACCATGGCAGAAGATATAGAAGAGATGAGCGTCATCCCCTATGCCTCAGCCATAGGTTCTATTATGTATGCCATGCTGTGTACCAGACCTGATGTTAACCTTGCCGTAAGTTTGGTAGGAAGGTACCAAAGTAATCCCGGCAAGGAACACTGGACAGCGGTCAAGAATATCCTGAAGTACCTGAAAAGGACTAAGGAAATGTTTCTCGTTTATGGAGGTGACGAAGAGCTCGTCGTAAAGGGTTACATCGATGCTAGCTTCGACACAGATCTGGATGACTCTAAGTCACAAACCGGATACGTGTATATTTTGAATGGTGGGGCAGTAAGCTGGTGCAGTTGCAAGCAAAGCGTCGTGGCGGGATCTACATGTGAAGCGGAGTACATGGCAGCCTCGGAGGTAGCACATGAAGCAATATGGGTGAAGGAGTTCATCACCGACCTAGGAGTCATACCCAATGCGTCGGGGCCGATCAAGCTCTTCTGTGACAACACTGGAGCTATTGCACTTGCCAAGGAGCCCAGGTTTCACAAGAAGACAAGGCACATCAAGCGTCGCTTCAACTCCATTCGTGAAAATGTTCAAGATGGAGACATAGAGATTTGTAAAGTACATACGGACCTGAATATAGCAGATCCATTGACTAAACCTCTCCCTAGAGCAAAACATGATCAACACCAGAATTCCATGGGTGTTCGATTCATCACAATGTAACTAGATTATTGACTCTAGTGCAAATGGGAGACTGTTGGAAATATGCCCTAGAGGCAATAATAAAAGCATTATTATTATATTTCCTTGTTCATGATAATTGTCTTTATTCATGCTATAATTGTGTTATCCGGAAATCGTAATACATGTGTGAATAACAGACACCGACATGTCCCTAGTGAGCCTCTAGTTGACTAGCTCGTTGATCAACAGATAGTCATGGTTTCCTGACTATGGACACTGGATGTCATTGATAACGAGATCACATCATTAGGAGAATGATGTGATGGACAAGACCCAATCCTAAACATAGCACAAGATCGTATAGTTCGTTTGCTAGAGTTTTGCAATGTCAAAGTATCTTTTCCTTAGACCATGAGATCGTGTAACTCCCGGATACCGTAGGAGTGCTTTGGGTATGCCAAACGTCACAACGTAACTGGGTGACTATAAAGGTAGACTACGGGCATCTCCGAAAGTGTCTGTTGGGTGACATGGATCAAGACTGGGATTTGTCACTCCGTATGACGGAGAGGTATCACTGGGCCCACTCGGTAATGCATCATCATAATGAGCTCATAGTGACCAAGTGTCTGGTCACGGGATCATGCATTACGGTACGAGTAAAGTGACTTGCCGGTAACGAGATTGAACGAGGTATTGGGATACCGACGATCGAATCTCGGGCAAGTAACATATCGATAGACAAAGGGAATAGCGTACGGGATTGATTGAATCCTCGACATCGTGGTTCATCCGATGAGATCATCGTGGAGCATGCGGGAGCCAACATGGGTATCCAGATCCCGCTGTTGGTTATTGACCGGAGAGTCGTCTCGGTCATGTCTGCTTGTCTCCCGAACCCGTAGGGTCTACACACTTAAGGTTCGGTTACGCTAGGGTTGTAGGGATATGTATATGCAGTAACCCGAATGTTGTTCGGAGTCCCGGATGAGATCCCGGACGTCACGAGGAGTTCCGGAATGGTCCGGAGGTAAAGATTTATATATAGGAAGTCCTGTTTCGGGCATCGGGACAAGTTTCGGGGTTATCGGTATTGTACCGGGACCACCGGAAGGGTCCCGGGGGTCCACCGGGTGGGTCCACCTGTCCCGGGGGGCCACATGGGCTGTAAGGGGGTGCGCCTTGGCCTAATGGGCCAAGGGCACCAGCCCCACATAGGCCCATGCGCCTAGGGTTTAAGGGGGCAAGAGTCCTAGGAGGGTAAGGCACCTCCTAGGTGCCTTGGAGGGGAGGGAAACCCCCCCTTGACCGCCGGCCATAGGAGATTGGATCTCCTAGGCTGCGCACCACCCCCCCTTGGCACCCCTATATATAGTGGGGGAGAGGAGGGACTTCATACCTGAACGCCCTGGCCTTTGGTTGCCTCCTTCTCCCTCCCCAACACCTCCTCCACCTCCATAGTGCTTAGCGAAGCTCTGCCGGAGTACTGCAGCTCCATCAACACCACGCCGTCGTGCTGCTGCTGGTGCCATCTCCCTCAACCTCTCCTCCCTCCCTTGCTGGATCAAGAAGGAGGAGACGTGGCTGTTCCGTACGTGTGTTGAACGCGGAGGTGCCGTCCGTTCGGCGCTGGTCATCGGTGATTTGGATCACGTCGAGTACGACTACATCATCACCATTCTTTTGAACGCTTCTGCTCGCGATCTACAAAGGTATGTAGATGCATCTAATCACTCGTTGCTAGATGAACTCCTAGATGATCTTGGTGAAACGAGTAGGAAAATTTTTGTTTTCTGCAACGTTCCCCAACAGAGCCTTCCACCCTTTACCAAATATATAGATGCATTAATTAAATAAGAGATATTGTGATATCCCAACATAATCCTGTCCACCATGCAGCAATCTTCAACTTCACCTGCAACTAACAACGCTATAAGAGGGGCTGAGCAAAGCGGTAACATAGCCAAACAACGGTTTGCTAGGAAGGGTGTCAAAGGTTAGAGGTTCATGGCAATTTGGGAGGCTTGATCAACAAGAGATAGGTAGCGCAGCAAAGCGATAGAACGAAGCAACTAGCATAGCAATGATAGTAGTGAGATCCAGGGTAGCGGTCATCTTGCCTGAAATCCCGCTAGGAAGAAGAACGAGTCCATGAAGAAGACGAACGGGAGTAGTCGTACGAATCCTCACAATCGCAACATTACCGGA
Source organism: Triticum aestivum (assembly GCF_018294505.1). Lineage (NCBI taxonomy): Eukaryota > Viridiplantae > Streptophyta > Magnoliopsida > Poales > Poaceae > Triticum > Triticum aestivum. The sequence continues at coordinate 277,476,851 of NC_057807.1, forward strand.
ACTAAGAAGCAACACCAGAAAGAAACAAACAACATGGTAAATGCACAAGCATAAACATGGCATGATGCACAATCAAGTATGATGCATGTCCGATTTAATGAGGTATGGCATGGCAAGGTGCAACAAACAATACTACAAGTTAAGTGGAGCTCAATATGCAACGAGTTGCATATTGACAAAACACCACATCAATTATTTAGTTCTCTCTCGGTTATGCTACTCATCAATATTAAATGTTGTTAAACATGGCAAGGGGTGAAGCATATGGAAACTAACTATTTAGGCAAGTTTAAATGAGGCCGGAACAACAAACAACAATTTCGGAAAATCCCCATGTACACATTTAGCAATTTAATGCAAACAACAATTCTTAAACATTTTAATTGTTTTTATCATGATGCGGATGACATATGCAAGTCTTATGCAATTTTATGAAAATGTTGACATGAGCATGTTATGAAGTATTTGGTCACCATGGCGGAACGAAACGGGTGCCACGACAATGAAACCGAAAATGATGCCACGACAACATATCGGTTCCGGTAGCTCATAAAGATACCGGTGCAAAAGGAAGTGGGCGTGAGCGTGTCATGCAAGGATGGTGGGGTGATCCCGGATTCCGGGTTCCCACGGGACAGCGGCATGGCAAACGAGGAGGAACGTGCAAAGACCTCTCTCGGACACGGTACAAACACGAATATCTCATACAGCATGCATTCGTCCACGGGTCATTGCCTCGGCGGTTATACCTTCGAAGCGTGCATTTCGGGGCGGTTCAAAATCGTCGAGGGAAGTAGTCGTTCACGGGTCGTAGTGGAAGTAGTCGTTCTCGTGATGTAGTGGAAGTAATTGTTCACGTTTCATAGTCGTTCACACTCCATAGAGGATTGAGGTCACGACGAGGAACTTGACGTCCACGGGGTCGACGATAGAGTTACACACGTTGTAGGGGTACTTGTTGGTCCGGTCTTGGCGTCCGTAGATGTACATGCAATTGTAGTGGTACTTGACGGTTCCGTGTAGTCGAACTTGACGATCCATGTATGGGTCTTGGCGGTCTTGACGAATCCAAGTGACACCAGGCACACGTCCATGGTAGTCTTCGGACTTGGGCTCCGGGTAGATGACTTGAGGGTCTCAGTCAGGAGAACTTGTGGCAAAGAAGTGCCCGCGAACGAGACGATGCAGCACGAACAGGAGGCGGATGCCACGTTCAGGCGAGCGGCGGGGCTCCTTGGTCGGAGTCGGTAGGGACGACACGAGGCGGTGATGAAGAGGAGGTCGCAGGGAGAGCTGCTGGAGGTGGATGCAGAGGGTCGCTGGGCGGCGGAGGTACGGCGGCACGCCGGTAGCAGGAGGCCAAGGCGGAGATGGTCCGGTTGGGTGACGCGGGTGGATCTGAAGGCGGAGACGGCACGCAAGGAGGAGGTCGGGGATGGGTCGTCGAGGCTGGAACCAGGGTGGAGGCGCACAGGAGGAGGCTCGAGGCGCGCTGGAGGTAGTGGTGCTCGCGGGTGCAAGGCGGCCGGTGCTGGGGCTCCGGCGAACTTCGACCAAAACGGAGGGGACGAGCGGTGCGGGGCTCCTGCAGGGCACGAAGGACAACAGATGCGGGCGCAGGTGCTCGAGGAGCTCCTCTCCTCGAGCGCTCGAGCGACGGGGACTTGGCGAGGAGGAGGCGCACAGGCGCAGGCGACGGAGGGCCGCCGGAGTTGGCCGCCCCGGTGGTGTAACAGAGGCCGGGCGCGGGGCTAAACTCCTCTCTACGTGTGGCAGCGGAGGAGGAGGAGGATGGGGAGAGGGGATCGAGAGGAGGGCGATGGGATCGAGCGATGGGTGTGTGGCGGCGGGCAGAGGGAACGAGAGGAGGAGATGGGAGATGCTCACTAGGGTTAAGAGTTGTGGCGAGCTGGGCCTTGGCCAAATGGACTGCTGGGCTGGGTTCTCTTCTCTCTCTCTCTCTAGCCAGAAAAAAAAGGAAGAAGAGCAAGGTTAGGAGGGCATTTCCTTAGGCTCGGAATTTAACAAAAATGGCCCGATGAGTTTTAGAGGATGTAAAATCCACACATGTTGAATTTAACTTGACATGTTTGAATTTTGAAACCCATTCGAATGAACTCCAAATGGGTTGAAATTATAGGAGATGACCCTACACACTAGATGTGATTTATGGGCTGATTTGGGGCATTTATGGATAAAGTAAAATTGCAACTCAATTTTACTAAAAAGGCACCAAAGGAAGAAAAGAAGTTGAGTTGGATAAAAAGGAAATTTGCCGAACCGCGCAAATGTGTTGTGGAATGGTTTAATATAGCTGCCTAAATATTGGGAGGATATGTTATAAAGAGAAATCACCATTGTGAATATCCCTCGATTTAAATGGGTCGAAGATCCATACGATTTATTTAGATGAGTTGCAAAAATTAAATGACATGATGGCATGATGACATGATGCAATGCAACAAGCAAATAAAACACACGTCAAAGCTCGGAAGCTGGAAGTCTTCTGGAGCGTCGGTCTCGGGGCGTTACACACCACTAGGTGTACGGCTATCTCTATGTGTTTTAAGAAAATTAAATGCTTGTCCCTTTTGAGGTGACTACCTTTAATTTGAAGATCTACACCACATTGTGGTGTTCTTCTGGAAGGCTTGCCATATGAATCACTAAGAATCACCGTGACCATGATTATGCTTAGCCATAGCATTTTCATCGTACTTAATTTACTGAAGGTAAATTAATGCATGAGTATTTCATGCATCATATGGCTAACCTTTTCGAAAGGTAATGCGATGCGATGACATTAGGTGTGAATAATTATTTGACATGGGTCATGGACATAGTGATCTTGTCGACCCATGGCCTTGTGGCCATAAAGACTCCACCTGCAGAGAATGTCATGGCTATTTATAAATAGCTAAAATGTGCATATTTGCAATTATGTGACATTGCTATGACTCAGTTTATAAACTGAGTATGTAATGGATAATGAATATCCATTTTCCCTCTAAGGCTTCATTGAGGCGAGATATATTGTTATAAGCATCACACGAATGATTATTCATTCGTATTAAGGACTTCAAGTCTGTTGAGGCTTATTATTCTGCTGTCTATAAATCAACACTAAGTTGAGATTATGTGATAAGGCGGTTTCAGATACATATCTGACTATAAGTCCTTACTGCACTTTACATTCTCCTAGGATGGTAAACAGAAATATCATCTTTGTTTCAGGTTGCAATGCCTGAAATTCACGCTAGTACTCTTAGTACTAAGCAATAGTGGTTAGAGAACCACGAGGAGTTGAATGTAAAGTGAAGAGAAAAAATGACAAGCGGAAATTGAGTGAATATCTCAAAAGGGAATGGATCATTTAATTTAAATGATCATAATGACAACTTTCAAGTTTGTCAAAATGGTGGTTTTACGAAATGTCGTACTAATGATTACCAATCGGTCAAGTATTGGGTTGAATCATACCACCGGCTCACTGGAGGCAAATGATTTTAATGGGATAAGTTTGAAGTTCTACTTCAAAAGGAAACAACCAGAGAACATTCTGGCATGATAAAAGGGGAATAGACTCCTCTATATTGATGATATGCTTGTGGAATGATATTCCAAAGATATTTTGGAGATCTCGTGTAGTCTCCTAGTTATCCTTAAATATCATTGGCATATAATTGTACTACTACATATAGTATAAATTGCAACATCTTGTCCCTCGAACATGATAGTTGAGATAATTGAGTGTATGAATTAGTTTATACTCAATCTTGTTGCATATATAATAATTTTTCCTCCTTTGTCATTAGGATATTGGACGATTAGAGAAATTATTGACAATTCTGTTGGCTCCAACTTGACAAGTTGCAATATTCCCAACAATCATCAGATTGTTTTGTGCACTGCATGTGACATTGGGGAATTAATTTTAAGGCACTCTCACCTTAAAATTTGAAATGAGCCAGCCAATACTCTTGATTGCATTCAAGAATATGTTTGGATTATTCAACAATTATCTGGGTTATGTTGGTACTTCATGGTGTTCATAGACGCATCTAGAACATGGTCTTAGCCAGAATGGTTTGGCTTGATCTCTTATGAAAGAGATTCAATATTGCATAGCCAATGTTGCAGAATTGTGATTTACCAACATTTTGTTGATGGTAACATGCGGTCTCACACTCCGCATAATTGATCTAAATGAGATCAAATGATACTGCACCCCCTTGCAGTTTGTACGTGGAAATAAGTGAAGTATTTCCCATCTGCGGTAATTCGGTTATATACCGATATCACCACCCCAACGTACATCATGGGCCTTCACATATGGTTGGGATCTATGTGAGGAATAACTGTGGTATGTTCGTTAATCCGCCTAATACCTTAACCCTTATAGGGGAGTTATTTGCATCCCATACGCTTATTTCTTTTGCAATAAGAACATTTTCTGGCATTAGGGGGAGATGAGTACCACAAAGAATGCCAGGAAATGGATAAGAAATGTCATTGCCATTTTGTCCATGTACTTAAGAATCTGAAATGCAGGTTCAAGTTATGAAAAATTTGCAGCATACTGCAAATAATCTGCCAAGTATATTTACTGATGACAAAGTTGTCACTATGGTCAAGTACCAAAATGAGTGGAGGTACCTAATAAACCACTCGTCTCCCTAGATGAGAGCAAGAGGGGGATAATTCTGGTCGCATGAGATTAAGTTCTCATATGTTTCGGCGAAAATAGAGGAGATTGACCCCTCGATCAGTAAATATGATTCAACCTCTGGTTGAATGACACCTGAGGGATGCGCGGCATCCAAAGTCCAACACATATGTGCACACATTTTTATGTGTTGGGACATCGAAACACCTTGACTCTGTTGTTGTGGGAAATCACAAGGAGTTAAGAGGCGTAATAAGAATTCCACAATGATATTGATTCATGAGAATCATATATGAGAAAGTCTACATATGTCGACATAAAATTCTTTCGAGAATTGCTAGAATCCTTTTGGGCCCTGAACCAAATCCATGGAGAGTGTTGTTGCACTTATATTGGTTCAAATGAAAGGAAGCAATTAAGGAAGATTGGCACTCGCTCATCAAAAGAGAGGTATTTACCATTGTAAAACCTGCTCCTCATAAGTATCTTCCAGAGGGAAGAGAAGTGAATTTTTGTTTGGAAACAAAAATAAATGAGGTGGTGAGAAAGCAAGGCTTGTAGCACAAGGGTTTTTCCCAGAGACCCGACACCGGTTACGATATAACATACCTTCTTGGTATGAGTGGAATTATGTTTCGATACTGAATGTTAATGGTAGTATAGATCCACATGATTGATGTATGTAATGTCTACATACTCCCATGGGTCAATTAGTTTGGATTTATATATTGAATTCATTGAATGACTTAATATTCTGAATCCAAAGGTAAATCGCAACATGCATGTGTGGAACTTCTGAAGTCATTCTATGACTTGAAGTAGTCAGAGAATTGTGTGGTGCAACCGACTAAGTGAGTTATTCCTTGACAAGGATTACTCTCATACTAATGATTGTTGACGTGTATTCATGAAGAAATCCTGGGTTGGATTGTACATCACCTTAATTTGTGGTGTCGATGATCTTATCATCAAAGTCTATATAAGACATGAAATACACACAATCATGTTAAGACGGATATTTGGGTTAAACCAAATTATGCTAAGCTTATGACTTGAGCATATTCCCCTAAGATATCAGTCTTCATATATCCGGAAGTATTGGAGAGGTCCAATATGGATATATTATATCAAAGACACATATGGTCATGTTATACCTAATATGGGATATAGATCCTTGAGACATAGGGGAGATGGTGAAGTGATAGAGGAGCATGAATTGCCATATCTAAATACCATCGAAGCACTCATATATCTTGCAAAATATGTAAGGCCTGACACTATAGTTTTTGGCAATTTATTGAGAGTGCAATTCTCTGAAAGGTGTAAGGTTTGTGTAAGGAATATCCTGGGATATATCCAAGGAACGAAGGGTCTTGATCAATTTCATTCGAAAAATCAAGATGGGACCATGGTTTGATATATTGATAGTGGCTAATTATTTGATCCCACAATGACATATCAAAGACTGGGTTTGCTGGAAGAGTACTTTGAAGAAAGTATTCAGAATAGACTCTAAGCGAGTCCTTCCAGTGATCATTCTATATCATTTGAAGCATCAGAAAATGTGGATGACTTCATAGAATGATTGGCCACATGTGAAATCATGTGTAATTATCATTATCTACCAAGATAATGTCACTTGTATTGCTTATGGGTTATATTTATCCTTGTGAATTACAAAAATGTAAGAGGATAGTATGCAAACAAATTATTGTGATATTCACAATGTCTCTATCAATATTTATATTCCAGAACTAGGTTCGTGGAATTGGTATGAGATATTCTTGAGGTTTGCAAATTTCAGGGGGAGTAAAATCCCAAGTTATAACCCGTTGGTGATCTTGAGATCACTCATATTGTACTCTTTTTCCCTTTATGAGTTTTCCATGATGTTTCTCATATAAGGTTTTTAACGAGACAATAATATAAATACAAGTGCGGATATGTGCCATATTGGTTTCTCCTTATATTTTTCCCACTGGGTTTTAAAGGAGTTTTCGATGGCACATTATTATAAGGTTTCTCCTCAATTTTTCCCACAGGGTTTTTGGAGGAGTTTTCAGTTTGCAATATACATATGACGAATTGATCAAGGGGGAGTGTTGAGAAATAAAAATATGTGATCAATTGTATGGGAGGGATGCCTCCTAGGAGGTGTCTGTTGGGGAAGAGGTGTCTCCCCAACACACCCCTTCACCATGTATATAAGTGGGTCTCCCACGTTGCAATTGAACTAATGGATCATTTGGACTCTTCATGTGTCTCTTTTACTTTCACTCTATAATATTTTTTACGTAGTATGATAAAGGACTTATATTTAGGAACAGAGGGAGGGAGTAGTAATGACTGGTTGGGGTATATATCTGGTGATACGGATGCTCCCATGATACGCGACCATGTGGATTGTTCGATCTGGACTGGAGGCACAAGATTGAGCTGGCTCACCTGATGTTGCCATTTATGCAAAACACACCCTGGTTTATTCCATAATTCAGCGACGAACTGCATATTCGTCTCTTCCGTTCTCTTCTTCGTCAATTCGATTCACAGCTCCTCCGCCTAGGGCATCTCTGCTGCTGCCGCCGGCAGGCCACCATGGCATGCTCCATCTACTGTTGCCAGCACAAATCCAGCACAACCTATAGGCTCTCACGTGCGTATCGACCTTCGCCCAGATCCGTTAAGTTTCATGGGAGCCGAGACGGATCTGTCCGCGCCGTCGCTGAAGACGACCGTGTCCCGGGAGTCGGAGACTCTCTTCAAAGACGATCAGGTAAGATTCTGAACCAGGCCTGAGTTGTAGTCCGTGCTTGCCCGCTGCCCTTTCCTCCGAAAGTGCAACACATATCTGTGGAGCCGTGGAGGCGTGTATTGCTCTCTACAATGTAGCCCATAATGGTTGTGTTTCAAGTAGAGATCGAGGGAGGTAACACAGATATGTAAACGTGAACAGTTAATCCTTTATTGATGATTCAGTTACACAATCACTACTAGGAAAAACCCTAGCACTAGCGCGGATTTAATGCCTATCAGTAGCATGGGGAAACACGCTACTAGTAAGGCGCTACAGCTAAAGGTTAGCAGTAGCGTGGGTTAAACCACGCTGCTGCTATATCGACTTAGTAGTGCTTTCTCCAATGAGCGCTACTAGTAATTACTAGTAGCGCTTCTGCCAGCCCACGCTACTACTATTATTCCATATTTTACTTTTTTTATTTCATGTGTATTCATACACCTTTATACAAGTTTTCATACAACATCAATTTAGAGATTGTTTGTACATTATAATGAGTTAGTACATCACTGGGTGAAAGAACCGTGGACTAGTTTCAAGTGGATGGACATCCGCTTGAAACTAATCCGCGGTTCTTTCGCCGAATGATATAATAAATATCATCACCATCATCATCATATCATTAACAACTTATCATCATAATATACATCATTGTCATATAACACCTCCTCATGATCATCATTTTTCATCAATGAGACATCACATAGCAAGTTGGTCACTAGTCATAATTGAAGGAAATATGCCCTAGAGGCAATAATAAAGTTATTATTTATTTCCTTATTTCATGATAAATGTTTATTATTCATGCTAGAATTGTATTAATTGGAAACTTAGTACATGTGTGAATACATAGACAAAACATAAGTGTCCCTAGTATGCCTCTACTTGACTAGCTCATTTATCAAACATGGTTATGTTTCCTAACCATAGACATCTATTGTCATTTGATGAATGGGATCACATCATTAGGAGAATGATGTGATGGACAAGACCCATTTGTTAGCTTAGCATTATGATCGTTACAGTTTCATTGCTACTGCTTTCTTCATGACTTATACATGTTCCTCAGACTATGAGATTATGCAACTCCCGAATAACGGAGGAACACTTTGTGTGCTACCAAACGTCACAACGTAAAAGGGTGATTATAAATGTGCTCTACTGGTGTCTCCGAAGGTGTTTGTTGGGTTGGCATAGATCGAGATTAGGATTTGTCACTCTGTGTTTCGGAGAGGTATCTCTGGGCCCTCTCGGTAGTGCACATCACTATAAGCCTTGCAAGCAATGTAATGAGTTATTTGCGGGATGATGCATTACAGAACGAGTAAAGAGACTTGCCGGTAACGAGATTGAACTAGGTATAGTGATGCCGACGATCGAATCTCGGGCAAGTAACATACCGATGACAAAGGGAACAACGTATGTTTTTATGCGGTTTGACCGATAAAGATATTTGTAGAATATGTAGGAACCAATATGAGCATCTAGGTTCCGCTATTAGTTATTGACCGGAGATGAGTTCTCGGTCATGTCTACATAGTTCTCGAATCCGTAGGGTCCGCACGCTTAACGTTCGGTGACGATCGATATTATGAGTTTATGCGTTTTGATGTATCGAAGGTAGTTCGGAGTCCCGGATATGATCACGGACATGACAAGGAGTCTCAAATGGCCGAGACATAAAGATCGATATATTGGATAACTATGTTGGACATCGGAATGGTTCCGGGAAAGTTCGGGCATTTACCGGAGTACCGGGGGGGGGGGGTTACCGGAACCCCCCGAGGAGTGTATGGGCCTTATTGGGCCTTAGTGGGAGAGAGGAGAATGCGACCGGGTGGAGGGTGCCCCCCAAGCCCAATCCGAATTGGGTGGGGGGCCAGCCCCCCTTCCCTTCTCCCTCTCTGCTCCTTCCTTCCTCTCCTACTCCAACTAGGGAAGGGGGGGATCCTACTCCTGGTGGGAGTAGGACTCCCCCTAGGGCGCGCCATAGAGTGGGCCGACCCTTCCCTCCTCCACTCCTTTATATACGGGGGAGGGGGGCACCCCATAGACACACAAGTTGATTGTTTAGCCGTGTGCGGTGCCCCCCTCGACCATATTCCACCTCGGTCATATCGTCGCAGTGCTTAGGTGAAGCCCTGCGTCGGTAACTTCATCATCACCGTCATCACACCGTCGTGCTGACAAAACTCTCCCTCAACCTCAGCTGGATCAAGAGTTCATGGGACGTCACCGAGCTGAACGTGTGCATATCGCGGAGGTGCCGTACCTCCGGTGCTAGGATCGGTCGGATCGTGAAGATGTACGACTACATCAACCACGTTGTCATAACGCCTCTGCTTTCGGTCTACGAGGGTACATAGACAACACTCTCCCCTCCCGTTGCTATGCATCACCTAGATGGATCTTGCATGTGCGTAGGATTTTTTTTGTAATTACCGCGTTTCCCAACAGTGGCATCCGAGCCAGGTCTATATGTAGATGTTATATGCACGAGTAGAACACAAAGAGTTGTGGGCGATAATAGTCATGCTGCTTACCAGCATGTCATACTTTGATTCGGCAATATTGTTGGATGAAGTGGCTCAGACTGACATTACGCGTACGCTTATGTGAGACTGGTTCTACCGACGTGCTTCGCACACAGGTGGCTAATGGGTGTCTTTTTCTCCAACTTTAGTTGAATCGAGTGTGACTACGCCCGGTCCTTGTTGAAGGTTAAAACAACACACTTGACGAAAAATCGTAGTGGTTTTATGCGTAGGTAAGAACGGTTCTTGCTAGAAGCCCGTAGCAGCCACGTAAAACTTGCAACAACAAAGTAGAGGACGTCTAACTTGTTTTTGCAGGGCATGTTGTGATGTGATCATGGTCAAGATGTGATGAGATATAAATTGTTGTATGATATAAATGTTTATTATTCATGCTAGAATTGTATTAACCGGAAACTTAGTACATGTGAATACATAAACAAAACATAAGTGTCCCTAGTATGCCTCTACTTGACTAGCTCGTTTATCAAAGATGGTTATGTTTCCTAACCATAGACATGTGTTGCCATTTGATGAACAGTATCACATCATTAGGAGAACGATGTGATGGACAAGACCCATTTGTTAGCTTAGCATTATGATCATTATAGTTTCATTGCTACTGCTTTCTTCATGACTTATACATGTTCCTCAGACTATGAGATTATGCAACTCCCGAATACCGGAGGAACACTTTGTGTTCTACCAAACGACACAACGTAAAAGGGTGATTATAAAGGTGCTCTACTGTTAGTGCATCTAGTGCCCCTTAGTGATTTTGGTGTATTGAAGACTTATAGGTTAAGGGACTAATATGTTTGTGAGTGTACGCTGATTCTATAAGTTGATGAGGAGTTTGATATTGACAGTGAAAGTCGACCCCTAAAAATGAATGTCTTCGGCTGAAGACTTTGAAAGTGAAGAAATTGGTGTGACCGTGAAGACTTGGATATTCATGTGAGGATTATGAGGCGTGAAGACTTTTGTTTTCGTAGTTTCATTTTCTTCTTTTTGAGTCATAGGAAACACCGTACTGTTAAAAGGGGTCGAGGTAATACTAAGGAAACTAATTTCCAAGTGATGCTCATCTCAAAATCCTACACCTACCCAATCCTTTCGAGTGAAGCCATTGGACATCTCACATCAGTTCAATCAATTTCTTCAGTGACAGAGACAAAGATCTTCTGGTCTCTGAGGAATTTGTTCTGACTGAGGAGTTAGGAATTCCCCACTACGAATTGCCTACATATTGAGGAACATGATAGCCCTGAGGAATTCGAACCTCAAATCCAACCATTGCTGTGCTACACGCCAACTATCCAAAATATCCTACCACCTAACGGTCATATCATTGAAGGGCATTTATGTCTTATCATGTCGGGCTGCTCCCTAGGCTATAAATAGCTGCCCCCTACAACCACTAGCTGGTTGGCTGCTCCGAGTGAAACTGACACTTGTCAATTGAGAGCATCCCATCCTTTGAGGACTTTGAGCGAAAATCATCAAGTGAGGAAAACCCAAATCCCAAACCCTAACCTACAAACCCAAAGTGATTGAGCATCACTGAAGAGATTGTTCCTGTGTGGAACCGACACTTGTTACCTTTAAGGCTGGTGTATCCTCCAGACGGTTAGGCGTCATGGTCTGAGCATCCAAGAGGAATTGTGGATCGCCGAGTGACCTAGTCTATGAAGGTTTGGAAGTCACCTGTGAAGACTTACCACTACTGTTGGGTGAGGTCTGTGTGATCTTAGCTCAAGGAGAATACGGTGAGGACTGTGTGTCCGGGACTGTGTGTCCTCGAGTTTAAATACTTAGCCGCCCCAATCAGACGTACAACTGTCACAACAGTTGGAACTGGTCTACTAAATCATTGTCTTCACCAAGCCTAATGGTTCTATTTCCTAAACCCTTTCATTTTCTCAGTTATGTGTTGATGAAGCTGATCATTACTATTTGAAAACTTTGACTGAAGACTTTCTCTAATTCCTCAATCCTATTTCTTCAGTCATTTTGTCTTCATCCTGCTTATCCTGTGTTTATGCTTTCTAAACTCTGTGTTTGTCCTTCATTTCATCATGATGATTATGTTGTTGCTCTGTTATGCTTATACCTGAGTACTTATTCCGCTGCAAGTAGTTCTTCGCTTAGGAATTTCCTCACCCTGAAATTCCTCAGTGAAGAATTCATAAAAATCGCCTATTCACCCCCCTCTAGTCGACGTAACGCACTTTCAATTGGTATCAAAGTAAGGTACTCCCTTGTTCTGTGTGATTTTGGTTTAACCGCCTGGAGTTTTAGTTATGTTGACTGCAGGAATGATGAAGGTCTCGGGTAGGTGTCCTACCTTTGATGGGACGGACTACCCCTACTGGAAGAACAAGATGCGCATGCATCTTGAGGCAATTGATAACGATCTCTGGTATGTTGTGGAAAATGGCGTTCCCTCTGTCACTCCATCTGTGAATGCTGCTCATGTGAAGAGATTCAAGCAACTCGATTCTCAAGTGAAGAATATCATATGTGGCCATCTGAGCAAAGGACAGTACGGCAGAGTGAGTGCCCTGGAAACTGCCAAGCTGATTTGGGACAGGCTGTCCAAGGTCAACGAAGGAGTCTCAGCTCAACGTGACTCCCGAGTTGATGTTCTTCGCAATCTCTTCAACCGCTTCAAAAGACTCGACAACGAAAATGTTCAGCAAATCTTTGATCGCCTCACTGACATCTCAAATGAGCTTCAAGCACTTGGTGCCACTGACATCACCGATCATGAGGTGGTGAAGAAATTGGTGAGATCACTTGATTCTTCATTCGACACTGTTGCACTGATGATTCAACAGCGAGCTGATTACAAGTCACTTGATCCCGCTGATATCATCGAGAGGCTAAACACTCATGAGTTCCAGCTTGCTGAGAAGAGAGATCTCTATGGACCGAGCTACGGAAGATCACGTGCATTGAAGGCCAAGGCAGTCTCTAAGTCCGAAGCTGAAGACTCTGGTAGCAGCCTTGGTGATCCTGAAGAACTAAGCCAGGAGCTAGCAATGCCCGTGAGGAAATTCCAGAAGTTCTCTCGCCACGGTCACTTTGGAAAGTCTTCAAGAAATGATGATTCCTCGTCTCGTGACTACAAAAAGAGAACTTGCCACAAATGCAAGAAACCTGGTCACTACATGTCTGATTGTTCTCTGTGGGAAAAGGAATCAAAGAACAAAAAGTACAAAGATGACGATTCTGATGACTCAAAGAAGAAGAATAAATCTTCAAAATCTTCATCATCAAAATCTTCAAAGTCTTCATCTCACAAGAAGAGTAGTTCCAAGAAGGCCCGGGCATTCATTGGCAAGGAAATTGACTCTAAAGCTGAATTTGAGGACAATGTGGAGGAGGAGGAATCTGAGGAATTAGACTTTGGTGTGGCTTAGCCCTCGCTACCGCTTATGTTAGCAAGTCCATCTTCAACACTTAAGAAAATGACCTCCCCAACTCTGGTGACAAAAGCTTCAATGACTATGCTCCCACCTACTGCTTCATGGCAAAAGGTGCCAAGGTACTCAAACATTCCCCCTCTGACTCTAGTGAGGATGAATCTGATGACAATCTCAAGCCTAGCTACTCGAAACTTGCTAAAATTGATGTTAAACAACATAAGGCTTTAGAAAAGATTCAAAATCAACTAGATAGAAGCGATGACCTGTTGGGTGAGGAATTGAATCGAACCAAGACTTTGACAGATAATCTCAGAGACTTCAAACTCAGTTTGACAACCTTCAAAATCATCATAACACTCTCTTAACTGATCATGAGAAGCTTTCTTATGAATTGCTTCAGAGAAAGCAAGATCTTGATAAGTTAAAAGTGAGTTATGAAGATCTTCAGAAGGAAAACGATTCATTGCTTGCTCAACAGATCAGTTCCGCTCAAGAAGAATTTATTCCACCATGTCTGAAATGCATTGAGCATGAATCTGCTAATTCATCACCTGAATATTCAAATGCTTCTATTGCTGCAAATTCTTCAACTGTCTCTATGGTCACAAATTCCTCATCTGAGGATACCACAAGTATCACTGACGATAATGCAGGGCTGAAGGAATTGTATGTGACAGGCATTTACAAAAGCCTCAAAGGGCAACAGACTATATGTGATGTGCTCAAAAAGCAGATCTTGAACAGGAACCCTAGGAAAGAGGGTACTACCTTTGAGAGGAAACTCAATGCTGACGGGACCTACTGGAAACCTGAGCAGTATCCCAAAACCTCATGGGTTGCTGCGAAAGGACCTCCTGTAGATCCATGCACTCTATCTGGCTTTACTTGTGATTCTTCATATTCCTATGATAAGTCATTTGACTCCAACTATAAACTGTTTAAGAATCAGAATGGTGAAGTATTTGCTCGATATGTTGGAATGAGGAACGGTCCCCCTATGAAGAAAATCTGGGTTCCTAAAAGATGCCTTGAAAATCTTCAGGTGAATTTCATCATGACACCACCCATGAAGAATAGGAAACCCAGATCAAATTCTTCATATGGATCAAAATCTTCATATGGATCCAAGTCCTCATATGGACCGAATTCTTCATATGGATCAAATTCCTCACGTGGATCAAAATCCTCATATGAACATCATCTCGCAGGGAAAGTCTAAAGGCTATGAATATGTGCATTATTATTCAAACCATTATGTTCATAAGTCCTCAAAGAATTTCTCTGCTTATTCATATGCTTATCCTAACCACTCTTCTGTGAAACGAAGTGCACTGGCTTCTATGCCATCTTTTTCTTATGGAGCTCGCAGAATGATGAATTTGTTGGGGAACATAGTAATTTCAAAATTTTCCTATGCACACGCAAGGATCATGGTGATGCATAGCAACGAGAGGGGAGAGTGTTGTCCACGTAGCCTCATAGACCGAAAGCGGAAGCGTTAGAACAACACGGTTGATGTAGTCATACGTCTTCACGATCCGACCAATCCAAGTACCGAACGTACGGCACCTCCGAGTTCAGCACACGTTCAGCTCAATGACGATCCCCAGACTCCGATTCAGTAGGGTGTCGGGGAAGAGTTCCGTCAGCACGATGGCGTGGTGACGATGATGATGTTCTACCGATGCAGGGCTTCGCCTAAGCACCGCAACGATATGACTGATGTGGAATATGGTGGAGGGGGCACCGCACACGGCTAAGGAACGATCACGAAGATCAACTTGTGTTGTTGTGTCTAGAGGTGCCCCCTGCCCCCGTATATAAAGGAGCAAGGGGGAGGGGCCGTCCGGCCAAGGGAGGGCGCGCCAGGGAGGAGTCGTACTCCCACCGGGAGTAGGACTCCCTCCTTTCCTAGTACAACTAGGAGAGAGGAAGGAAGGGAAGGAGAAGGAGAAGGAAGGAGAGGGAGGAAAAGGAGGAAAGGGGTGCCGGCCCCCTAGTCCAATTCGGTTTGGGCTAGGGGGGCCAGGCGCCCTGCCTCCTCTCTTCCACCACTTGGCCCATGAGGCCCATTGCTTCTTACTCGTATTCCCGTAACTCCCAGGTACCCCCGAAAATACCCGAATCACTCGGAACCCTTCCGATGTCCGAATATAGTCCTCCAATATATCGATCTTTACGTCTCGACCATTTCGAGACTCCTAGTCATGTTCCCGATTTCATCCGGGACTCCGAACTCCTTCGGTACATCAAAACTCATAAACTCATAATATAACTGTCATCGAAACCTTAAACGTGCGGACCCTACGGGTTCGAGAACAATGTAGACATGACCGAGACACGTCTCCGGTCAATAACAAATAGCGGAACCTAGATGCTCATATTGGCTCCTACATATTCTACGAAGATCTTTATCGGTCAAACCGCATAACAACATACGTTGTTCCCTTTGTCATCGGTATGTTACTTACCCGAGATTCGATCGTCGGTATCTCAACCTAGCTCAATCTCGTTAGCGGCAAGTCCCTTTACTCGTTCTGTAATACATCATCCCACAACTAACTCATTAGTTACAATGCTTGCAAGGCTTATAGTGATGTGCATTACTGAGTGGGCCCAGAGATAGCTCTCCGACAATCGGAGTGACAAATCCTAATCTCGAAATACGCCAACTCAACATGTACCTTCGGAGACACCTGTAGAGCTCCTTTATAATCACCCAGTTACGTTGTGACGTTTGGTAGCACACAAAGTGTTCCTCCGGTAAACGGGAGTTGCATGATCTCATAGTCATAAAGCAATAGCTACATACTAAACGATCAAGTGCTAAGCTAACGGAATGGGTCAAGTCAATCACATCATTCTACTAATGATGTGATCCCGTTAATCAAATGACAACTCATGTCTATGGTTAGGAAACATAACCATCTTTGATTAATGAGCTAGTCAAGTAGAGGCATACTAGCGACATTAAGTTTGTCTATATATTCACACATGTATTATGTTTCCGGTTAATACAATTCTAGCATGAATAATAAACATCTATCATGAAATAAGGAAATAAATAATAACTTTATTATTTCTTCTAGGGCATATTTCCTTCACAATTCTTTGCCACTCCTCCAGATGTGGGTGGTGAAGAAAAATAATTAATCTCTTATGCAGGGTCAGGTCTGTAGACGAACTTGATCGTCTAAAGAAATTGCTGGAGACCTGAATGTGCTTGAATGGACGCAAGCTAATAATGAAGAAATGAATCATTCATTTCTCACGTCCTCATATTACTATGTCTATTACTGTTGATGAAATTGATATCATATTCTTCACTGATGAAGTATATGGGTTCGTAAGTTGCACTAATTCATCTGCAGGATGAACAACCCAAAGCTACTGAGTGGTCCTCGACAATGGATGTACAAATCACATGACTGGTGATAGGAACTTGTTGATGGACACTGATTTGTCATCATCTCATCTGAAGCATATCACCTACGCTGACAAAGGCAAAAGCGGTATTGGGTCTAGGTAAGGTTGCAATCTCAAAGGATAGACACATGGACAAAGTCATGCTCGTCGAGTCCTTAGGATTCAACCTCATGTCTGTCTCAATGCTTTGTGATCTTAATATGGTTGTTATCTTTGGCAAATATCATTGCATTGTGCTAATGGAATCTAACAATTCCAAAGTCTTCGAAGGCTTTAGGAAAGGAGACTTGTATATTGTTGATTTCTCTGCAGGACCATAGTCTGCCACATGTCTACTTGCAAAAGCTTCAGAATGCTGGCTATGGCATTGACGACTTGGTCATGCTAGAATGAGGAACTTGCATACACTCGCAAAGAAGAAGCATGTCATTGGCATCGAGGGTGTCAAATTCCTCAAAGATCATCTTTGTGGGGCTTGTGAGGCTGGGAAGATCACCAGAGCCAAGCATTCCTCGAAGACTATCATGAAAACTTCTCGTCCCTTTGATTTACTTCATATGGATCTCTTTGGCCCTACTCATTATGCCATGTTCTCTAGTTCTGCATCATTATATGGCTTTGTCATAGTTGATGACTATTCTCGTTACACATGGGTGCATATCATCACTTACAAAAATGAAGTGCAGGAAGTCTTCAGACGATTTTCCTCAAGAGCTGCAACTAACTTCGGTGTGAAGATCAAGCATATTAGGAGTGATAATGGAACAGAGTTCAAGAACACTGGCCTCGATGAATATCTTGATATACTTGGTATTACTCACGAGTTATCTGCTCCTTATACTCCTCAGCAGAATGGCATCATGGAGCGCAAGAACAGAACTCTTGTTGAGATGGCTCGCACCATGCTTGATGAATACAAGACACCTCAGTGCTTTTGGCCTGAAGCAATTGATACTGCGTGCCACATCATCAACAGGGTATATCTTCACAAATTCTTCAAAAAGACCTCATATGAACTCCTCACTGACAAGAAACACAATGTAAGTTATTTCAAAGTCTTCGGTGCTAAATGCTGGATTAGAGATCCTCACCATCACTCTAAATTTGCACCAAAAGCACATGAGGGTTTTATGCTTGGTTACGGAAAGGACTCGCACACCTACAGAGTCTTCAACATCAATCATCACAAGATTGTTGAAACTGTAGATCTGCGGTTCAATGAAACTAATGGCTCGCAAAGAGAGCATCTACCTCCTATGCTAGATGAAATGTCACCTGAGGAAACCATCAAGTTCAAAGCTACTGAGGATATCATCCCTACTGAAGAATCTACTGAAGAAGTCATTCCGGATCATGAAGAAAATCACGCTGGTGCTGCTGAGGAAACTGGTCCTGAAGAAACTGTTGGGCCTAAGCAAAGTCGTCAACCCGCACATCCTCGTGTTGCAAACGAAGTGCAGATCGAGAAGATCATCGATGACATCAACGCACCAGGTCCTCTAACGCGCTCAAAAGCTTCACATTTATCTAACTTTTGTGGGCATTTTGCGTTCGTCTCTATCACAGAACCCACTAAAGTTGATGAACCATTCATGGAATCTGAGTGCATTCAAGCCATGCAAGATGAATTGCATCAATTCAAGCTCAACAATGTGTGGGAGCTTGTCAAGCGACCAGACCCACGCAAGCACAACATCATCGGTACCAAATGGATCTACCACAACAAACAAGATCTCATGGTGAGGAATAAGGCTCGTCATGTAGCTCAAGGCTACACACAGGTTAAAGGAATTGATTTTGATGAAACTTTTGTGCCTGTCGCTAGACTTGAGGCTATTCACATATTGCTTGCTTATGCTAACCATCATAATATCATCTTACATCAAATGGATGTGAAAAGTGCATTCCTCAATGGTAAGCTTGAGGAAGAAGTATATGTTGCTCAACCACCAGGTTTTGAGGATCCAAAATTTCCAGATCACGTCTACAGACTCAACAAGGCCCTCTATGGCCTCAAGCAAGCACCTCGGGCGTGGTATGACACATTGAAGGAATTACTCATGAAGAAAGGCTTCAAACCCGATTCACTTGATCCAACTCTTTTCACTAAAGCATATGATGATGAACTATTTGTGTGCCAAATATATGTTGATGATATTATCTTTGGATGTACTAACCAATGTTAGAGTGATGAATTTGCCTATATGATGAGTGAAGAATATCAAATGTCTATGATGGGAGAATTGAAATTCTTCTTAGGTCTTCAAATTTGTCAACAATACAATGGCATATTCATATCTCAGGAGAAATACCTCAAGGATGTGTTGAGGAAATTCGGCATGCAAGATTGCAAAGGCGTCAAAATCCCTATGCCCACAAATGGCCATCTATGCATTGATGAAAATGGTAAAGACTTCGATCAAAAGGTATACCGCTCCATTATTAGCTCTTTATTATACCTATGTGCATCTAGGCCACATATTATGCTTAATGTTTGCATGTGTGCCCGGTTTCAAGCTACACCGAAGGAATCACACCATAAGGCTGTGAAGCATATTCTTCGATATCTAGCTCACACACCAACACTTGGATTATGGTATCCCAAGGGCTCTTCCTTAAATCTCATTGGATATTCAGCCTCTGACTATGCTGGTGATCGGGTGGATCGCAAGTCAACGTCAGGCACATGTCATTTCCTTGGACGATCCTTGGTATGTTGGTCCTCGAAGAAGCAGAACTGTGTATCACTCTCTACTGCTGAAGCTGAGTACATTGCTGCTAGATCTTGTTGTGCTCAATTGCTATGGATGAAGCAAACCCTCAAGGACCATGACATAAATGTGAAGAATGTGCCACTCTACTGCAACAATGAGAGTGCAATCAAGATTGCCCACAACCCAGTTCAACACTCGAAGACAAAGCACATCCAGATTCGTCATCATTTTCTTCGTGGCCATGTGTTGAAGGGCGACATCTCCATCGACCACATAAATACTGAAGACCAGTTGGCCGATATCTTCACAAAGCCCTTGGATGAGAAGAGATTTAGCAAGTTGCGGTGTGAGCTAAATATCTTAGAATCTTTGAATGTTCTTTGAAAAGGACACACATCCTAACACTTATGCTGACTTGATGACTTAGATGTGCAACACACAAAGTAATGTTTTTCTTCAATCAATGAAGACTAACCCTCTAAGTGTGAAGAAATTAATGAAGAAATTGATTCTCAGAACCCTACGACAATTGTACGTGGTGTCTAAAATCATCATTCTTATACGGTGGGTTACGCCACCAACCAAAGTTGAAAATCTTCAATTTGAGTTTTTCTTTGTTTTTGAAATTCCTCAGTTTTTCAAATTCATCAACTTTGCATTGTCTTCACTCTTTCTGTCGTTGTTCTTCATTGACTATATATATACTTGAGTTTTTATGTCCTCTACAACATTCACTTATTGCTAATTCTTCAAGTTGACTTTTTCTGCTAAGTGAATGTGATCGGACCCTTCCCCCTCTATGCTAAACTCAACCCAGTCTATTCACAAATTATTCATGTGCGTTCTATTTGAAACCCGTTCAAAATCTTCACTATGTCCTTGTCAGCTGAAGAAATTGCGAATGAAACTTTAAAATATTCTTATCTGAATTTTCGGCTTTTTCCGCTCAAACTGTTACACATCCCATGAGAAAACTTATCTATTCACCTACGATCTTACACGATCTCCACCACACTGTACATGGGTGACACATGTCGCTAGAATGAGAAGGGTCAGGGGCAAGTCCGTCCATTTTCCTCGGGCGAGCGGTTTTTCACTACGGCTATAAATACCCCTCATCCTCCTCAGACTGCATTTACCCTGCTCAATCTCACTTCCCTTGCTCGAGCTATCAAGCCCTAGCGCCGCCGCTACCTTCATCGTCGCCGGTGAGGAAGAGCTTCACTGCCTTGACCTCGTCGCCGTCATACTCGCGCCGACCGTAGACATCTTCTCTCCGCCGCCGCCATAGCCGTTTTCCTCTGCCAAGTTAGGGCATGGAATATCTGGGCAGACGAACTTCTCAATCTACATTCCCAGTTCGTCATGTTCTTCGTCAAGGGTAATTAAAAGTTACTTTTACTGCCTTTGTTACTACTGATGATTTTCATCAAATCTTCAAAAGGTGTTTATTCTTCAACTTCCACACTCTAAACACCTAGCACAATCTTCTGCTCTTGATCTGTTTCTCTAAGTGATGTTTTTCTTCATGATTCCTCAATTGTGTGAATCTCACAATCCGCACAACTCTGGTACCTAAGTCAAAGAACGCTTAGTGAAATTCTTCAAGACACAACTGGTCAATTTCCTCAAACTTGTTCTGTTTTGCAAAAACTTCTGAGAACACATATGACCTCTCCAAATTCTTCGCACCTATACTCTGTTCATAGGTACACATGTTTGCTGCTAAATCACTAGGTTCTCATCAACTTAACTCATTTGTAGCGTTCCTCGAATAAAAGTTGCATACTTCCTCAAAGAACTCTATTGTTCAAATTCCTTAGCTGAAGAAAATGGCAGATGGTAAACGACCTCAGAAAGGAGGAAAGAAACTGGAAATGAACACAACGTTTGAGATCCCTAATGAGATTTACGCAGGGTACTTCATGCCTGATGAGGTAACTCACGGGAAAGAATCCAAGAATGAGCGCAAAGTGCACATACAGAGGATTGAACGAAGATGGGCACGAGAGTGGAGGGAGTACAGATATGTTACTCCTGAATATATGAAGAAATTCGCTGTTCACCCTCCATGCTCAAAGCCTCTGTTGGTACCTGGCCAAAGAGCTGATCCAACAAGCCTTAAACACGGTGAGGATTACGCTGATGAATGGGACAGGCGGCAAGCTAAGTTGGCCAAGAAGGCCAAAGAAGCAGTGAAGAAATTCAATGAAGATTCTGCTGCTACCGCTGCTGAGGCCACCACGAGCAAGAAGGCTATGCCTAAGAAGCCTGCTCGAAAACCAACTTCCTCAGCAATGCCCTCACGGCCAAGCTCTTCTGTGCCATCAAGGCAAATTCCTCAAGCTGCCCCAGTTCCTCAAGCTGCACCAGTTCCTCAGGCTTCAAAACCCCCAGATCCTCCGGAAAATTCCTCAGCTCCTGTGCATCTCACCACTTGCCAAAGGACCACCAGCATCTCAATTGCCTCAGGAGCTTCTGCAAGTTCTTCAGTTCCTCATCTGCCTTCAAAGAGCCCAACTTTGCTAAAGACTAAGGCCACTGCAGGACGAGGCACTAGACCAAGTCCTCACAAGAAACAAGTTGCCTTTCAGGTGACATCTGATGATGATGAGGATGATGATGATGAATTAGCTGATATCATCAAAGATAGACAGCAAAGGGCCGCTAGAGCCAAAGGAAGTGATGTGCCTATTCTATTGGATCCGAAGAAGATCCTGGATTTCATTGACCTCTGGTACAAAGATCCAAACACTCCTCTGCCAGAGCTAGACCTCACTCCTAGAAAAAGTCACATGTTGACGACGTTCATTGCTGAAGAAAAGTGGAAATATGATCAAGCCAGAGCTGCTAAGAAATCCCAGTACAAGAAGTAGTGCTATCTGAAGGATAACGTTCTGAGGTTATCGCCTGAGCAACTCATTGCTATGCAAACTGAGATCAAGAAGCTTAGTGATGAATTTGACGCCTATAAGGCAGAATGGCTGGGAGCCAAAGTCAGATTCGTCAAAATGGCGAAGAAATTCACTTCCAATGTTGCTGATCCATCGCACATTGAGATTCCCTCGGCTGAAGCATCTGCTCAGCCGACTGAAGAACATGCTAGCACCGCTGATGAAAATCAGGCTGTTGATGAAACTGCAAGCACTAGGGCTGAAGAAATACCAGCCGCTAGAGAAACTGCCAGGGCAACCACTAGTGTTGCACCTAAAGAACAAGTCAGGTCAGCTGAAGAATCTAAAGCTGCGCTTGAAGAAATTGCATAAGACAGGCCAACTGCATCAGTTGTGCGGTTGTGCCTGAAGTAATTGATCCAATTTCCTCTGCTCCGCCTGCTCCAACACCAAGCCCAGTTCTTCCTTCTGCTCTGGAAGTGAAGAAAACAAAAGCTATGGAGAGAGCCACTCTGAAGAAAAGGAAAGCATCTGCTTCTTTAGAATCTTTTGCACCCAAGAAGGCGAAGATTTTAACAAGCTCAATTGAGAATCCTATCGATGTTGTTCCTCTCTCAAGCATTCCAACAAAGGAACTCATTCCTTTTGGTGAAGATTATGAGATTCCTGATGAATCTGCTGAAGAAAATCCCTCTGCTACTTCGACAGAGCAGATGGATGAAGAAATTGAAGTGAATACTCTCACTTCAACTCCCCTGGTATCATTGCCAACGCCTCATTTCACAGCTGAAGAGGCCGGCGTTGAAGAAATGGAAGAGGATGAGGATGTGGACATTGGGAGCACCACTCCTGTGATGAACGATGATTTTTGGGACAGTCAGCACCCCAACTCTACTCTGTTCACACCACTTCAACAAATTCCTCAGTCCCTAGTCTCTACTAAAGTTCAGATGGGTTCTGATGAAATTCATACTACCCCTTCCATTCATGAAGAGATTCCAGCCACTAGTGTTGATGACAAAGCTGCTGAAGAAATGGAGGCCCAGGCTGCTACTAAAGCAGAAGCTGAAATTTCTCAGCCTGCGGCTCCAGAGATTGAGATTCCTGAGGTTGTGCTGCAACTGACTGATACTCCTCAGCCAAAGCTGAAGAATCCATTCTCCAAGACTCCAAAATTCAAGGTTGATGCCTTCTTCAGTGAGCATGTGTTCTTCACTGACTACAATCCTTATGACTCTGCTCGTCTGAGAAGGAAGCGTTTCTTGACTGCCAGTCAAGCAAACTTCTATTCTTCAGTGCTTTTCAACAAAGACAAAGTCTTCAACCATGAGCACATTCCTCATGTTGATATGGAATCACTATTGTGCTTTGCACCAGTCCTTAGTGCTATTCATGATGCTGGATTGCTAAACTTCTGCACTAACATCTGTGATTGGAACGAAGAACTCATTCTTCAGTTCTATGCGATGCTACACATCACTGGAAATGCTGAAGATGTGAACTCTTGGGTGTTGGACTGGATGACAGAAAATACTCACTTTAAAGCACCGGACACTGAATTGCTTCATGCCATGCCTGTCAGTCCTTCCCCAGAAGGTGCGCATCTCATATACAATGAGACTGAACTGTCTGATCACTTCATGCAAGTTTTGATGAAGCCATTGAAGCCTGGTCAAGCCTCAAGGACAAAGTTCCTTGTGAAGGAATTGCAATATGTGCCTAGGACTGTATACCGCATTTTGACCAAGACACTGAGTCCAATCAAAGGCCATGACTCGAATGATGAAGAAGTTGTTGGCATCATGAAGAATCTGCTATTCAATATAATGCATGGTATTCCAGTGAACTACCATGACTTCTTCATGAGGACTCTAGCAGATGTTGCAATGTCTCCCGTTGAGTTGAAGCCTTATGCTCCCTGGATTATGAGATTCCTCAGATCAAGGTCTTCACTCAACTACAAAGCTGACACACTCAACCATGGCAGTTACATGCCCCTATTAAAGTCCTCAAGCGGACATTTTCCTCAACTGATGAAAAGGGCTAGGCCACTGCAATTATTGATGAGGGCATTCGTCCATTGGATGGACAGTTCCACAAAGCTGCCTCATATTCCACTAATGATGACTCTGCTACTCATGACTTTGCCGCTAGTGCCTCAAAGCAAAGTCCTCAAGCCACAACTCCAAGGGTGATGACTGATCGTGAGCTTCTCCTCAAACTTCATCAGAAGGTGGATCGCAATCATAAATGGGTCAAGCGTCAGTTTGGCGCTATTCTTCACAACATGACTGCCACATACAATTCAGTGAAGAAGAACCACTACTACCTCAATGAAGTTTTTGATCGCACCTGGGCAGTTCTGACTCATCTCTACAGTGATGAAGATCTCAAGCAGATGGGCTTCAAGCAGGACTTCAGCTAGTCTAAGCCTCCGGCGAAGAAATTCAAGAAGGTTGAAGTTCCTCCTTTGGTGCCCAGTTCATATTCCTCATCGCGTGAGACTGATGAAAATGAAGACTTGGACGACACTGCGGCAGGCCCTACTCCAACAACGGACCCCAACAACGCTGGCGCTCCTCCATCGACTTCGTGATGAAATTCTTCAGGGGCGTTAGTCCTCATTTTTCATCCCTTTTGGTCATTTGATGACAAAGGGGGAGAAATTTGAGTTAGTCTTCAAGCGGGTCTATCTATATATGGGCGTTTTTTGTTAAGTTGCAACTCTCGCTCTTCTGAAGTGTTTGTTGATTGATTTGTAAACTTAAGTCCGGTGGTGACCTGATACTTTTGCTTTGTTTCTCTGCATGCTATTTCCTCATATATGCTATGCACGCATGCTGAATTACATCTGTCACCACATCTCATCATGCATTTCAAATTCTTCATTCGATATGTTAAATGCGTTATGAATTACAAGATATAGGAGGAGATCTCCATGATTCTACTCTTCAAATGTGCATTGCTTCAAAAACAAATTCCTCACTATGCACATCTTCAGGGGAAGTTCTTCTCTATCTTTCAATGAAATTCCTCAATATTGAGCACTTTCAATTCATATGTTTATCCCCGTTGAAAACTTAACCTATATTGTCATCAATCACCAAAAAGGGGGAGATTGTAAGTGCATCAAGTGCCTCTTCGTGATTTTGGTGTATTGAAGACTTATAGGTTAAGGGACTAATTTGTTTGTGAGTGTACACAGATTCTATAAGTCGATGAGGAGTTTGATATTGACAGTGAAAGTCAACCCCTAAAAATGAATGTATTCGGCTGAAGACTTTGGTTCTCCTAAAGACTTCGAAAGTGAAGAAATTGGTGTGACCGTGAAGACTTGGATATTCATGCGAGGATTATGAAGCGTGAAGACTTTTGTTTTCGTAATTTCATTTTCTTGTTTTTGAGTCACAGGAAACACCGTACTGTTAAAGGGGGTCGAGGTAATACTAAAGAAATTGATTTCCAAGTGATGCTCATCTCAAAATCCTACACCTACCCAATCCTTTCAAGTGAAGACATTGGAAATCTCATATCAGTTCAGTCAATTTCTTCAGTGACAGAGGCGAGGATCTTCTGGTCTCTGAGGAATTTGTTCTGACTGAGGAGTTAGGAATTCCCCACTGCGAATTGCCTACATAGTGAGGAACATGATAGCCCTGAGGTATTCGAACCTCAAATCCGACCATTGCTGTGCTATGCGCGAGCTGTCCAAAATATCCTACCACCTAATGGTCATATCATTGAAGGGCATTTATGTCTTATCATGTCAGGCTGCTCCCTAGGCTATAAATAGCCGTCCCGTACAACCACTAGCTGGTTGGCTGCTCCGAGAGAAACTGACACTTGTCAATTGAGAGAATCCCATCCTCCGAGGACTTTGAGTGAAAATCATCAAGTGAGGAAAACCCAAATCCCAAACCCAAACCTACAAACCCAAAGTGATTGAGCATCACTGAAGAGATTGTTCCTGTATGGAACCGACGCTTGTTGCCTTTGAGGACTGTGTATCCTCCAAACGGTTGGGCGTCATGGTCTGAGCATCTGATGTCTACTACACAACCTTCTTCTTGTAGACGTTGTTGGGCCTGCAAGTGCACAGGTTTGTAGGACAGTAGCAAATTTTCCTCAAGTGGATGACCTAAGGTTTATCAATCCGTAGGAGGCGTAGGATGAAGATGGTCTCTCTCAAATAACCCTGCAACCAAATAAAAAAAAGTCTCTTGTGTCCCCAACACACCCAATACAATGGTAAATTGTATAGGTGCACTAGTTCGGCGAAGAGATGGTGATACAAGTGCAATATGGATAGTAGATATAGGTTTTTGTAATCTGAAAATATAAAAACAGCAAGGTAACAAGTGGTAAAAGTGAGCGTAAACGATATTGCAATGATAGGAAACAAGGCCTAGGGTTCATACTTTCACTAGTGCAAGTTCTCTCAACAATAATAACATAGATAGATAATATAACAAGCCCTCAACATGCAACAAAGAGTCACTCCAAAGCCACTAATAGCGGAGAACAAACGTAGAGATTATGGTAGGGTACGAAACCACCTCAAAGTTATTCTTTCGGATCGATCTATAAAAGAGTTCGTACTAGAATAACACCTTAAGACACAAATCAACCAAAACCCTAATGTCACCTATATACTCCATTGTCACCTCAAGTATCCGTGGGCATGATTATACGATATGCATCACACAATCTCAGATTCATCCAACCAACATAAAAGTACTTCAAAGAGTGCCCCAAAGTTTCTACCGGAGAGTCAAGAACGTGTGCCAACCCCTATGCATAGGTTCCCAATGTCACGAAACCCGCAAGTTGATCACCAAAACCTACATCAAGTGGCACATGATATCCCATTGTCACCACAGATAATCACGGCAAGACATACATCAAGTGTTCTCATAAAAGACTCAATCCGATAAGATAACTTCAAAGGGGAAACTCAATTCATCACAAGAGAGTAGAGGGGGAGAAACATCATAAGATCCAACTACAATAGCAAAGCTCGGGATACATCAAGATCGTGCCATAGAGGAACATGAGAGAGAACACGAGAGAGAGAGAGATCAAACACATAGCTACTGGTACATACCCTCAGCGCTGAGGGTGAACTACTCCCTCCTCATCATGGATAGCGCCGGGATGATGAACATGGCCACCGGTGATGGGATCCCCCCTCCTGCAGGGTGCTGGGAAGGGCTCCCGAAAGGTTTTTGGTGGCTACAGAGGCTTGCGGCGGCGGAACTCCTGATCTATCTTCTGTTCTGGAAGTTTTAGGGTACGTAGGTATATATGGGTGCAGGGGGTACGCCGGTGGACCTCCGGGGTGCTCACGAGGTAGGGGGCGTGCCCAGGGGGCGCCCCCCACCCTCGTGGGCAGCCCAGGACTCCCCTGACATGCACTCCAAGCCCATCATGTTGGTTTCCTTCCAAAATTAACTTCTCCAGTTGATTTCGTTCCGTTTTGACTCCGTCTGATATTCCTTTTCCTCGAAACACTGAAATAGGCATAAAACAGCAAATCTGGGCTGGGCCTCCGGTTAATAGGTTAGTCCCAAAAATAATATAAAAGTGGATAATAAAGCCCAATATTGCCTAAAATAGTAGATAAAGTAGCATGGAGCAATCAAAAATTATAGATACGTTGGAGACGTATCAAGCATCCCCAAGCTTAATTCCTGCTCGTCCTCGAGTAGGTAAATGATAAAAAAGAAATTTTGATGCGGAGTGCTACTTGGCATAATTTCAATGTAATTCTTCTTACTTGTGATAAGAATATTCATTTCCGAAAGATTCAAGACAAAAGTTCATATTGACACAAAAATAATAATACTTCAAGCATACTAATCAAAGCAATCACATCTTCTCAAAATAGCATGGCAAAAGAAAGTTCATCCCTACAAAATCATATAGTTAGGCTATGCTTCATTTTCGTCACACAAAGATGTTCCCAACTTCTATACCCCTGATGACAAGCCAAGCAATTGTTTCATACTCAAATAATCTCAAAACCTTCACGCCATACATGAGCGGGAGCCATGGATATAGCACTATGGGTGGAATAGAATATGATGATGGGGATTGTGTGGAGAAGACAAAAAAGGAGAAAGTCTCACATTGACGAGGCTAATCAACGGGCTATGGAGATGCCCATCAAATGATGTCAACATGAGGAGTAGGGATTGCCATGCAACGGATGCACTAGAGCTATGAATGCTCAACAAAAGAAAACTAGTGGGTGTGCATCCAAGTTGCTTGCTCATGAAGACCTAGGGCATTTGAGGAAGCCCATCATAGGAATATACAAGCCAAGTTCTATAATGAAAAATTCCCACTAGTATAAAAAGGACTACTTATGAGACTCACTACATGAGGAATAAGGTGCTACTTTGAAGCACAATATATGAGACTCACTACATGAAGAACAATGTGCTACTTTGGAGCACAAGTGTGGAAAAAGAGATAGTAGCATTGCCCTTTTTTTATTTTTTTGGGCCTTTCTTTTTTCTTTTGGCCTTTCTCCTTTTTTTATTTGGGCAATGCTCTAATAATGATGATCATCACACTTCTATTGATTACAACATAAGGATTACAACTCGAAACTTAGAACAAGATATGACTCTATATGAATGCCTCCAGCGGTGTACCATGATGGTGCAATGAATCAAGAGTGACATGTATGGAAAATAATGCATGGTGGCTTTGCCACAAATACGATGTTAACTACATGATCATGCAATGGCAATATGACAAAAGTAATGTATGTCATGATGATGATGATGGTGGAAGTTGCATGGCAATATATCTCGGAATGGCTATGGAAATGCCATGATAGGTAGGTATGGTGGCTGTTTTGAGGAAGATATAAGGAGGTTTATGTGTGATAGAGCGTATCGTATCACGGGGTTTGGATGCACCGGCGAAGTTTGCACCAACTCTCAAGGTGAGAAAGGGCAATGCACGGTACCGAAGAGGCTAGCAAAGGCGAAAAGTGTTGGAAATATGCCCTAGAGGCAATAATAAAAGCTTTATTATTATATTTCCTTGTTCATGATAATTGTCTTTATTCATGCTATAATTGTGTTATCCGGAAATCGTAATACATGTGTGAATAACAGACACCAACATGTCCCTAGTGAGCCTCTAGTTGACTAGCTCGTTGATCAACAGATAGTCATGGTTTCCTGACTATGGACACTGGATGTCATTGATAACGAGATCACATCATTGGGAGAATGATGTGATGGACAAGACCCAATCCTAAACATAGCACAAGATCGTATAGTTCGTTTGCTAGAGTTTTCCAATGTCAAAGTATCTTTTCCTTAGACCATGAGATCGTGTAACTCCCGGATACCGTAGGAGTGCTTTGGGTATGCCAAACGTCACAACGTAACTGGGTGACTATAAAGGTAGACTACGGGTATCTCCGAAAGTGTCTGTTGGGTGACATGGATCAAGACTGGGATTTGTCACTCCGTATGACGGAGAGGTATCACTGGGCCCACTCGGTAATGCATCATCATAATGAGCTCAAAGTGACCAAGTGTCTGGTCACGGGATCATGCATTACAGTACGAGTAAAGTGACTTGCCGGTAACGAGATTGAACGAGGTATTGGGATACCGACGATCGAATCTCGGGCAAGTAACATATCGATAGACAAAGGGAATAGCGTACGGGGTTGATTGAATCCTCGACATCGTGGTTCATCCGTTGAAATCATCGTGGAGCATGTGGGAGCCAACATGGGTATCCAGATCCCGTTGTTGGTTATTGACTGGAGAGTCGTCTCGGTCATGTCTGCTTGTCTCCCGAACCCATAGGGTCTACACACTTAAGGTTCGGTGACGCTAGGGTTATGAAGATATGTATATGCAGAAACCTGAATGTTGTTCGGAGTCCCGGATGAGATCCCGGACGTCACGAGGAGTTCCGGAATGGTCCGGAGGTAAAGAATTATATATAGGAAGTGCTATTTCGGGCATCGGGACAAGTTTCGGGGTTATCGGTATTGTACCGGGACCACCGGAAGGGTCCCGGGGGCCCACCGAGTGGGGCCACCTGTCCCGGGGGGCCACATGGGCTGTAGGGGGTGCGCCTTGGCCGAGATGGGCCAAGGGCACCAGCCCCTATAGGCCCATGCGCCTAGGGTTTCCACCATGGAAGAGTCCATGTGGTGGAAGGCACCCCTAGGTGCCTTGGGGGGGAGGGAAACCTCCCCTTGGCCGCCGCCCCCCTAGTAGATCCCATCTACTAGGGCCGGCGCCCCCCCCCCCTTGGCACCCCTATATATAGTGGGGGGGAGAGGAGGGATTTCACACCAGCCCCTGGCGCCTCCATCTCCCCCCCGTTACGTCTCTCCCTCGTAGTCTCGGCGAAGCCCTGCTGCTGTGACGCCCTGCATCCACCACCACGCCGTCGTGCTGCTGGATCTTCATCAACCTCTCCTTCCCCCTTGCTGGATCAAGAAGGAGGAGACGTCTCCCGTCCCGTACGTGTGTTGAACGCGGAGGTGCCGTCCGTTCGGCGCTGGTCATCGGTGATTTGGATCACGTCGAGTACGACTACATCATCACCGTTCTTTTGAACGCTTCCGTGCGCGATCTACAAAGGTATGTAGATGCATCTAATCACTCATTGCTAGATGAACTCCTAGATGATCTTGGTGAAACGAGTAGGAAAATTTTTGTTTTCTGCAACGTTCCCCAACAGTGGCATCATGAGCTAGGTCTATGCGTAGTTCTTCTTGCGCGAGTAGAACACAATTTGTTGTGGGCGCAGATTTGTCAACTTTCTTGCCGTTACTAGTCCTTTCTTGCTTCAGCGGTATTGTGGGATGAAGCGGCCCGGACCAACCTTACACGTACGCTTACGTGAGACCGGTTCCACCGACTAACATGCACTAGTTGCATAAGGTGGCTGGCGGGTGTCTGTCTCTCTCACTTTAGTTGGAGCGGAATCGATGAACAGGGTCCTTATGAAGGGTAAATAGAAGTTGACAAATCACGTTGTGGCTTTAACATAGGTAAGAAAACGTTCTTGCTAGAACCCTAATTCAG
Source organism: Triticum aestivum (assembly GCF_018294505.1). Taxonomy (NCBI): domain Eukaryota; kingdom Viridiplantae; phylum Streptophyta; class Magnoliopsida; order Poales; family Poaceae; genus Triticum; species Triticum aestivum. The sequence continues at coordinate 277,508,384 of NC_057807.1, forward strand.
CCACGTAAAACTTGCAACAACAATTAGAGGACGTCTAACTTGTTTTTGCAGCAAGTGGTTTGTGATATGATATGGCCAAAGTTGTGATGAATGATGAATGATCTATATGTGATGTATGAGATGTTCATGCTATTGTAATAGGATTCACGGCTTGCATGTCGATGAGTATGACAACCGGCAGGAGCCATAGGAGTTGTCTTTATTCTTTTTATGACCTGCGTGTCATCGAGAAACGCCATGTAAATTACTTTACTTTATTGCTAAACGCGTTAGCCATAGTAGTAGAAGTAATAGTTGGCGAGCAACTTCATGGAGACACGATGATGGAGATCATGATGATGGAGATCATGGTGTCAAGCCGGTGACAAGATGATCATGGAGCCCCAAGATGGAGATCAAAGGAGCTATGTGATATTGGCCATATCATGTCACGTTTATTATTTGATTGCATGTGATGTTTATCATGTTTTGCATCTTGTTTACTTAGAACGACGGTAGTAAATAAGGTGATCCCTCATACTAATTTCAAGAAGTGTTCCCCCTAACTGTGCACCGTTGCGACAGTTCGCTGTTTCAAAACACCACGTGATGATCGGGTGTTTATTCAGACGTTCACATACAACGGGTGTAAGACAGATTTACACATGCAAACACTTAGGTTGACTTGACGAGCCTAGCATGTACAGACATGGCCTCGTAACACAGAAGACCGAAAGGTCGAGCATGAGTCGTATAGAAGATACGATCAACATGAAGATGTTCACCGATGTTGACTAGTCCGTCTCACGTGATGATCGGACACGGTCTAGTTTAACTCGGATCATGTAATACTTAGATGACTGGAGGGATGTCTAATCTAAGTGGGAGTTCACTAATAATTTGATTAGTTGAACTTAATTATCATGAACTTAGTCTAAATATTTTACAATATGTCTTGTAGATCAAATGGCCAATGTAGTCCTCAACTTCAACGCGTTCCTAGAGAAACCCTAGCTGAAAGACGATGGCAGCAACTATACGGACTGGGTCCGGAACCTGAGGATCATCCTCATAGCTGCCAAGAAAGATTATGTCCTACAAGCACCGCTTGGTGACGCACCCGTTCTCCCTGCAGAACAAGATGTTATGAACGCTTGGCAGGCACGTTCCGATGACTACTCCCTCGTTCAGTGCGGCATGCTTTACAGCCTAGAGCCGGGGCTCCAAAAGCGTTTTGAGAGACATGGAGCATATGAGATGTTCAAAGAGCTGAAAATGGTTTTCCAAGCTCATGCCCGGGTCGATAGATATGAAGTCTCCGACAAATTCTTCAGCTGTAAGATGGAGGAAAACAGTTCTGTCAGTGAGCACATACTCACTATGTCTGGGTTGCATAACCGCTTGACTCAGCTGGGAGTTAATCTCCCGGATGATGCGGTCATTGACAGAATCCTCCAGTCGCTTCCACCAAGCTACAAGAGCTTTGTGATGAACTTCAATATGCAGGGGATGGAAAAGACCATTCCTGAAGTATTTGCTATGCTGAAATCAGCGGAGGTAGAAGTCAGGAAGGAACATCAAGTGTTGATGGTCAATAAAACCACTAAGTTCAAGAAAGGCAAGGGTAAAAAGAACTTCAAGAAGGACGGCAAGGAGCTTGCCGCGCCCGGCAAGCAAGCTGCCAGGAAGAAGCCAAAGAATGGACCCAAGCCCGAGACTGAGTGCTTTTATTGCAAGGGAAGCGGTCACTGGAAGCGGAACTGCCCTAAGTACTTAGCGGATAAGAAGGCCGGCAAAACAAAAGGTATATGTGATATACATGTAATTGATGTGTACCTTACTAGTGCCCGTAGTAGCTCCTGGGTATTTGATACCGGTGCAGTTGCTCACATTTGTAACTCAAAGCAGGGGCTGCGGAATAAGCGGAAACTAGCAAAGGACGAGGTGACGATGCGCGTCGGGAATGGTTCCAAGGTCAATGTGATCGCCGTCGGCACGCTGCCTCTGCATCTCCCTTCGGGATTAGTATTAAACCTTAATAATTGTTATTTAGTGCCAGCTTTGAGCATGAACATTGTATCGGGATCTCGTTTAATTTGAGATGGCTACTCATTTAAATCCGAGAATAATGGTTGTTCTATTTATATGAGAGATATGTTTTATGGTCATGCTCCTATGGTGAATGGTTTATTCCTTATGAATCTCGAACGTGATGCTACACATATTCATAATGTGAGTACCAAAAGAAGTAAGGTTGATAATGATAGTCCCACATACCAGTGGCACTGCCGCCTTGGTCACATAGGTGTCAAATGCATGAAGAAGCTCCATGCTGATGGACTTTTAGAGTCTCTTGATTATGAATCATTTGACATGTGCGAACCATGCCTTATGGGTAAAATGACCAAGACTCCATTCTCAGGAACAATGGAGCGAGCAACCGACTTATTGGAAATCATACATACTGATGTGTGCGGTCCGATGAGTGTTGAGGCTCGCGGTGGCTATCGTTATGTTCTCACCCTCACTGATGATTTAAGTAGGTATGGGTATATCTACTTAATGAAACACAAGTCTGAAACCTTTGAAAAGTTCAAGGAATTTCAGAGTGAGGTTGAAAATCAACGTGACAGGAAAATCAAGTTTCTACGATCAGATCGTGGAGGAGAATACTTGAGTCACGAGTTTGGCACACACTTAAGAAAATGTGGAATAGTTTCACAACTCACGCCGCCTGGAACACCTCAGCGTAATGGTGTGTCCGAACGTCGTAATCGCACTCTATTAGATATGGTGCGATCTATGATGTCTCTTACCAATTTACCGCTATATTTTTGGGGCTATGCTTTAGAGACTGCCGCATTCACTTTAAATAGGGCTCCGTCGAAATCCGTTGAGACGACACCGTATGAATTATGGTTTGGGAAGAAACCTAAGCTGTCGTTTCTAAAAGTTTGGGGATGCGATGCTTATGTCAAGAAACTTCAACCTGAAAAGCTCGAACCCAAGTCGGAAAAATGCGTCTTCATAGGATACCCAAAAGAAACTATTGGGTACACCTTCTACCTCAGATCCGAAGGCAAGATCTTTGTTGCCAAGAATGGGTCCTTTCTGGAGAAAGAGTTTCTCTCGAAAGAAGTAAGTGGGAGGAAAGTAGAGCTTGATGAAGTATTACCTCTTGAGCCGGAAAATGGCGCAACTCAAGAAAATGTTCCTGAGGTGCCTGCACCGACTAGAGAGGAAGTTAATAACAATGATCAAGATACTTCTGATCAAGCCCCTACTGAAATTCGAAGGTCCACAAGGACACGTTCCGCACCAGAGTGGTACGGCAACCCTGTCTTGGAAATCATGCTGTTAGACAACGGTGAACCTTCGAACTATGAAGAAGCGATGGCGGGCCCGGATTCCGACAAATGGCTAGAAGCCATGAAATCCGAGATAGGATCCATGTATGAAAACGAAGTATGGACTTTGACTGACTTGCCTGTTGAACGGCGAGCCATAGAAAATAAATGGATCTTTAAGAAGAAGACAGACGCGGATGGTAATGTGACCATCTATAAAGCTCGGCTTGTCGCTAAGGGTTATCGACAAGTTCAAGGGGTTGACTACGATGAGACTTTCTCACCGGTAGCGAAGCTGAAGTCCGTCCAAATCATGTTAGCAATTGCCGCATTTTATGATTATGAAATTTGGCAAATGGACGTCAAAACGGCATTCCTTAATGGTTTCCTTAAGGAAGAATTGTATATGATGCAGCCGGAAGGTTTTGTCGATCCTAAGAATGCTGACAAGGTGTGCAAGCTCCAACGCTCGATTTATGGGCTGGTGCAAGCATCTCGGAGTTGGAACATTCATTTTGATGAGATGATCAAAGCGTTTGGGTTCACACAGACTTATGGAGAAGCATGTGTTTACAAGAAAGTGAGTGGGAGCTCTATAGCATTTCTCATACTATATGTAGATGACATACTTTTGATGGGAAATGATATAGAACTCTTGGACAGCATCAAGGCCTACTTGAATAAAAGTTTTTCAATGAAGGACCTTGGAGAAGCTGCTTATATATTAGGCATCAAAATCTATAGAGATAGATTGAGACGCCTCATAGGTCTTTCACAAAGCACATACCTTGATAAGATATTGAAGAAGTTCAATATGGATCAATCCAAGAAGGGGTTCTTGCCTGTGTTACAAGGTATGAAATTGAGCTCAGCTCAATGTCCGACTACGGCAGAAGATATAGAAGAGATGAGTGTCATCCCCTATGCCTCAGCCATAGGTTCTATTATGTATGCCATGCTGTGTACCAGACCTGATGTTAACCTTGCCGTCAGTTTGGTAGGAAGGTACAAAAGTAATCCCGGCAAGGAACACTGGACAGCGGTCAAGAATATCCTGAAGTACCTGAAAAGGACTAAGGAAATGTTTCTCGTTTATGGAGGAGACGAAGAGCTCGTCGCAAAGGGTTACGTCGACGCTAGCTTCGACACAGATCTGGATGACTCTAAGTCACAAACCGGATACGTGTATATTTTGAATGGTGGGGCAGTAAGCTGGTGCAGTTGCAAGCAAAGCATCGTGGCGGGATCTACATGTGAAGCGGAGTACATGGCAGCCTCGGAGGCAGCACATGAAGCAATATGGGTGAAGGAGTTCATCACCGACCTAGGAGTCATACCCAATGCGTCGGGGCCAATCAAGCTCTTCTGTGACAACACTGGAGCTATTGCACTTGCCAAGGAGCCCAGGTTTCACAAGAAGACAAGGCACATCAAGTGTCGCTTCAACTCCATTCGTGAAAATGTTCAAGATGGAGACATAGAGATTTGTAAAGTACATACGGACCTGAATATAGCAGATCCGTTGACTAAACCTCTCCCTAGAGCAAAACATGATCAACACCAGAATTCCATGGGTGTTCGATTCATCACAATGTAACTAGATTATTGACTCTAGTGCAAGTGGGAGACTGTTGGAAATATGCCCTAGAGGCAATAATAAAAGCTTTATTATTATATTTCCTTGTTCATGATAATTGTCTTTATTCATGCTATAATTGTGTTATCCGGAAATCGTAATACATGTGTGAATAACAGACACCAACATGTCCCTAGTGAGCCTCTAGTTGACTAGCTCGTTGATCAACAGATAGTCATGGTTTCCTGACTATGGACACTGGATGTCATTGATAACGAGATCACATCATTGGGAGAATGATGTGATGGACAAGACCCAATCCTAAACATAGCACAAGATCGTATAGTTTGTTTGCTAGAGTTTTCCAATGTCAAAGTATCTTTTCCTTAGACCATGAGATCGTGTAACTCCCGGATACCGTAGGAGTGCTTTGGGTATGCCAAACGTCACAACGTAACTGGGTGACTATAAAGGTAGACTACGGGTATCTCCGAAAGTGTCTGTTGATGACATGGATCAAGACTGGGATTTGTCACTCCGTATGACGGAGAGGTATCACTGGGCCCACTCGGTAATGCATCATCATAATGAGCTCAAAGTGACCAAGTGTCTGGTCACGGGATCATGCATTACAGTACGAGTAAAGTGACTTGCCGGTAACGAGATTGAACGAGGTATTGGGATACCGACGATCGAATCTCGGGCAAGTAACATATCGATAGACAAAGGGAATAGCGTACGGGGTTGATTGAATCCTCGACATCGTGGTTCATCCATTGAAATCATCGTGGAGCATGTGGGAGCCAACATGGGTATCCAGATCCCGCTGTTGGTTATTGACCGGAGAGTCGTCTCGGTCATGTCTGCTTGTCTCCCGAACCCGTAGGGTCTACACACTTAAGGTTCGGTGACGCTAGGGTTATGAAGATATGTATATGCAGAAACCCGAATGTTGTTCGGAGTCCCGGATGAGATCCCGGACGTCACGAGGAGTTCCGGAATGGTCCGGAGGTAAAGAATTATATATAGGAAGTGCTATTTCGGGCATCGGGACAAGTTTCGGGGTTATCGGTATTGTACCGGGACCACCGGAAGGGTCCCGGGGGTCCACCGGGTGGGGCCACCTGTCCTGGGGGGCCACATGGGCTGTAGGGGGTGCGCCTTGGCCTAGATGGGCCAAGGGCACCAGCCCCTATAGGCCCATGCGCCTAGGGTTTCCACCATGGAAGAGTCCATGTGGTGGAAGGCACCCCTAGGTGCCTTGGGGGGGAGGGAAACCTCCCCTTGGCCGCCGCCCCCCTAGTAGATCTCATCTACTAGGGCCGGCGCCCCCACCTTGGCACCCCTATATATAGTGGGGGGAGAGGAGGGATTTCACACCAGCCCCTGGCGCCTCCATCTCCCCCCGTTACGTCTCTCCCTCGTAGTCTCGGCGAAGCCCTGCTGCTGTGACGCCCTGCATCCACCACCACGCCGTCGTGCTGCTGGATCTTCATCAACCTCTCCTTCCCCCTTGCTGGATCAAGAAGGAGGAGACGTCTCCCGTCCCGTACGTGTGTTGAACGCGGAGGTGCCGTCCGTTCGGCGCTGGTCATCGGTGATTTGGATCACGTCGAGTACGACTACATCATCATCGTTCTTTTGAATGCTTCCGTGCGCGATCTACAAAGGTATGTAGATGCATCTAATCACTCGTTGCTAGATGAACTCCTAGATGATCTTGGTGAAACGAGTAGGAAAATTTTTGTTTTCTGCAACGTTCCCCAACAAAAAGGTGAGAGTGCGTATAATCCATGGACTCAACATTAGTCAAAAGAACTCATATACTTATTGCAAAAATTTAGAAGCCATCAAAAATCAAGTACTACGCGCATGCTCCTAGGGGGATAGATTGGTAGGAAAATACCATCGCTCGTCCCTGACCGCCACTCATAAGGATGCACAAGCCAGGTACACTTCATGTTTCAAATTTGTTACACAACTTTAACCATACGTGCAATCTACGGGACTTGCAAACTTCAACACAAGCATTTCTCAAATTCACAATTACTCAACTAGCACGACTTTGATATTATCACCTCCATATCTCAAAACAATTATCAAGCATCAAACTTATCTTAGTATTCAGCGCACTCAAAAGAAAGTTTCACATATCTTGAATACCAAGTATATTAATATTAAGCAAATTACGATGCTATTAACGACTCTCAAAATAATCTAAGTGAAGCATTAGAGCAATAACAAAAACTACTCCGAAAGATATAAGTGAAGATCAATGAGTAGCTAAATAATTATGCAACTATGCGAAGACTCTCTCTCATTTAATAATTTCAGATCTTGATACTTTATTCAAACAACAAGCAAAAACTAACAAAAGGAAATGACGCTCCAAGCAAAACACATATCATGTGGTGAATAAAAATATAGCTCCAAGTAAAGTTACCGATGAACGAAGACGAAAGAGGGGATGCCATCCGGGGCATCCCCAAGCTTAGGCTCTTGGTTGTCCTTGAATATTATCTTGGGGTGCCTTGGGCATCCCCAAGCTTAGGCTCTTGCCACTCCTTATTCCATAGTCCATCGAATCCTTACCCAAAACTTGAAAACTCCACAACACAAAACTCAACAGAAAACTCGTAAGCTCCGTTAGTATAAGAAAATAAAACCACTACTTCAAGGTACTGTAATGAACTCATTCTTTATTAATATTGGTGTTAAACCTACTGTATTCCAACTTCTCTATGGTTTATAAACTATTTTACTAGCGATAGATTCATCAAAATAAGCAAACAACACAATGAAAATAGAATCTGTCAAAAACAGAACAGTCTGTAGTAATTTGTATCAAACGTATACTTCTGGAACTCCAAAAATCCTACCAAATTAGGAAGTCCTAGGAAATTCGTGTACCAATCCATACCAAGAAGAATCAGATCAGAAGCACATTTCTGTGAATTAACAAAACTAATTTACTGGGTGCAAAAGTTTCTGATTTTCAACAGGATCAACACAACTATCACCGTAAGCCATCCTAAAGGTCTTACTTGGCAATTTATTGAAACAAAAGCTATAAAACATGATTACTACAGTAGAATAATCATGTGAAAACAATAAAAAAGTAAGGGTAAATATTGGGTTGTCTCCCAACAAGCGCTTTTCTTTAATGCCTTTCTAGCTAGGCATGATGATGGTAATGATGCTCACATAAAAGATAAGAATTGAAACATAACGGGAGCATCATGAAGCATATGAGTAGCACTTTTAAGTCTAACCCACTTACTATGCATAGGGATTTTGTGAGCAAACAACTTATGGGAACAATAATCAACTTGCATAGGAAGGTAAAACAAGCATAACTTCAAGATTTTAAGCACATAGAGAGGAAACTTGACATTATTGCAACTCCTACAAGCATATGTTCCTCCCTCATAATAATTTTCAGTAGCATCATGAATGAATTCAACAATATAACCAGCACCTAAAGCATTCTTTTCATGATCTACTAGCATAGAAAATTTACTACTCTCCACATAAGCAAAATTCTTCTCATTCGGAATAGTGGGAGCATCATAAGAGACTTGAACACTAAAAATTGTTTCCACATTAAAAGAGTAATGTTCAGAGAAAGGGTAATCATAATCATGACAAGATTTGTAAATATAATAATCACTACTTTTTATAGCATAAGTTTCATCACAATAATCATCATAAGTAGCAACTTCGTTCTCATCATAATCGATTGAAACCTCTCCCAAGATAGTGGAATCACTAAATAAAGTTGACACTCTTCCAAATCCACTTTCATAAATATTATAAGATTCAACATCCTCCAATATTGTGGGATCACTACTTCCTAAAGTTGACACTCTTCCAAACCCACTTTCATAAATATAATCATCATAGGTAGAAGGCATGCTATCATCATAACAACTTTGCATATCGAAACTTGGGATGCTAAAAATATCATCTTCATGAAACATAGCATCCCCAAGCTTGGGACAAACATTAATTCCAGCAAATATATTTTCAAATATTTTATCCCAATCAAACATAGCTTCCCCAAGCTTGGGCCCTTTCATATCATAAGCATAATAACTCTCATCATTAAAAATGTTGATAGCACCAATAGTATAGCAATTATCATCATCACAATGAGTAGTAGGAGCAACATCATTTGGGAGGGATACCTTTTTACCTTTGTTGCTCCTTCTTTTCTTTTTCTTCTTCATATTATGTGTAGGTTCAACCTTCCTCTTTGAGCTCCTTATTGATGAGATTGGTTGAATAGAAAGCTCCCCCTCGTTACCTGATTCATCATAAGAAATAATAGGAGGATATTGGGAAGTCTCTTCCCTTTCGTTAGTATTCTCTTCATCCTCTATTTGTTTTCTTTTCTTTATGTAATTGGCAATATAAGGATTTTCAATGCAATTCACCGCACAATACATATAAATCTTCTCTAGATCAAAATCAAGAACTTTATCAAGGGCAAATTTTGGAATATCCTTAGTTATACGTTTCATTTCTTCATAACCCAAAAGAAGGCTAAGCGCTTTATGATGCTCAAGGGTAATCAAATTATCACAATATTTGGAGATGACTTGATCAAGAAACAAATAGCATTGGAGCTTTAAATGACCATGTTCATTGCAAAGTTCATAAGGGGTACTATAAATATTGAATCTTTCAGCACATTCATATAGCTCTTCTTGCAACAATTTGGTTTCTAAGTACTTATGCCTCTTGCAATAAATATATTCTCTATTTGGTGTGTTCATGCAAACATGCACTCCACAAAAGTTGACATGCTCATAAGAGATATTTTCATCATAACTAGTGCAATCATCATTAGCATCATGGATATTCCAAGAATTCATACTAACAACATTGCAATCATGCTCATCATTCAAACATTCAGTGCCAAACAATTTAGAGATTTCTTATTCTAGCACTTGAGCACAATTATCCTTTCCATCATACTCACGAAAGATATTAAAAAGGTGAATCTTATGAGACAAACTTAACTCCATTTTTTTGTAATTTTCTTTTATAAACTAAACTAGTGCTAAAACAAGAAACAAAAAGATTCGATTGCAAGATCAAAAGATATACCTTAAAGCACTCACCTCCCCGGCAACGGCGCCAGAAAAGAGCTTGATGTCTACTACACAACCTTCTTCTTGTAGACATTATTGGGCCTGCAAGTGCACAGGTCTGTAGGATAGTAGCAAATTTCCCTCAAGTGGATGACCTAAGGTCTATCAATCCGTAGGAGGCGTAGGATGAAGATGGTCTCTCTCAAACAACCCTGCAACCAAATAACAAAAAGTCTCTTGTGTCCCCAACACACCCAATACAATGGTAAATTGTATAGATGCACTAGTTCGGCGAAGAGATGGTGATACAAGTGCAATATGGATAGTAGATATAGGTTTTTGTAATCTGAAAATATAAAAACAGCAAGGTAACAAGTGGTAAAAGTGAGCGTAAACGATATTGCAATGATAGGAAACAAGGCCTAGGGTTCATACTTTCACTAGTGCAAGTTCTCTCAACAATAATAACATAGATAGATAATATAACAAGCCCTCAACATGCAACAAAGAGCCACTCCAAAGCCATTAATAGCGGAGAACAAACGTAGAGATTATGGTAGGGTACGAAACCACCTCAAAGTTATTCTTTCGGATCGATCTATAAAAGAGTTCGTACAAGAATAACACCTTAAGACACAAATCAACCAAAACCCTAATGTCACTTAGATACTCCATTGTCACCTCAAGTATCCGTGGGCATGATTATACGATATGCATCACACAATCTCAGATTCATCCAACCAACATAAAAGTACTTCAAAGAGTGCCCCAAAGTTTCTACCGGAGAGTCAAGAACGTGTGACAACCCCTATGCATAGGTTCCCAATGTCAAGAAACCCGCAAGTTGATCACCAAAACATACATCAAGTGGCACATGATATCCCATTGTCACCACAGATAATCACGGCAAGACATACATCAAGTGTTCTCATAAAAGACTCAATCCGATAAGATAACTTCAAAGGGGAAACTCAATTCATCACAAGAGAGTAGAGGGGGAGAAACATCATAAGATCCAACTACAATAGCAAAGCTTAGGATACATCAAGATCGTGCCATAGAGGAACACGAGAGAGAGAGAGAGATCAAACACATAGCTACTGGTACATACCCTCAGCCCCGAGGGTGAACTACTCCTCGTCATGGATAGCGCCGGGATGATGAAGATGGCCACCGGTGATGGGATCGCCCCTCCGGCAAAGTGCCGGGAAGGGCTTCAGAAAGGTTTTTGGTGGCTACAGAGGTTTGCGGCAGCGGAACTCCCGATCTATCTTCTGTTCTGGAAGTTTTATGGTACGTAGGTATATATGGGTGCAGGGGGTAAGTCGGTGGACCTCCGGGGTGCTCACGAGGTAGGGGCGCGCCCAGGGGCGGGGGCCCCACCCTCATGGGCATCCCGGGACTCCCCTGGCGTGCACTCCAAGCCCATCAGGTTGGTTTCCTTCCAAAATTAACTGCTCCAGTTGATTTCGTTCCGTTTTGACTCCATCTGATATTCCTTTTCCTCGAAACACAAAAATAGGCATAAAACAGCAAATCTGGGCTGGGCCTCCGGTTAATAGGTTAGTCCCAAAAATAATATAAAAGTGGATAATAAAGCCAATATTTCCTAAAACAGTAGATAAAGTAGCATGGAGCAATCAAAAATTATAGATACGTTGGAGACGTATCAGCATCCAAGAGGAATTGTTGATCGCCGAGTGACCTAGTCCGTGAAGGTTTGGAAGTCACCTGTGAAGACTTACCACTACTGTTGGGCGAGGTCTGTGTGATCTTAGCTCAAGGAGAATACGGTGAGGACTGTGTGTCCGGTACTGTGTGTCCTCGAGTTTAAATACTCAGCAGCTCCAACCAGACGTACAACTGTCACAACAGTTGGATCTGGTCTACCAAATCATTGTCTTCACCAAGCCTACTAGTTCTATTTCCTAAACCCTTTCATTTCCTCAGTTATGTGTTGATGAACCTGATCATTACTATTTGAAGACTTTGACTGAAGACTTTATCTAATTTCTCAATCCTATTTCTTCAGTCAGTTTGTCTTCGTCGTGCTTATCCTGTGTTTACGCTTTCTGTACTCTATGTTTGTCCTTCATTTCATCATGATGATTATGATGTTGCTCTGTTATGCTTATACCTGAGTACTTATTCCGCTACAAGTAGTTCTTCGCTTAGGAACTTTCTAACCCTGAAATTCCTCAGTGAAGAATTCATAAAAATCGCCTATTCACCCCCCTCTAGTCGACGTAACGCACTTTCATCTATAGGTGTCTTCGAAGGTGTTTGTTGGGTTGGCATAGATCTAGATTAGGATTTGTCACTCTGTGTTTCGGAGAGGTATCTCTGGGCCCTCTCGGTAGTGCACATCACTATAAGCCTTGCAAGCAATGTGACTAATGAGTTAGTTGCGGGATGATGCATTACGGAACAAGTAAAGATACTTGCCGGTAACGAGATTGAACTAGGTATAGTGATACCGACGATCGAATCTCGGGCAAGTAACATACCAATGACAAAGGGAACAACGTATGTTGTTATGCGGTTTGACCGATAAAGATCTTCGTAGAATATGTAGGAACCAATATGAGCATCCAAGTTCCACTATTGGTTATTCACCGGAGATGAGTCTCGGTCATGTCTACATAGTTCTCGAACCCGTAGGGTCCACATGCTTAACGTTCGGTGACGATCGGTATTACGAGTTTATGTGTTTTGTTGTACCGAAGGTAGTTCGGAGTCCTGGATATGATCAAGGACATGATCAGGAGTCTCGAAATGGTCGAGGCATAAAGATCGATATATTAGATGACTATGTTTGGACTTCAGAATGGTTCCGGGTAAGTTCGGGCATTTATCGGAGTACCAGGGGGTTACCGGAACCCCTCGGGGAGTGTATGGGCCTTATTGGGCCTTAGTGGGAGAGAGGAGGATGCGGCCAGGTGGAGGGCGCGCCCCCCAAGCCCAGTCCGAATTGGGTGGGGGCCGGCCCCCCTTTCCTTATCCCTCTCTCCTCCTTCCTTCCTCTCCTACCCCAACTAGGGAAGGGGGGAATCCTACTCCCGGTGGGAGTAGGACTCCCCCTAGGGCGCGCCATAGAGAGGGCCGACCCTTCCCTCCTCCACTCCTTTATATACGGGGAAGGGGGGGCACCCCATAGACACACAAGCTGATTGTTTAGCCGTGTGCGGTGCCCCCCTCCACCATATTCCACCTCGGTCATATCGTCATAGTGCTTAGGCGAAGACCTGCATCGATGACTTCATCATCACCGTCATCACGCCATCGTGCTGATGGAACTCTCCCTCAACCTCAGCTGGATCTAGAGTTCGTGGGATGTCACCGAGCTGAACATGTGTAGATCACGAAGGTGTCGTACATTCGGTGCTAGGATCGGTCGGATCGTGAAGATGTACGACAACATCAACCATGTTGTCATAACGCTTCCACTTTCAGTCTACGAGGGTACGTAGACAACACCCTCCCCTCTCATTACTATGCATCACCTAGATGGATCTTGCGTGTGCGTGGGAATTTTTTTGTAATTACTGCGTTTCCCAACAGTGGCATCCGAGCTAGGTCTATACGTAGATGTTATATGCATGAGTAGAACACAAAGAGTTGTGGGAGATAATAGTCATACTACTTACCAGCATGTCATACTTTGATTCGGCGGTATTTTTGGATGAAGCGGCTCAGACTGACATTACGTGCTTCGCACACAGGTGGCTAATGGGTGTCTGTTTCTCCAACTTTAGTTGAATCGAGTGTGACTATGCCCGGTCCTTGTTGAAGGTTAAAACAACACCCTTGATGAAAAATCATTGTGGTTTTGATGCGTAGGTAAGAACGGTTCTTGCTAGAAGCCCGTAGCAGCCACGTAAAGCTTGCAACAACAAAGTAGAGGACGTCTAACTTGTTTTTGAAGGGCAGTTGTGATGTGATATGGTCAGGACGTGATGAGATATAAATTGTTGTATGAGATGATCATGTTTTGTAACCGTTATCAGCAACTGGCAGGAGCCTTATGGTTGTCGCTTTATTGTATGAAATGCAATCGCCATGTAATTGCTTTACTTTATCACTAAGCGGTAGCGATAGTTGTAGAAGCAATAGTTGGTGAGACGACAACCATGCTACGATGGAGATCAAGGTGTCGTGCCGGTGACGATGAAGATCATGACGATGCTTCGGTGATGGAGATCATGAGCACAAGATGATGATGGCCATATATGTCACATATTTTGGTTGCATCTGATGTTTATCCTTTATGCATCTTATTTTTCTTAGTTCAGCGGTAGCATTACAAGATGATCTCTCACTAAATTTCAAGGTATAAGTGTTCTCCCTGAGTATGCACCGTTGCTACAGTTCGTCATGCCGAGACACCACGTGATGATCGGGTGTGATAAACTCTACGTTCACATACAACGGGTACAAGCCAGTTTTGCACACGCAGAATACTCGGGTTAAACTTGACGAGCCTAGCATATGCAGATATGGCCTCGGAACACTGAGATCGAAAGGTCGAACGTGAATCATATAGTAGATATGATCAATATAGTGATGTTCACCATTGAAAACTACTCCATTTCACGTCATGATCAGACATGGTTTAGTTGATTTGGATCACATGATCACTTAGATGATTAGAGGGATGTCTATCTAAGTGGGAGTTCTTAAGTAATATGATTAATTGAATAATATGATTAATTAAACTTTAATTTATCATGAAGTTAGTCCTGGTAGTATTAGCATATCTATGTTGTAGATCAATAGCTCGCGATGTAGCTCCCTGTTTATTTTTATATGTTCCTAGAGAAATATAAGGTTTAAGATGATAGTAGCAATGATGCGGACTTGGTTCGTGATCTGAGGATTTTCCTCATTGCTGCACAGAAAAATTATGTCCTTGATGCACCGGTAGGTGATAGAACTATTGGAGGAGCAGATGCAGACGTTATGAACATTTTGACAAGCTCGGTGTGATGACTACTTGATAGTTTAGTGCACCATGCTTTACGGCTTAGAACCGGGACTTCAAAAATGTTTTGAACGCCACGGAGCATATAAGATGTTCCAAGAGTTGAAATTGGTATTTCATACTCATGCCTGTGTCAAGAGGTATGAGACTTCTGACAGTACTTTGCCTACAAGATGGAGGAGAATAGCTCAACCAGTGAGCATGTGCTCAGATTGTCTGGGTACTACAATTGCTTGAATCAAGTGAGAGTTAATCTTCCAGATAAGATAGTAATTGACAAAGTTCTCTAGTCACTATCACCAAGTTACTAGAACTGCGTGATGAACTATAATATGCAAGGGATGACGAAAACAATTCCCAAGCTCTTCGCGATGCTAAAATCGGCGAAGGTAGAAATCAAGAAAAGCATCAAGTGTTGATGGTTGACAAGACCACTATTTTCAAGAAAAAGGGCAAGGGAAAGAAGGGGAACTTCAAGAAGAACGGCAAGCAAGTTGCTGCTCAAGTGAAGAAGCCCAAGTCTGGACCCAAGCCTGAGACTAAGTGCTTCTACTTCAAAAGGACTGGTCACTGGAAGTGGAACTACCCCAAATATTTGGCGGATAAGAAGGATGGCAAAGTGAACAAAGGTATATTTGATATACATGTTATTGATGTGTACTTTACTAGTGTTTAAAGCAACCCCTCAGTATTCGATACTAGTTCAGTTGCTAAGAGTAGTAACTCAAAACAGGAGTTGCAAAATAAACAGAGACTAGTTAAGGGCGAGGTGATGATGTGTGTTGGAAGTGATTCCAAGGTTGATAAGATCACCATCGCACACTCCCTTTACCTTCAGTATTGGTGTTGAACCTAAAATAAATGTTATTTGGTGTTTGCGTTGAGCATGAATATGACCGGATCATGTTTATGGCAATACGGTTATTCATTTAAGTCAAAGAATAATTGTTGTTCTATTTACATGAATAAAACCTTCTATGGTCATACACTTAATATAAATGGTTTATTGAATCTCGATCGTAGTGATACACACATTGAAGCCAAAAGATGCAAAGTTAATAATGATAGTGCAACTTATTTGTGGCACTGCCGTTTAGGTCATATTGGTGTAAAGCGCATGAAGAAACTCCATGCTGATGGGCTTTTGGAATCACTTGATTATGAATCACTTGATGCTTGCAAACCATGCCTCATGGGCATGATGACTAAGACTCTGTTCTCCGGAACAATGCAGCGAGCAACTAAATTATTGGAAATAATACATACTGATGTAGGCAGTCCAATGAATGTTGAGGCTCGTGGCGGGTATCGTTATTTTCTGACCTTCACAGATGATTTGAGCAGATATGGGTATATCTACTTGATGAAACAAAAGTCTGAAACATTTGAAAAGTTCAAAGAAATTTCAGAGTGAAGTGGAAAATCATCGTAACAAGAAAGTAAAGTTTCTATGATATGATCGCGGAAGCAAATATTTGAGTTACGAGTTTGGCCTTCATTTTAAACAATGTGGAAGTTTCACAACTCACGCCACCTGGAACACCACAGTTTAATGGTGTGTCCGAACGTCATAAATGTTGGGGAACGTAGTGATACGTCTCCAACGTATCTATAATTTATGAAGTATTCATGCTATTATATTATCCATCTATGATGTTTTATATGCATTTATATGTCATTTTATATGATTTTTCGGACTAACCTATTAACCTAGAGCCCAGTGCCAGTTTCTGTTTTCTCCTTGTTTTTGTGTTTTACAGAAAATGGATACCTAACGGAGTCCAATTGACGTGCCAATTTTTGAGGATTTTTTATGGACCAAAAGAAGACCACGGAGCATCGGAGTTGGGCCAGAAGAGTCCCGGGCTGCCCACGAGAGTGGGGGCCGCCCCCCCCCCCCTAGGGCGTGGCCCCCTATCTTGTGGACAGCTCGGAGACCTCCCTAACGTGAAACCAATGCCAAAAATTCCTATAAATAGAGAAACCTTCGGGAATTAACCTAGATCGGAAGTTCCGCCGCCGCAAGCCTCTGTAGCCACGAGAAATCAATCTAGGCCCTCTATGGCACCCTGCCGGAGGGGGGCATAATCACCGGAGGCCATGGAGGAGGATCTCAGAGGGGCCATCATCGCCATGAAGGCCAAGGACCAGAGGGGGAAAGCCATGGAGGAGGAAGCACAAGGGGGAGAACCTCTCCTCCTCTCTCTTGGTGGCACCAGAGTGCCATCGAGAGGGGAATCATCGCCGCAGTGATCGTCTTCATCATCATCACCATCTTCATCACCATCCTCATCTCTTTTACGTGGTCCACTCTACCCCACCCCACTGTATTCCCTACTTGAACATGGTGCTTTATGCTACATATTATGATCCAATGATGTGTTGCCATCCTATGATGTTTTGAGTAGATATCTTTTGTCCTTGAGTTGATTGATGATCTAGATTGGTACGAGTTGTATGTTTAATTTTGGTGCTGTCCTATGGTGCCCTCCGTGTCGCGCAAGCGTGAGGGATTCCCGCTGTAGGGTGTTGCAATATGTGCATGATTCACTTATAGTGGGTTGCGTGAGTGACTGAAACACAAACCCGAGTAAGGGGGTTGTTGCGTACGGGATAAAAGGGGTCTTGATGCTTTAATGTTATGGTTGGGTTTTACCTTAACGATCTTTAGTAGTTGCGGACGCTTGCTAGAGTTCCAATCATAAGTGCATATGATCCAAGTAGGAAAAGTATGTTAGTTTATGTCTCTCCCTCATATGAAATTGCAATGACGACTATCGATCTTGTTAACAATTGCTTAGGACAATTCCGCACACCGATCCACCATTATTCCGCACTCGCTATTTATATTATTTAGTATTATATCCTAGCTTTATGATAAAAACACCTACTTTTATATTTTAGCTCTCCGATATCATACAAAGTTATCCTCTTTATACCCACAACACTTATTTCTTGTTTCTAGTTGGAAGCAAACGTTCGGTGCACGTAGAGTCGTATCAGTGGCAGATAGGGCTCGAGAGAATATTGATCTTACCTTTAACTCCTTGTGGGTTCGACACTCCATACTTATCACTTCCACCTTTGGGAATTGCTACGATGATTCCCTGCACTTGGGGATTATCAAGCTCTTTTCTGGCGCCGTTGCTGGGGAGCAATAGCGTGGGGTTGATATTTTCGTGTGTGCTTGTTTGCTTTCTTCACTAAGTAGATTTTGTTTTTCCTTTTTTTTGTTTCTGTTTAGTTGTGGGTGAAACATACAAAAAAAATTAAAGAATGGAAATACCAAAAATATTTACTTGCCTCTCATGCCTAAAAATGTTTTTCAAAAAGAGAAGTGATTGGAAAGTTATGCATTGAAGAAGTGAGGGTCGACCTTGAGTACTTGTGTTCATGCTCACGGAAACAATGTAGAATTTTTCATGGAAGTTTCTCTGTAAATAATTGTCCCCTTGTATATATCCTTTGTATTATAAAAATAATGTGCCAAGCTTTGGTTTTAGTATGATAAGATTGCTTGCTTACTTTGTGCAGAACAAAAACAGAAACTTTGGCTGTAGTGCATGAATTTACATTTTTTACTCGAAAGTCAAATGGGTCTGAAACTTTTTGCACATTACTTCTGTACAAAGTTTTCAAATTTTCAAATTTATTTCATAATTTTTGGAGTTACAGAAGTTTACTAAACTTCCAGATTACTACAGACTGTCATGTTCTTAACAGATTCTGTTTTTCGTGTGTTGGTTGCTTATTTTGATGCGTCTATGGCTAGTATGTAGGGTATGAACCATAGAGAAGTTGGAATACAGTAGGTTTAACACCAATATAAACAAAGAATGAGTTAATTACAGTACCTTAAAGTGGTAGTTTGTTTTATTACACTAACGGATCTCACAAGTTTTTGTTTAAGTTTTCGTGAATGAAGTGTTTGAAGAACGAGGAGTTACCGATGTGAGAAGAATAAAGAGAGACAAGAGTTCAAGCTTGGGGATGCCCAAGACACCCCAAGTAAATATGTCAAAGGATACTCAAGCATCTAAGCTTGGGGATGCCCCAGTTGGCATCCCATCTTTCTTCTTCAACAAATATCGGTATACCTCGGTTTTGTTTTGTTCACATGATTTGTGTCCTTTGTGTTTTTATTTTTCTTTAAGAATCATGCTAGTATGAGATAGCTATTCATTGATTTATAGAATACTTCATGTGCTTCACTTATATCTTTTAAGTATGGTCTTATAGAATTGCTCTTTGTGCTTCACTTAAATCGTTTGAGTATGATTTTATAGAATGCTTCGTGCGCTTCACTTATATATTTTGAGCTTGGATATTGGCTAGTCTATATTAATTGTAGAATGCTCCAGGAACTTCACTTATATCTTTTGGAGTATGAATAATACTATAATTTAAAGTGGGTTTGGAAGAGTGTCAACTTTAGGAATTAGTGATCCCACTATCTTGGAGGGTGTTGAATCTTCGTACGATATTTATGAAAGTGGATTTGGAAGAGTGTCAACTTTAGTTAGTATTCCACTATTTCAGAAGAGGTTCCAATTGAGTATGAGAACAAAGTTGCTATCCATGATGCTACTGAAAATTATTATGATGGAGGAATATGTGCTTGTAGGAGTTGCAATAATACCAAGTTTCCTCTCTATGTGCTTAAAGTTTTGAAGTTATACTTGTTTTGCCTTCCTATGCTAGTTGATTCTTGTTCCTATAAATTGTGTGCTCACAAAATCCCTAGGCATAGGAAGTGAGTTAGATTTAAATGTGCTAGTCATATTCTTCATGATGCTTTTTTTTGTTTCAACTCTTATCTTTTATGCGAGCATCATTGAAATCATCATGCCTAGCTAAAAGGCATTAAAGAAAAGCGCTTGTTGGGAGACAACCCAATATTTACCTTACTGTTTTTGTGTGTCCACATGATTAAGCTACTGTATTAATCATGTTTTATAGCTTTTGTTTCAATAAAGTGCCAAGTAAGACCTTTGGGAAGACTTGGGTGAAAGTTAATGTGATCTTGCTGTAAAAAACAGAAACTTTGCGCTCACGAGATTAGCTGTCATTTTTTACAGAAGAGTGATTTTGAGTTGATTCTTTTTGCAGAAGATTAATAGACAAATTCCTCACGTCCACCAATTTATTTCATAATTTTTGGAGTAGCATAAGTATGGTTATTGTTCAGATCATTACAGACTGTTCTGTTTCTGACAGATTCTGTTTTCATTGCATAGTTTGCTTGTTTTCTAGTTTCTATGGCTTATATTTCTCAATATAAATTGTAGAAATGATATGGTACAGTAGGAATTATGTGAAAACAATTATGAACCTTGTCTTTTACAGTACCAAAGTGCATGGTTTACTCTTTATCATACTAACCTATCTCACGAAGTTCCATTAAGTTTTGTGTGATTGAAGTTTTCAAGTTTTGGGTGAGATATCGATATGAGGAGAATAAGGAGTGGAAAGACCCTAAGCTTGGGGATTCCCAAGGCACCCCAAGGTAATATTCAAGGAAGACTCAAGCGCCTAAGCTTGGGGATGCCCCGGAAGGCATCCCCTCTTTCGTCTTCAAAACTATCGGTACATCTTACTCGGAGCTATATTTTTATTCGTCACATGATATGTGTTTTACTTGGAGCGTCATTTTATTTTGTTAGTATTAGCTTGCTGTTATTTAGAATAGTGTTTTGCATCTTTATTTTCAATAAAAATGTCAAGGATAGCCTTTACCATGCTTATTTTGCTAGTATACATGTTGCTGTTTGAAAACAGAAAGTTTACCGCTGTTGCAAAAATTCCCTAGAAAAGTCAGAGCATGATATAATGTTGAAACTTTTTGCATAATGAGCTCTGATAAATATACTACAGTGGTAATTTTCTCTCATAATTTTTGGAGTTAGGGAAGTATTGATACTCTTGCATTCTTTATAGGCTGTACTGTTTTGACAGATTGCTGTTATGTTTGCATTGTTTGCATATGTTTGCTTGTTTAATGATTAGGAGTATTAAATATGCAGAGGCATTTAGTATGCAATGTTGAATAATAATTTTAGTATTTGTTACAGTAGAAAATGATAAGGTTTTGCATTGGTTTATACTAACCTATCTCACGAGTTCTTGTTGAGTTTGGTGTGGATGAAGCTTTTGATAAAAAGAGAAACCATGATATGAGAAGAATTAAGGAGACACAAAAGTTCAAGCTTGGGGATGCCCAAGGCACCCCAAGATAATATTCCAAGAAGTCTCAAGCATCTAAGCTTGGGGATGCCCCGTTAGGCATCCCACCTTTCTTCTTCAACAACTATCGGTTAGTATCAGTTGAACCTAAGTTTTTGCTTCTTCACATGAGTTGTGCTATCCTTGCAATGTCATTCTATTTTGTTTTACTTGCTGTTTGAATAAAATCATTGGATATGAAATTTTGAATAGAAAAGGAACCCTCCCATGGCTAGTTAATTATTTGCCTACTCAGTATCCTTCACTCATATCTTTTGGAGTAGTTTGTCATTTACTCATGTGCTTCATGTATATCCTATGAGTAAATGGGGGAATGAATTGAATGTCATAAATCTGAATTTTATATGTTTCATATGCTTATAACATGGTTAGTGATGACTTCACACATAGAAAGTATGAGGCATAAAAGTTGTTGAGAGTTGGCAAACGTAGTTTTGGTCATCGTTGCAATTAATAGGAAGTAATAAGGAAAGAGAGGTTCACATACAAATATATTATCTTGGACATCTTTTATGATTGTGAAGCACTCATTAAGTATGACATGCTAAAAGAGTTGACGTTGGACAAGGAAGACAACGTAATGGTTTATGTTTTCCGACATCTCAGTTAAAGTATATTGTCATTGACCTTCCAAACATGTTGAGCTTGCCTTTCTCCCTCATGCTAGCCAAATTCCTTGCACCAAGTAGAGATACTACTTGTGCTTCCAAATACCCTTAAACCCAGTTTTGCCATGAGAGTCCACCATACCTACCTATGGATTGAGTAAGATCCTTCAAGTAAGTTGTCATCGGTGCAAGCAATAAAAATTGCTCTCTAAATATGTATGACTTATTAGTGCAGAGAAAATAAGCTTTGTACGAACTTGTTGTGGAAGTAATAAAAGCGACGGACTGCATAATAAAGGTCCACATACAAGGGGCAATATAAAGTGACGTTCTTTTGCATTAAGATTTTGTGCATCAACCCTAAACGCGCATGACAACCTCTGCTTCCCTCTGCGAAGGGCCTATCTTTTACTTTATGTTTTTACTTTATGCTTGAGTCAAGGTGATCCTCACCTTTCCCTTTTTCATTTTATCCTTTGGCAAGCTCCTCGTGTTTGAAAGATCATGATATATATATATCCAATTGGATGTAAGTTAGCATGGGCTATTATTGTTGACATCACCTAAAGGTGAATACGTTGGGAGGCAACACAATAAGCCCCTATCTTTCTCAGTGTCCGGCTGAAACTCCATAACCACAAGTATTGCGTGAGTGTTAGCAATTGTAGAAGACTATATGATAGTTGAGTATGTGGACTTGCTGAAAAGCTCTATTCTTGACTCTTTCTGATGTTATGATAAATTGCAATTGCTTCAATGACTGAGATTATAGTTTGTTAGTTCTCAATGAAGTTTCTGAACCATACTTGACATTGTGAATAGATTGTTACTTGATCATGAAAAGTTTTATGAGATAAGCTACTATTATGACACATATTGATGCTAGAAAAGGTGATTGAAATTATCATTGATCAAACTTGTGCACCTTCTAGCATTCACACTTCATAAATTATTTCTTTTATCATTTACCTACTCGAGGACGAGCGGGAATTAAGCTTGAGGATGCTGATACGTCTCCAACGTATCTATAATTTATGAAGTATTCATGCTATTATATTATCCATCTATGATGTTTTATATGCATTTATATGTCATTTTATATGATTTTTGGGACTAACCTATTAACCTAGAGCCCAGTGCCAGTTTCTGTTTTCTCCTTCTTTTTATGTTTTACAGAAAAGGGATACCAAACAGAGTCCAATTGACGTGCCAATTTTTGAGAATTTTTTATGGACCAAAAGAAAACCACAGAGCATCGGAGTTGGGCCAGAAGAGTCCCGGGCTGCCCATGAGAGTGGGGCCGCGCCCCCCCTAGGGCATGGCCCCCTATCTCGTGGACAGCCCGGAGACCTCCCTGACGTGAAACCAATGCCAAAAATTCCTATAAATAGAGAAACCTTTGGGAATTAACCTAGATCGGAAGTTCCGCCATTGAAAGCCTCTGTAGCCACGAGAAATTAATCTAGGCCCTCTCTGGCACCCTGCCGGAGGGGGCCATCATCACCGGAGGCCATGGAGGAGGATCTCGGAGGGGCCATCATCGCCATGAAGGCCATGGACCAGAGGGGGAAAGCCATGGAGGAGTAAGCACAAGGGGGAGAACCTCTCCTCCTCTATCTTGGTGGCACCAGAGTGCCATCGGGAGGGAATCATCGCCGCAGTGATCGTCTTCATCAACATCACCCTCGTCATCACCATCCTCATCTCTTTTACGCGGTCCACTCTCCCACACCCCGCTGTATTCCCTACTTGAACATGGTGCTTTATGCTACACATTATGATCCAATGATGTTTTCCCATCCTATGATGTTTTGAGTAGATATCTTTTGTCCTTGAGTTGATTGATGATCTAGATTGGTACAAGTTGTATGTTTTATTTTGGTGCTGTCCTATGGTGCCCTGCGTGTCGTGCAAGCGCGAGGGTTCCCGCTGTAGGGTGTTGCAATACGTGCATGATTCACTTATAGTGGGTTGCGTGAGTGACTGAAACACAAACCCGAGTAAGGGGGTTGTTGCGTATGGGATAAAAGGGGACTTGATGCTTTAATGCTATGGTTGGGTTTTACCTTAATGATCTTTAGTAGTTGCGGACGCTTGCTAGAGTTCCAATCATAAGTGCATATGATCCAAGTAGGAAAAGTATGTTAGTTTATGCCTCTCCCTCAAATGAAATTGCAATGACGACTATCGATCTTGTTAACAATTGCTTAGGACAATTCCGCACACCGATCCACCATTATTCCACACTCGCTATTTATATTATTTAGTATTATATCCTAACTTTATGATAACAACACCTACTTTTATATTTTAGCTCTCTGATATCATACAAAGTTATCCTCTTTATACCCACAACATAGTTTTATTTCTTGTTTCTAGTTGGAAGCAAACGTTCGGTGCACGTAGAGTCGTATCAGTGGCAGATAGGGCTCAAGAGAATATTGATCTTACCTTTAGCTCCTTGTGTGTTCGACACTCCATACTTATCACTTCCACCTTTGGGAATTGCTACGATGATTCCCTGCACTTGGGGATTATCACGTAGTAATTTCAAAAAAATTCCTACGCACACGCAAGATCATGGTGATGCATAGCAACGAGAGGGGAGAGTGTGTCCACGTACCCTTGTAGACCAAAAGCGGAAGCGTTAGCACAACGCGGTTGATGTAGTCGTACGTCTTCACGGCCCGAACGATCAAGCACCAAAACTACAACACCTGCGAGTTCTTGCACACGTTCAGCTCGATGACGTCCCTCGTACTCTGATCCAGCCGAGTGTCGAGGGAGAGTTACGTCAGCACGACGTCATGGTGACGATGATGATGTTATACCGTCGCAGGGCTTCGCCTAAGCACCGCTACAATATTATCGAGGAGGACTATGGTGGAGGGGGGCACCGCACCCGGCTAAGAGATCAATGATCAATTGTTGTGTCTATGGGGTGCCCCCTTCCCCCGTATATAAAGGAGTGGAGGAGGGGGGCGGCCAAGGGGGGTGGCGCGCCCTAGGGGGGAGTCCAACTCCCACCGGGAGTAGGACTCCCCCCCTTTCCTATTAGGAGAGGGAGAGGGAAGGAAGAGGAAGGAGGGAGGAAGGAAAGGGGGGCCGACCCCCCTCCCAATTCGGATTGGGCTTGGGGGGCCCTCCCTTGCTCCTTTCCCCTCCTTTCCACTAAGGCCCACTAAGGCCCATATACCTTCCGGGGGGTTCCGATAACCTCCCGGAGCTCCGGTATTGTCCCAATCTCACCCGGAACCTTTCCGGTGTCCAAATATAGTCGTCCAATATATCGATCTTCATGTCTCGACCATTTCGAGACTCCTCGTCATATCCGTGATCACATATGGGACTCCGAACAACCTTCGGTACATCAAAACACATAAACTCATAATATAACTGTCATCTTACTTTAAGCGTGCGGACCCTACGGGTTCGAGAACTATGTAGACATGACCAAGACACGTCTCCGGTCAATAACCAATAGCGGAACCTGGATACTCATATTGGCTCCTATATATTCTACAAAGATCTTTATCGGTCAAACCGCATAACAACATACATTGTTCCCTTTGTCATCGGTATGTTACTTGCCCGAGATTCGATCGTCGGTAACTCAATACCTAGTTCAATCTCATTACCGGCAAGTCTCTTTACTCGTTATGTAATGCATCATCCCGTAACTAACTCATTATCTACATTGCCTGCAAGGCTTATAGTGATGTGCATTACCGAGAGGGCCCAGAGATACCTCTCCGACAATCGGAGTGACAAATCCTAATCTTGAAATACGTCAACTCAACAAGTACCTTTGGAGACACCTGTAGAGCACCTTTATAATCACCCAGTTACGTTGTGATGTTTGGTAGCACACAAAGTGTTCCTCCAGTAAGGGAGTTACATAATCTCATAGTCATAGGAACATGTATAAGTCATGAAGAAAGCACTAGCAACATACTAAATGATCAAGTGCTAAGCTAACGGAATGGGTCAAGTCAATCACATCATTCTCCTAATGATGTGATCCCGTTAATCAAATGACAACTCATGTCTATGGTTAGGAAACTTAACCATCTTTGATTCACGAGCTAGTCAAGTAGAGGCACACTAGTGACAGTATGTTTGTCTATGTATTCACACATGTATTATGTTTCCGGGTAATACAATTCTAGCATGAATAATAAACATTTATCATGATATGAGGAAATAAATAATAACTTTATTATTGCCTCTAGGGCATATTTCCTTCAGTCTCCCACTTGCACTAGAGTCAATAATCTAGATTACACAGTAATGATTCTAACACCCATGGAGCCTTGGTGCTGATCATGTTCTGCTCGTGGATGAGGCTTAGTCAACGGGTCTGCAACATTCAGATCCGTATGTATCTTGCAAATATCTATGTCTCCCACCTGGACTTGGTCCCGGATGGAGTTGAAGCGTCTCTTGATGTGCTTGGTTCTTTTGTGAAATCTGGATTCCTTTGCCAAGGCAATTGCACCAGTATTGTCACAAAAGATTTTCATTGGACCCGATGCACTAGGTACGACACCTAGATCGGATATGAACTCCTTCATCCAGACTCCTTCATTTGTTGCTTCCGAAGCAGCTATGTACTCCGCTTTACATGTAGATCCCGTGTGGCACCCCGGCTTAGAGCGACCGGTTTACGTTGCATTGCCAGCCCAGAGATCTAGTCTTCTGGCAACACACAACAACATGGTACAGAAAAACGACCGCTTTTATTCATGCTAGCGGAGCATAGTTTATATTACAACAGTTAGCGAGGCCAAGCGGCACACGTGGTGCGACTGAACAATATGTACATTATTTAGTGGACATAAAGGGGCCTCGATCATGACAACTACTCGGCAGCGGAACAACGTTGTAGCGGGACTCCATAGCACAAGGACACCGATGTGGACACGGTCTAGACTCGGACAACACTCCTTCCCGACGAGACTTTCCTGAAAGCTGGCATGACACGGCAGGTCAGTACATTGAATGTACTTGCAAGCTCACAATAAGCATAAACATAATGACAAACAATATCATGATATTTAACCATTTAATCAACAATGCAACCATACATCTAACATGATGTGACTATGTTCAACTGGTACTTGTTCCACGGGCGTGCTTATCGGACGTGATCATTTCCAGACCACAAACATGATAATCTCTAAAACACACTTGTGATCCTTTCGGCGATCACCACCCGACCAATCCATGGCCTATGATCCTTATGGCGATCATAACCCGACCAACTCTTGACCCGTGATCCTTACGGCGATCACAACCCGACCATCTCATGGCCAAACTCAACACGATGGCCTCACTGCCATCCTTAGTACAAACTTAGTGTGCATATTTTATTAAGTGTTGACCCATGGTGTACCCTACTTTCGAGCATGTCCGTAACCGTGGACTCGGCTATCGATAGATTAAAAACACTCTGCAGAAGTTAGTACACTGTACCCACACTACTGAACCCATGGCCTCGCACTCCCATTCGGATGGACCAACAACGTTTCGATGAAACCATTTCATTGTCATGACACTCTCCCGGCCATTCCGACTCAGACCCCACTGGGCTAGTCCTGGGTGGCCCCGTGTCTACCTCCAGACACCTCGACCACCATCGTGGCCACGATCCACTCTGGGATCCGGTACCAAAATTAACTTAACAACGGGCTAACAAGGTTATGCTTGCCTACGGGGCCAGGGTACAGCACGCCCATAACCTTCCCTAAATGGAGGCACCGACCAGAGGCACGACAATGAAATGCATTAAGGCCGTCCCATACCGGCAAATGTGGTTGCACTTGGAAAGACTCGTTTCAGCGGCACCATGACCCGGTCAACAACATGTTCAAGTTGAGTTATTAATCAGGTTCAACTTAATGTGAAAATAACCGGTATCATAATGCCATGCTATGCATCACTTAACATATGCACCACATAACCATGTAAACAACTGAATCAACCACGCTCCTACGGAGCCATCATCAACTCATGCTACTACTCTGGTTAAGATCACACCTCACTTATACCAGAATCATTACTAGCAATCTCATCATTTTTCATCATACAAAAATAATAATTAAACTAATTATCCAACTCTATGATCATATCATTTATTCATCACTTGCAACTAAGTTCTCCTTAGCTTACCAACAAGATTCACTTCAAACATTTTGTAGTTCAAGTATTTTAACATGACACGCATTTAACAGAATATAATCATCATATAAATAATTTAAATGCATAAATATTCATAATTTCAAGTAGGGAAATCACAAATATTGAAGTGGCACTATGAAAATGTTACTGTGGCTTGCCTTAGTGCTGATGAGGTTCACAAAGCTCCTGGTGATCCTCAAGACAAGCTGGCTCTTCTAAAAATATTCAAAACCACAAAAAGAAAACATCAAGAAACCTTCTGAAAATTACCAGAAAATCTAGATAGCAAGGAAAAATCCCATCTTTTGGGTGCTGTTAGATTTTGGACACAGAACACAATGCAAAAAGAATCAATGCATTTGGACTTATAGATAAAAAGTTATGGCCATTTGAAGTTTCCTGGAATTTAAATGAATTTGAAATAATTAAACAGAGGGGGTGACGTCGAAAGCGTAAACTCCCGAGGCGCCACCACTCATACCGCTTCGCGCACGTAATGAGTGGCTGACTAGCGGGCCCCTCTAGTCAGGCCGGAGGGAGGGGAGAGGGAAACAGAGGGGGGCGGCGCTTCGCCGGAGCTCACGCCGGTGGTGAGGCTTCTTAGAGTCAAACGAGAGGGAGGGATCGACGGAGGAGATGATTGCGCACCTGCCCGTACCCGTAGCGTAGCTAACGGTGGCCGGACGACGTCGGATTTGACCTCTCCAGCGGAGACAGAGGGCGGAGGTTGCCGGAGATGAGGAAGATGGCGGCTTGGGGCGGCTCCAGGGGCTCCAGGGGGTTGGGTTGGCTTCACGGAGGAGAGGCGGAGGCCCTGGCGGGGTCGCCTTGGCTTGGGAGGGGCCGGAGCTGCGGGAACGATCCGGAGGGGATCGCCGATGAGCTCGGCTCCGTGACGGCAGCCCGCGGCCTACCCGGCCGGGCTGCGGCTTCTACTGGCTCTAGGAGGGAGTGGGAGTGGCTGAGGTGCTCCAAGAGGCTGCGGAGGGGCTACTTTTATAGGCGGGGCAGTGAGGAGGGATCGGGCTCCGCCGGAGGACACCTGACCCCGGCGCCCGGCGACGAACAGTGCCAGAGAGCGAGGGAGAAGACGACGGAGGTCACGCAGGCACTGTGCGCGGGCGCGGATGAGCACAGGATCAAGGGGGAAAGACACGAACACAGTGCGCGCGCACTGTGCCGTTGGCCGAACCGTGCCTGTGCTTGCTGCGGCGAGCTCCGGCGTCAGCGAGCGGCAGGAGGGAGTTATGGAGGTGGAGACGAGGATGGTGGCGAGGGGTGGCACGCTCTGTCCGGCTGGGCAGCGAGCACGCGCTCAACAGAGGCGCTGGCGACGCGCAGAGCGCGCGTATTGCATGCTAGCACGCTCGGACGAACGCGGTCACTACGTGCACCCTGACATCAGGCCACCCTACGCACTAACAAAGATGTCTGGCATGTAGTCCTTAGTAAACTGAGATGTTACCACGGTTTGGTTAGTTTCCAGGTGCAGTAGAAGTAAACTTGTGTTGCTGACAAGTTACTGGACAGTAACTTTGGAGAGTTACTGTGGTCAAACCACTGGGATCCAAGGGCTGAGCTTTGGGGTTTTACTATCTCTTACTAAGGTAAATAAGCACAGGGAAAACCAGCTACAATGGAGCTAGTAAAAAGGTAGTTGATGTAGAAACTACCATTTCAGCCCAGAAGTGACTTTATTTTCTGTAGCCAAAATATTCCAAAGAGTGGTGAAATATTTTTGCTCAGAAAGGTTCCCTAGGGTCCAAAGAATAATTGGGTTTTTTCTCAGGATTTTTGGGGCAAGAAAAATTATGGTTGCTTTGGAGCTCAAAGGTTTAACTAGGGTTTTGGAGGCCAAAATGGATATTTTTCATTTAAGAAAAATATTCCAAACAATATTTTTAGGTTGGCCAGGGATGAAATGATGGTTATGAGGAGGAGAGGGAACACTTGGGTGAAAATCAAGGGGTACCCAAGTGGTTAAGTCCAAATGAAATGATTCAAAACTCCAAATTCAAAACCAACTCAACTGAAAATCAAGCAAAGAAGAAGAGGGCAAAAACCAGGCTGTCACAAACCTTCCCCACTTAGAATGAATCTCGTCCTCGAGATTCGGTTGCTTGGGAAAACCATTATGGATAACATGCCCTTAGAAATTCTTCTGATTCCCAGGTTGATTCTGCAGCTACCCCTTGCAACACCCTGGTGCCTGATGTCTACTACACAACCTTCTTCTTGTAGACGTTGTTGGGCCTGCAAGTGCACAGGTTTGTAGGACAGTAGCAAATTTCCCTCAAGTGGATGACCTAAGGTTTATCAATCCGTAGGAGGCGTAGGATGAAGATGGTCTCTCTCAAACAACCCTGCAACCAAATGACAAAAAGTCTCTTGTGTCCCCAACACACCCAATACAATGGTAAATTGTATAGGTGCACTAGTTCGGCGAAGAGATGGTGATACAAGTGCAATATGGATAGTAGATATAGGTTTTTGTAATCTGAAAATATAAAAACAGCAAGGTAACAAGTGGTAAAAGTGAGCGTAAACGGTATTGCAATGATAGGAAACAAGGCCTAGGGTTCATACTTTCACTAGTGCAAGTTCTCTCAACAATAATAACATAGATAGATCAAATAACAAGCCCTCAACATGCAACAAAGAGTCACTCCAAAGCCACTAATAGCGGAGAACAAACATAGAGATTATGGTAGGGTACGAAACCACCTCAAAGTTATTCTTTCGGATCAATCTATAAAAGAGTTCATACTAGAATAACACCTTAAGATACAAATCAACCAAAACCCTAATGTCACCTAGATACTCCATTGTCACCTCAAGTATCCATGGGCATGATTATACGATATGCATCACACAATCTCAGATTCATCCAACCAACACAAAGTACTTCAAAGAGTGCCCCAAAGTTTTCTACCGGAGAGTCAAGAACGTGTGCCAACCGCTATGCATAGGTTCCCAATGTCACGAAACCCGCAAGTTGATCACCAAAACATACATCAAGTGGCACATGATATCCCATTGTCACCACAGATAATCACGGCAAGACATATATCAAGTGTTCTCATAAAAGACTCAATCCGATAAGATAACCTCAAAGGGAAACTCAATTCATCACAAGAGAGTAGAGGGGGAGAAACATCATAAGATCCAACTACAATAGCAAAGCTCAGGAGACATCAAGATCGTGCCATAGAGGGAACACGACAGAGAACACGAGAGAGAGAGATCAAACACATAGCTACTGGTATATACCCTCAGCCCCGAGGGTGAACTACTCCCTCCTCGTCATGGATAGCGCCGGGATGATGAAGATGGCCACCGGTGATGGAATCCCCCTCCGGCAGGGTGCCGGAACGGGCTCCCGTGAGGTTTTTGGTGGCTACAGAGGTTTGCGGCGGCGGAACTTCCGATCTATCTTCTGTTCTGGAAGTTTTAGGGTACGAGAGTATATATAGGTGCAGGGGTACGTCGGAGGAGCTACGGGGCCCCCACGAGGCAGGGGGCGCGCCAGGGAGGGCGCCCCCCACCCTCGTGGGCAGCCCGTATCTCCCTTGACGTGCACTCGAAGTTCCCTGGGTTGCTTTCCTTCCAAATATAACTTCTCCAGTTGATTTCGTTTCGTTTTGACTCCGTCTGATATTCCTTTTCCTCAAAACACTAAAATAGGCATAAAACAGCAAATCTGGGCTGGGCCTCCGGTTAATAGGTTAGTCCCAAAAATAATATATAAGTGGATAATAAAGCCTAATATTGCCTAAAACAGTAGATAATATAGCATGAAGCAATCAAAAATTATAGATACGTTGAAGACGTATCAGTGCCTTCTCCGATACAACACCGCCCCGCCATGGGAGCTCGCTTCTGCAGCAGACTAACCTGCTGCAACGCCGTATCGCCGCCGGTTGTGGCTACGTCGTCGACGTGGCAGCAGCCCCGAGCTCCCCCAAGAGCCGCACCATGACGTTGCATCAAGCCACCGGAGACGCCGCATCAAGCTGCCGGCAAGCATTACGATGCAACACCGAGACCGTCGCGCGAGTGCTGCATCGAAGCACGGGGGAGCCGGCGACGAGCGCTCCATTGCGGCTCCGCCGCGGGCGATGAGCTTTCCATTGCAACTCCAACGCCGGCGAAGTACGCTCCATTACAGCTCCGCCGCGGGTGACGGGCGCTCCATTGCAACACCGACACCGGCGACGTACGCTTCATTGCAGCTCTGCCATGGGTGACGGGCGCTCCATTGCAACTCCAACACCGGCGACGTTCGCTCCATTGCAGCTCCGTCGTGGGTGACGGGCGGCCGTGCGCTCCATGCAACTCCGACTCTGGCGATGGGTGCTCCATTGCAGCTCCGCCATGGGCGATGGGCGCTCCATGGCAGCTCCGACGCCGGCGACAAGCGGGTCCATTGCAGCTCCCCCGCGGGAGCACGAGGTTGGCAGCGCGACAGCCGCGAAGAAAGTTGTGGCGTCGCATCCCGGCTGCCGTGGACATGTTGCTGCGTCGCAGCACCAGCGTTCATCGAAGAGCGCCGTTCCGCATCGCCGGTAGCACCTCCCTGGTTCCTCCCGCTGCTGTGATGGTTCCCATCAAGGCTTCTCTCCATGGACGCTGCTTTGCAGCTATGCCGCTGGAAGAGCTCCAGCTCTGCTTTGTAGCTATGCTGTTGGAGGAGCTCTGGCTACTAGTGCCAACGGCAGGGGTCAAACTCTACCTATTTCCTAGCTGTTGTGTTGGTGGCCAGGGCCGGGCCTACAGTGGTTCAAAAGGTGCGGCCCGCACAGGGCCCAAAATTCTGGGAGGCCCCAAATTTTTTACATAAGCCTAGTCTTATGAACTACTGGGCTGGGCGCTGGAGTGGGCTCTGCCGCTCTGGGCTGGAGTCGAAGCGAAGCGACAAGCGGAGGGCATCCATCGAGGCATCGAGCGACATCATTTTTCTCCCAAAGAAAAAACAAAAACGAGCGATAGCGACCAGCGCTCCGCCGAAACCGGATCTGATCTCCTCGACTCCAGCGCTGAAACGGCGGCAGCGACGAGCGCGGAAACCGCGACAGCGACCACCTCTAAAACGGGAACTTCTTCTGATCTCCTCGACTGCTCTGGTGTCTCGATCAATGAAAACGGGAACTTCTTCTGATCTCCTTGACTGCTCTAATAGCCCGCAATCAATGTCTCGATCGCTACATCCTAAAGAGATCGGGATTTCAAGATCGTGAAAACTGGAAACTCTAATCATGAGGGGACGGCCTTGGGCTCGTGGCTACAGGTGATTACAGATAGCTTAGCGAGTCCTTTTTGATTAATTTTGGTTCCTATTTCTAACTCCTAATTTTGTAATTAAGTATTGGCAGGGTCGTTACTTGTTGGAGATTCGTTCTTACTTCTTACATCCTCGGTTAAAGATCACAAGACCCAAAATTAGGTGAGTTAGACTTTATATTATATACATTACATTTTTTCTACGAGATATATACTATAATTGCTCGTTAGTTCAACTTTTTTGGTAAGATAGGGCCCCATTTTTTAGTTTTGCACAGGGCCCCGGATTTTGCCGGCCCGGCCCTGTTGGTGGCTCGCCATGACTCCTCTGCTCGCCATGAGATGCAAGGGAAAGAGAGAAGAAAGAAAATGTATGGAGGAGCAGCTCAGATGGTTGTGGCGGATGCGGGCACGTGTCGTGCGGAGAAAGAGGCTTGCGAGAGAGGAAAGATCAATCGGGTGATTTGAACACTTTTCCATAATTTTTTGCAATAGGCACCTGCAGCGTCAAATAGGATTTGCCGCCTACAGCGCCGAGTAGGAGGGAATTTCCTATTTGCTGCACGTTGCGGCAAATTGTCGACGAATCACACAACGGGGTGCGACTAGGGAGCGATTTGGGCCAGCTCATCTTTAGCGTACCTACAAGTTCGGGTTTTGGGATCCTTCTATAGCGTTCCTTTACAGATTTTGGGAACCATCTAGAAGGTTCCTGAACCGGTTGTTTCTTTCTTTTTCTTTTTTTACTCTTCCTGTTTTTTCTTCTTCCCTTTTCTGCTTCTTTTTCTTTTCTTTTTGTTACTTTTTTGTTTTCTTTCAGTTTTCCTTTTCAAGTTAATTTCTCTTTTCAACAATTTTTCTTTCTTTGGTTTTTCATTTATTTTTATTTTCTTATCTTTTTTCCAAACTTTTTTCAAAATATTCAAGTTTTATTTATGATTCCAAAAAAGTGTTCACTTTTCGAAAAAATGTTTTCAAAATTAAAAAAATGTTCCCATTACACAAAAAAGTTCAAAACTTTCGAAATTAAGAAAATGTACCGGATTTCAATTTTTTCTTCACGTATTCAAAAAAAATTCACGCTTCCAAATTTGTTAAGGATTTTTTCAAAATTGTTCTCCGTTTTGAAATTTGTTCTCAGGGTTCAAAAAATGTTTGTGCTTTAAAAAATATTCACAAAGTCCAAAACGTTAATGTTTAAAAAAAATGTTCAATTTTCTAAAAAACTGTTCTCAAAATTAAAAAATTGTTCTCACTACACAAAAAAGTTCAATACTTTCGACATTCAGAAAATGTACCAGATTTCAATTTTTTGTTCATGTATTCAAAAAAATTCACGCTTCCAAATTTGCTCAGGATTTTTAAAAATTAAGCTCCGTTTCAAAATTTGATCTTAAAATTCAAAAAATGTTCATGCTTTAAAAAATTGTTCGCGCTTCAAAATTTGTTCTCAAGATTCAAAAAATGTTTATGCTTTATAAAATTGTTTACAAATGCCAAAACCTTCTTTTTTCAAAAAATGTTTGGGAAATTCAAAAATTGTTCATGTGCAAAAGTTGTTCATGTTTGCAAATTTTGTTTTGGAATTTTGAAAATGTTCCTGTTTTTGTAAAATTGTTCCTGTTCAGTTTTTTGGTAGTTGAGAAAATGTTCCTTTTTAAAAAATGTTCGCTTCTTCAAAATTCATTTGCGTGTTTAAATATGTTTGATTTTTCTCAAAATTCTTAACAATTTTGAAAAATGTCCCCGTTTAGTAAAACATTCATGTTTTGTTTTTGAAAAATAATTGTGTTCGAATTTTTTAAAATATGCGGATCAGCGTTTGAGTTTCTTAAGGTGTTGCGTTGTACTGTAATCATTAAAGGTCACTAGCTCAACTGGTTAGAGTCTTTATGCTCTCGAGCAACCGATCCTGGGTTTGAACCGTAGCAGCCCAATCATTTTTTTATTCAGTGTTACGCTAGCGAGATAGGCGCACTAAGCCTGCGAACGAGTAGCCCTATGCGAACGCCCAGCAATTTGACGCAAAATGTGGGCTGAATCCTATTCGGCGCCCTCTGCGCTCGATACAGCAGAATCCGCAAATGGGCGCATACCCCCCCCCCCCCCCCCCCCCGCTTCGTTGGGCGGGCCCATCTTGCTTTTTTCCCTTGTGTTAAAAACAAGGCTAAAAATCTGCTAGTACTGGGAGTCGAAACGCGGACGTCCTGCTCACTAGTAAGCTGCAATAACCACCGCGCCACACTCAACTGCGAGATAACTTTTATATATTTATGCGTTTTCTTCTTTCTTTGTTTCTTCTGTTTGTGTTTTCCTGTTTACGTTTTTCTAT
The DNA here is from genome assembly GCF_018294505.1 of Triticum aestivum. Lineage (NCBI taxonomy): Eukaryota > Viridiplantae > Streptophyta > Magnoliopsida > Poales > Poaceae > Triticum > Triticum aestivum. The sequence goes on from NC_057807.1 coordinate 277,544,006, forward strand.
TTTCTTTTTCGATTTTTTCCTTTTCTTCTTCCTAGGTTCGATGAACTTTTTTCAAATCCGTGAACTTCTTATTTAAAATCGATGATTTTTTTATCAAATTCAATGAACTATTTTCAAATTAGGTGAACTTTTTTTGAATGGGGTGAACTATTTTTCGAATTCGATGATCTTTTTTCGGAATTCTATGAACATTTTTTTTTAATTCGGTGAACTTTTTTTAAAATTCAATGAACTTTTTTCGAGCGGGTGAACGTTTTTTTGAATTCGGTGAACTTTTTTCGAATTCGATGAACTTTTTTTTTGAATTCAATAAACTATTTTCGAAGGACAAGAGTACATACTGATAGCAAACCGGTTTGTTTTTTCCAAGAAAACCAGTACATACTGTAGCATTTTTTGAGTGAAGAAAAAAGAGATCGAGCGGGCAGCTTTTGTTTTCGAGCAAGCGACGCAGCGAGAGCTGGATTCCCTAACGGGCGCTAAAGGCGCCAAGGAGGGGGTCTCAAAATGCGGCGCATAGGATCTCTCGAGTAGGAGAGCTCCTATTTGCCGCCCGTAGGCGGCAAATGGTGGAGCCTTCGCTGAAGGCAGAGCAAATGGGCCGGCCCATTATTACATATAGAAGCTCCAGACAAGTAAAAGAATAACGAAAATGTTAGGCGCCAGGGAGAGATAGAACTCGTGACCTCTCTCTCGTGAACGAGTCCTACTAACCAAACGGGCAAGCGAATTCTAGTGTTAAGTATGAGGCGCGATGGTATAAGTATCAAAATCGTTTGAAATTTTTCAAAAAATATATACTGAACATTTGTAATTTCCAAACTTTTTCTTAATGTACGTTGAACAATTTAAATAATACACGATGAACGTTTTTTTATACAATACGAACAGTTTTGAAAAATATGAATATATGTGTTGAACAATTTTCAAATACACATTGAACATTTAGTAAAAAATACGTTTAACAATTTCATAATATACTATGAACATTTTGTAATACACGATGCACATTTTTATAACGCATAGAAGAACTACTTTTGCAATATACGTTGAACATTTTTGTTAATACGATGAATGATTTTGTAATATGCGGTGAACATTCTGCATAATAAGCAATAAAAGAGAAGAAAACAAAAAAGAAACAGATACATAAAAATAGAAAAATAGAAAAAAAGGAACATAAAAGAAAAACTGAAAGCAAAAAAAAAACCAGCAAACTGAAAGCAAAAATACGCAGAAGAAAAAAAAACCCGCAAGAAGCAGCGATGGAAACAGTAGTGAAGGAAAACGGCACAGGAATTTCGTACGTGGGCCAGCCCAAGTTGTCATCCCTTCAGGGAAGTCGTAGCTCCTGGACGCACACGCGCGTCAAATAGGATCCACCGAGTAGGAGCTCCCGCGTGGATCGCTTCCTCGAAATGAAAAAACTAAACAGGCCGGCCCATTTACCCGCAAACCAAGTTATTGGACGGAACGGGAAGGTTCCACGCTCCTGAAACCTATACATTCCCCTCGCCGCCGCAAACCAACCCCTCACCTCTCGCAATCACGAGTAGACAGCGATGGGGCGACGGGGCGGACAGCGATGCCGGCGTTCTTCTCGAGCGAATTTGACCTCGACCTCGACGGGGCAACGAGGTGGAAAGCGTCGCCGGCTTCCTCCTCCGGCGAATTCGTTTGTCAGTATAGCTGAGTCACCGCCCGACGCCGTTCTCTACTTAATCCATCGGACGCCGAAAGAAACCCTAGCTTATTATACCACATGTAGATGTGGCAAGGCTATTTGTGCTCTAAGAAAACCAAGTTGGCTTGGATCCCGGAAGCCCCGCTCGAGTCAGGTTGCGTGGATAGAGAAGGGGCAGGCTTTAGGTCAACGGCCGCGCCGCCCGGCCCGTGGTCCATACAAGCACGCTGCCGCCTAAGGGCATGTAGTTGTTAGGCTGCCGTGGATCGCCCTAAGCTGATTCAGCTAGGGTTGACGGCTGGGAGCGTTAAGAATCCAAAATTACTCAGACCCGTCTATGTTCTAAGGGGATTAGGTTGGAGGCACCAGCCCGATCTGTTTAGTCCTCCATTTCAGCTTGGGTTTCTTTAGGGTTTCGGATGATGGGACAAGAAACTCCCAAACAGGTATGTGATTTGGTACTTATTAGGGCATGTAGAGTGGTTGATAAGGCAGTCTTATCTCATGCCTGCCATGTAATCTAGGGAAGACAGAAAAAAAATGTACAATGGTTTATTTCTCAGTCTTATCTTTGTTAACTAGATATCCCTAAATATGTGGTGAGAGATATTGTTACTAAGATATAATTTCTTAATTAAGAGAAGACAACCTTTTGTTATGGCATTCATAAGATAGCATCATTGTACACGCCCTTAGTGACACCACCTCTTGCGCCTGATGTCTGAATGGGTGACTGGGGGCACATGCAGTTTTTTCTTTAATCCTTCTTTTCTTGAGTTTGCTTGACTTGTGTATCTGCAGCTGCTGATTTGGGGAATCATGGGTTGATCATGGTGTTGTTTGAGACACCCTCGGGCTTTGCAATTTTCTATTTTGACGGGATCAGCCTCTACGAACCAGATGCCATGGAGGTGATTGCGTTGTTCTTCATTCTTTCCTTAGGCACATGCTTGGTTGCTCTTCTTTCTTTGTCATTGACCTAATTTTTGTGGATTCTATCTGTCTCCTTCAGAATATATGGGCGCACTTCGTCACGGAATATAGGGCAAGCCATGTTAGTTCCACCTTTTCCTTTTATCATTTTATTGCGATTTCTTAATACTGCTACAAACACCATGCCACAAGCTCATTGCATAGTGGACACGCTCAAATGCATTTTTTACCCTTAAAGCTAGCCTTAAAGCATATGTAACAGGATGCTGATACATGTATTGTATGCATTCCAAACACTTATTTTCTGAAAGGTCAACGTGGATGGCCCTATGGAGCCTTTTCTATGAACCAATTCAGAACTAGTTAACTGCTTGATGGAGCGCAGACATTGTAACCTAAGAACACCACCATGAGCTGTTTCCAAATACATCGCATTACCTTAGCTAGTAGTAACTACTTGATTGAGCCCAGAGACGGTACTATCCAAGAAAACTGCCACAGAATATTTTTGAAATACATTACATTGGTTGATTGGTAACTGCTTGATTGAGCCCAAACATGGCACCACCACCAGAGAACACTGTCATTGCTTGAAATACGTTTTATTATCTTGGCACATGAATTTTCTTGATTAGACTTAAAAAATTGGATAGAGTTGGGGTAGCACCAATTGATGAGTAGCTTGTTCAACATTGTCTGAGATGGTTTGGGCATATTCAGCGCAGGCCTCCAGAAGCTCCAGTGCATAGCGGACGGCTAAAGTGTGCGGAGAATGTAACCTAAGAACATTACATTGGTTGATTGGTAACTGCTTGATTGAGCCCAAACATGGCACCACCACCAAAGAACACTGTCATTGCTTGAAATACGTTTTATTATCTTGGCACATGAATTTTCTTGATTAGACTTAAAAAATTGGATAGAGTTGGGGTAGCACCAATTGATGAGTAGCTTGTTCAACATTGTCTGAGATGGTTTGGGCATATTCAGCGCAGGCCTCCAGAAGCTCCAGTGCATAGCGGACGGCTAAAGTGTGAGATGGTTTGGGCATATTCAGCGCAGGCCTCCAGAAGCTCCAGTGCATAGCGGACGGCTAAAGTGTGCGGAGAATGTCAAGAGAGGTCGGGGTAGACCGAATTTGACATGGGAGGAGTCCGTGGCCCTGTTTGGATGCTGCAGTTAGAGTTAGAGTTGGTTAGTTCAGGCTAAACTAACCCTAAAGGATCCAAACAGGTGGAGTTAGATAGCAGTTAGTTGCTCTAACCTAGCAAAAAAAATCCAACCCGGTGGGGAGGAGCTAATTGGAGTTAGATGTGGTTGGTCCCATTAAAAAATACCCTCTCCTGCATACCTCATCCTCCTGCACCAGCCAGCCGCCCCAATCGCCCCGCCCCGTCGCCCCAATCCCGCCGCCCCCGTCCCGCAGCTCCCCGCCGCGCCCGCCCGTCGCCCCCATCCCGCCACCGCTTCCCCCGCCCCCATCCTGCTCCTTCCGGCGCCGCGGCATCCCTCCCCGTTCAGCCACTCGAGCCACGGCGTCGTCTCTTGCGCCCCCGTCGCCGTTAAGCCGGCGCCCCTCGTTGCGGCTAGGCTTCACTTATTTGTGGATCTTCACTGATTGCGCCTAGGCTTCTTCAAGAGCGATGTGAAGTGAGTATTTGTTGTTCGTCAACCTTTTATGATTCAAGGCCACACCAAATCCGGCTAGAAAGTGAGAAAAAAATGCATTTATTGTCAATCTAACCCTGTGATCCAAACAACCATCTTAGTTAGAGTTAGTTCAGGGTTAGTCTAGAGTTAGGAACTAACTCTAACTCTAACCTTGGTTAGAGTATCCAAACAGGGCCCGTAAAGAGAGATCTAAAGGATTGGAGTATCACCAAAGAACTAGCTATGGACAGGGGTGCGTGGAAGCTTGCTATCCATGTGCCCGAACCATGAGTTGGTCGCGAGATCTTTTGGGTTTCACCTCTAGCCTACCCCAACTTGTTTGGGACTAAAGGCTTTCTTGTTGTTGTTGTTGTTGTTGTTGTAGACTTCAAAAATTGGATAAACACACCGCAAGCTAGGACCAAGTAAGGCACCTGTTTGGTTCTCAGCCACATGAGGGAATATTCCTTTCGGGCAACCTAGCTCCCAAATGTCACTGACTCGGCAAGTGTTGCAAAATTTCCTTAGGTATGAAAAAATGTGGTGCCAATTTCGATTGCCTAACATCATTTTGTTTTGGCTAAAAAGTATAAGAAATGGTGGCAACCTTAGTACATCAACCAAACAGGCCCATAAATCTTTATGATTGAGATGTAACTACTGATCCTTATCTGATTGAGACATTAGATGATGTTTGAGTATTTGTTTCTTTCCTCCTGTTTGATAAGCTTGTCCTTGTTCATTTCTTTATCAGGTCATTTGGCGAAAAGACTTTCAAGTTTTTAAGGACAAGTCTGATGCCATTAACCATGATAGTGGTCTTAACAATCAGCTTACTAACATGCTCTTGAAGTGGTACCAACCTGGGCAGAAACTTGCTGTTGGCAAGATTGAATATAAAATAGTCATTGAAGCAAACTTGGTAAGTGTAAGCTCCCTTTTGTCCTTGCGTATGTCGACAATTTTGAGCACCATCATTTAGTGGTGCCTTTTTCAGGGAATATCCTGCCTGTTTGATGAACCTGTAATGGAGCTGATGCGTGGGCTGAACTATCTCATGCATAGTGTAGTTCCTGAAGAAAAATCAAAGCTAGCCGAGGAGCACTGCCTCCAGACGAGTCAAGGGCTGAAAATGCTCCTTCATCGTTATGGCTTTGATATAAAACCGGAGATGGTGAGGCCACCACTTTGCCTTCTCATATGCCTGATATAGTGTTATGAAATATATAGTGATCTGAAAAAAATTAATATATAGTGATCTGAAATGCTTTGTGCTTTATTGCTCACTGGTGATTAACACACATTCTTAAAGTTTGCAGCACTTTGTTGCTGACCAAAGATTTCAGTGCAATAATTTTGCCTCGTTGCTTTATTACTGATGGAGCAATGCTCTTTGTATCCAGGTTAATGATTGCATTATTGTGACAGCATGCAACTTATATGATTCTGATTGTTGTTTAAAGAATCAATTTAAGAGTTTGCGCCTTGCTAGTCACTTCCTTCAGGATGTGTCATCCATTAATTTTCAAGACTGGGACATATTGAAACTTGCAACAGCTCTGAAGATGGTATGTTACCCTGAAGACGATATCTTGTTTGGTAATCCTGATGAGGTAAATCATACTAATATTTTACAAATATGTTTTGCACATTTGACGGGCACTTGTCATTCTAGTAACTATCTGGAACCCATTTGTTTCAGATGTTTTCAACAGATGAGTTATCAAAGTTAGTGGCTGATGCACATAAATACGAAGACAGTGGGATCATTAAAGGAGCTATTTTGAGGCTCTATAATTTAGTGGTGTATCTCCTTAATTGTAAGGCAAAGTATCAGAGGAGATTGGCCTCCTTCGTCAAGGAGGCTAAAGAATCATATGAAGCTGAGCAAGTTGTTAGAGAGAGGGGTTCCCTTCGAACTGATGCTTTTGAAGCGGACATACAAGTTGGGGTACAAATGGTTGCAGGATAAGGTCTTAGTGTTGGATCAGTTTCTGCCCATTCGTAGTGATTTCTTCCGTTAGCAATTGCTCTCCAGCTGTAGCTGATATCGTGAGGATCTATGTGCTTTTATATTTAACTTTCGAACTTATTGAAGTTGGCATGAGCGTTTCTATGTGCTTTTATATTTAACTTAGAACTTATTGAAGTTGGCATGAGCGTTTTCAACCAAGTACCTTTTGTAAGCTTTGCCTATTATGTGCTTTCGTCCAGCTTGTTTGTAGCTGTCTATTGAGATTTTTAGATAATTTGGTTATAATTGTAAAATGCCTATTCTCAAAATAGGCCTTTGGCTTGCTTTATAAATAAAGCAACCAATGTGTCCGTACAACAAGTTCAAGTGTAGTAAAATAAAATAGTATAAAATGCCTTTTATTGTAACTATCTGCACAAATTTCTCAAATTTTGTCATAATCTACTCCCTCCAGCAGGATTTGTTAGGTGGACATAGGTTTTAGCCTTTTAGGTCTTAGTTTGATTAACAAAACTAGTACAAATGCCCGTGCGTCGCAACGGGCGTGGAATCTTACAAAACCTGCTCCATATGTCGTTAGGTACAATTTCCCTTTTTCTTGAGCAGGAATCGCTGTGATTTATTAACCAGTCTCCATTGGTTCTGAGTGTGATAATACACGCTGGCAAGACATGGAACCATGTTTTACAAAGCTTATTCTTATTACAACTAAAACATGGGCAACTTTATTCTTGAACGACGCACCCAGCAAACCTTGGACTCCACGAAGTCCTAAATTTCTTTGTCATATACGCACCATTTCTTATATTCAGTTCTATTAAATGTCGGTACTAATGTTACATTGTTGCTTCTCAGTTGAATTTTGGTCGTTCAAAAGCCACCATGGCATTCTTCGCCTAATTGAAGACTTCATGGAGTGTTTGATTCAGTTTTTTTTTTCATTTCAGAAAACACGATTTTGTTTAATAAAAATAAATGCTTTATTAAAAAATAGTGACTGTTTTTTTAAAACATTTTTAAATGCACTTTTTAAATGGAACAACTTTTGGGAATTTTGACCAGTTTTTAAAAAGTGTGAATATAGAAAACTATTTTTACTATGTTGAGTTTTTCTGATATATAAGTTTGTTCTTTGGTGGGGAGTCGTTATTCTTATATATTTCATTATTTGGGCTTGGCCCAAAAAAAGCTCTTGACATGGACATTTCACGTACACAGATAACACTTTGGTGATTCTCAAAGAAAAAAGATAACACTTTGGTATTAAAAAAAGGAGTGTCTATTACAATCGACTGAAACTGAATTGGCCTTTAATCAAATACTTGTAGAGGAAACTCCTGAACACAAACATACTATAATTCATCATTCGCATCAACCTGCTGTACAATGATCAACACATTATGAACTAATCACATACTAAATATTTCATCGTCATGAAGCTTTAAATACAGTTTTTTCGACTGAAATTTACAGTCAACTCACTATGATAAACAATAACTTTAAAGCGTATCGAGCTTTGATGAATTTTACAGTGTTCGTTTTACTAAAATTCCAGTCAGTAACAACCAGATCACAACAAAGATACTGGAACTTCCGTAAAATAAGGAGAAACAACCAGTAACAATGTGTGCTTTATGATCAGATAAGAACGAGAAAGAGGATGGAGGAAGAAGGGGACAGAATAGCTACACAATCAGGAAACTACAGTCACACCAAGAAGACAAACTGCAGGTCCGTACTCTCGCAATCTCCTCCAAATAGTTCTTCCAGTACAAGAAGATCAACACCTAAGAGCATCATCAAAACATGTCTAGAACACCAATAGTTCAGAAAAATGTAGCACTGTAAATTAAGGTAACTGTATACTGTAAAATCTATACCAGGTCACTGTAAAATACAACAATCACAACCTTTATGGTACTGCTGTAAATTACAGAAGTTATAGGATTGTAAATCTTCGAACAAGGTAGTGTAAATTCAAGCAGGAGGTCACTGTAAATTCAAACAATCAAAAAAATTATGGTACTGTAAATTATAGAAGCTACAGGACACTAAATCCATCATCAGGTTAGTCATCAATTAACCATAATTTACTACGACAACAGAAACAAGTAGACTTCTTTGAGTACTACAGTACAGTAAAATCCATCATAGCAATTCAAAAAATTCTAGTAGCTACAGGGCAGTTATTCGATCGTCGTGTATTGTAAATTCATCATGAAGAAACGGTAAAGTAAACACAAACTTTTAGGAGGCACTCTAAACTTGACAGTATTACCTGTTAATCAGAAACAAAACAAAATAAATTTCTAAAGAACGAACAAAATGAACTTCTTCACTGACTTCACTCAACATACATAGACAAACAAATCGGAAAAATTTATCACTTCACTTGCATGACTTCACCCAACGTACATAGACAAACAAGTCAAAAAAATATAGGGGACAATGAGGTGCTTCACTTGCATGACTTCACCAACATACATGGAAAAACTCTGAACCACAACCCTTAAATATGATTCTTCTACTGCATGTAGGGGCTTGACTCCACCCAACATACAAACATAGAAGGTCAGCATGTGCATCATTCAAGGCGGCCAAATATTGCAAAGGACATGGAATTTATATACACTGAAGATAAACCTTCTCTCAATGTAAGTAAAAAAGCAACTACTTCTTCACAAGGATACAATTTTGTAAGTAGCAAAACATACTTTTATTTGAGCGAAACAATATTGAAAGTACTAAAAATATAAAGGGTCATTATTGAAGGAAAAAATATATTCCTATGTGAATTTCTTGATGAAAAATTTGTAACACAACACCCTTGCTTTACTACCGGCCGCCGACTCCGCCAACCCAAACATCTTACTCCTGCTAGCAACGTCACTGGACATGGTGAGGGTGAAAACTCTGTCACATGCTCAAGGGTTATATGATTGGCATTGCTAGTTGAAGGTTATCTACATGGCTTAAAATCATTATTCTAACCTGAAACAGCAAGATAAACATACCTATATAGGCCTTGGAGAGACTACGTATTGTTGCCAGTGTTTGATGAAGCTTCAGATTAAATTACTATGTATTATATGCTTAATTTTATTAGTGTATGCTTGATTTTCTTACAATCAAGGGAAAATATAGTAATATAATCTGAAGCTTCATGAAACAACAGGAGTACTACAAAGCTGAAGGTCCCCTGCCTGTAGAATCTAATGTACAATAAGCAATGCCTTTTTTGACCTCCTCTTGTACAGAAAATCGTTCCCCAGACTGTACCACCATAGTCAAGAAGCTAGAGTATTTCGCTCTGAAGGACCAAGGTGATTCGATGCACGATCGTCATGCCAATCACCCCTGAGTAATGCTGTTGTGGTGTGTCCGGTATCAGGTTATCTGTTGCAAGTTGCAAGTCCACCGAAACAGTGGCAGAACCAGTATCTTGGTCCGTCTCAGAATCACCCAACTGAGACAGACGGGCTGACACTGGCCCACACACCAGTTCTCTCCACTCTCTACCACTTCAAGGGCAATTTGGAATTTATCAGCAATTTCAGAAGCACCAAAACTACCAGAATATGAACTCTATGGTACGAGTAAAGCAGAGCTGGCGAATCATGTTTTAGCCCCTTTCTCCGAACTTCAACTCCTAACTGATAGTGACCGATGGTTGAAATGTAGAATAACAATTTTCAGTCATTATTAGAAAGTTAAGAAGATTGGAGGGCCTCTGTATTTGAGAAATGCACAAAGCCGTAGTAACTAGTACAAGATTTACAAAGTATCAATGGGAACACGTAGGTTCATAGAATTGTATGAATGTGAAGACATATCGAACTAAAAAACAATTACGAGCAACAGATTCATACTTCGAGCCAAGACAAATAGATTTTTTAAGTGATTGTTTAGTAATTTGAGAAATGACAAGCAATGAGCATGTGAATATCAAGACTACCTCCTAGATTTGATTGTCAGTGTACTCTCCTAGAGGGTCAAGGTTGTTTCTCACAGTTCGATCGAACATTGATGATGGCCAATCTAGAAATCAGATCGTACAACCCAATGGTGCCAATGTCGACGATGTCTACTATTATCTAACCGATAGTAGGACACATGATACAGAAAAGGGCATGCATGAGAGTTGATTTACCACTACATATTCTACCAAAAATACCTATCTGCATACCTTGGAGTATATCTCATGTGCATCATTATTAAAAAGTTAATGACATGAGCTACTTAGTAATATTTTGTTGTTGATCTGGCAAATCACTGAATCAAATAGTTCATTTGCCCATGAGTTTAGATTTCTGGCAATTTACTCACAAGGGGAAAAAAGGTGCAGCTTCTTTAGAACATGCCAACACAAAAATGTAAATACGTAACAGAAGTGGGCGAGAGGGAAAATAGATGATGGTATTTACATGGAGGTTATGGAGCTGAATTTCTCCCTCTGATGGCCAGTTATTAGATAACCAATCTTCAAACATTGAAAGAGAGGCCTCTGTTATGCTTCTTGTTGGGAAGATTTGCCCTGAAGTAAGAAGGCAGTGAGATTAAAAGTTGGGAACACAACTTGGCACAGGGCTTAATCCATGTTTTGAAATTATTCATCTATCTCTTAAAAAACATCACTTTCTCTCTAGACAATGTAAACTAAAACTGATGACAATTATTTTCAGCAGACCAAGAAAGAACAATGGTTTGCCAAGAAATACTAATGAAACTAACAATTACCATTGTACGTTCTAGCATATTAGGAATTTCATTTCATTTACCATGTAGTACAAAACCCAAGTATTGTCTGGAAACATATACGTCAAATAAATATAGTGAAAAGGACCACAACGACATACCTGCAGGAGAGCCACAACTTGAGCAGCAAATTGCAAAAGAACTTAGTTTACTTGAGGAAATATCACATGTTAACATCTCCATGGTTCCCTAGATGCATAAACATCATCACCCTGCAGGCAAACATGACTTGCCAAAGGGGATCAGTCTACAACATCCAAACTTACCAATAAATTGAGGAAATGTGAAAACATCAACGCTGTTACGGCAAGCACGACAACCACTTTAGAAATTTGAGCTTTAGTCATGTCGCTGCATATTTGGAACATCATAATGTTATTCCTACTGAACCTTGTGTCAGGCATTTGAATAATTACAACTAAAATGATATGTGACCTTCTATATTCCTTTTGTAAATGTAATACTGTAACGAATTCTATATCTGGCTAAATTGACTACGTAATGTCCATGCTTATATAGCACATAAAGTGAAGATTAATGTCCACGCTTATACAACCCACCTTTCCCCATACAAGGATGTACACGATTATTTTGTTTCTGAAAATATTGTTGACAGTGTATACACACAACCTCAAATTCTCAGCTGGGAAAAAACAAACCTAATCATCACTGAACTATTGTGCTTCTTTTGCATCACATCTGCATGAAGAATCTGCCACCGTGGTGGATGGGGAACTCCCATGGGGTGCTACATCTGCATCTGCAACAGAGGATAGAAAGAGAAGGTGAGGTGTAGAGGTGGCAGATCCCGGCCAAGAAAGAAGGAGGGACGAACCTGGGGCCGCCGGAGATGCGCCGGCGAAGCCTTGGCCGAAACCCTAGCCACGGGGGTGGGGTTGCGAGCGGGCAGTAGAGGCCGGAAGCAGAGAATCTGTCCGGAGGGGAGGGAGGCGTGGACCGTGGGGAGCTCGGGAGCGTGCTGCGCGTCGCCGGAGCTCACCGGAAGTGGCCGGCATGGGTGGTGGCGGCGGCGAGGACTTCGTGGGCGAGAGGGAGAGGAGGCGGCCCGTGTGTGTGGCCGTGTCTGTTTTTTTTTTGCAAATCTGATCGGATGGTGGGTTGAATCGCACAAACTACAGGGACTCTTTTGAAAGAACGAAACGTTTTCTCTGATAGTCACTTAGAAACGGAGTGCGGGTTGATTTCTCAAAAATGGGGGGACTTTTTTTTGCAAAAAACCTAACGACGGACGACCAGAAGCAATCGCTCCTTTATTAGTAGGGAAAGATATGTGTAGTTTGCCACAAAGAGCAAGTTTGGAAACTCTACCCCACTGTTCTTCTCTTAATGCTTTTTTGGGCTGTTTCCCAGCCATTACTTACTCCCTTCGTTTTTAAATGTCTTCTTAGAGATTTCACTATAGACTACATATGGGATGTATATAGCAATATTTTAGAGAGAAAGGCGTTTTGGAGGCCGAGCTCCATGGAGGCCTTTATTTTAGAAAAGTTCAAATTCAAACTTTTATTGTTTTAAAATTTTGAAAAAAATATGTGTGTATGTCAGGATGTAACTCACATGTGTAAAAATTCATCATGAAATACCTTGAGTTGCGACCTGTACAAAAAGGACAAATTCATGGCCTGAGAAGATGAATAGTATCATGTGTGTAAAAAGCAGCCTCAGATTTGTCTTTTTTGCATAGCGCTCATATCAATGTATTTTGAACTGAAAATTTACACACATGTGTGTTATGCCTTCATGTATATCTGTAATTTTTTTCAGAATTTTTTAAAATATAAAAATATGAATGTCAGTGAAATTTCAAATTTGAATTTGAAGGCCTCACTGGAGCCCAGCTCCAAAAGGGATTTCCGTATTTTAGATTCATTCATTTTTACCCAGTATGGTAAAGGACTTATATTTAGGAACGGAGGGAGGGAGTAGTAATGACTGGTTGGGGTATATATCTGGTGATACGGATGCTCCCATGATATGCGACCATGTGGATCGTTCAATCTGGACTGGAGGCACAAGATTGAGCTGGCTCACCTGATGTTGCCATTTATGCAAAACACACCCTGGTTTATTCCATAATTCAGCGACGAACTGCATATTCGTCTCTTCCGTTCGCTTCTTCGTCAATTCGATTCACAGCTCCTCCGCCTAGGGCATCTCTGCTGCCGCCGCCGGCAGGCCACCATGGCATGCCCCATCTACTGTTGCCAGCACAACCTATAGGCTCTCGCGCGCGTGTCGACCTTCGCCCAGATCCGTTAAGTTTCATGGGAGCCGAGACGGATCTGTCCGCGCCATTGCTGAAGCCGACCGTGTCCCGGGAGCCGGAGACTCTCTTCAAAGACGATCAGGCTGGTCATAGTGGGGAGTAACTTAGACTAGTGTCATGCATATGACACTAGTGTAAGTTACTACCTCCATAGTGCAAAGTAACATAGTAGTAGTATCATAGATTGCTTCATTTATTATCTCATAGACACATTTTGCCTCGGGAAGCGCTATGTTACAGTAACATATTATGTTACCACAAGCACCTCTTTCCTCATTAAATAATTGCCACATAAGCAAAATTGTCTTGGGATGTGTTAAGTTACTACCTAAGTTACTCCCACTATGGCTAGCCTCAGGTAAGATTCTGAACCAGGCCTGAGTTGTAGTCCGTGCTTGCCCGCTGCCCTTTCCTCCGAAAGTGCAACACATATCTGTGGAGCCGTGGAGGCGTGTATTGCTCTCTACAATGTAGCCCGTAATGGTTGTGTTTCAAGTAGAGATCGAGAGAGGTAACACAGATATGTAAACGTGAACAATTAATCCTTTATTTATGATTCAGTTACACAATCACTACTAGGAAAAACCCTAGCAGTAGCGCGGGTTTAATGCCTATCAGTAGCATGGGGAAACACGCTACTAGTAAGGCGCTACAGCTAAAGGTTAGCAGTAGCGTGGGTTAAACCACGCTGCTGCTATATCGACTTAGTAGTGCTTTCTCCAATGAGCGCTACTAGTAATTACTAGTAGTGCTTCTCCCAGCCCACGCTACTACTATTATTCCGTATTTTACTTCTTTTTTTTATTTTATGTTGTATTCATACACCTTTATACAAGTTTTTCATACAACATCAATTTAGAGATTGTTTTTACATTATAATGAGTTATTACATCACTGGGTGAAAGAACCGTGGACTAGTTTCAAGTGGATGGACGCCCACTTGAAACTAATCCGCGGTTCTTTCACCGAATGATATAATAAATATCATCACCATCATCATCATATCATTAACAACTTATCATCATAATACATCATTGTCATATAACACCTCCTCATGATCATCGTTTTTCATCAATGAGACATCACATAGCAAGTTGGTCACTAGTCATAATTGAAGGAAATATGCCCTAGAGGCAATAATAAAGTTATTATTTATTTCCTTATCTCATGATAAATGTTTATCATTCATGCTAGAATTGTATTAATCGGAAACTTAGTACATGTGTGAATACATAGACAAAACATAAGTGTCCCTAGTATGCCTCTACTTGACTAGCTCGTTTATCAAACATGGTTATGTTTCCTAACCATAGACATGTATTGTCATTTGATGAACGACATCACATCATTAGGAGAATGATGTGATGGACAAGACCCATTCGTTAGCTTAGCATTATGATCGTTACAGTTTCATTGCTACTGCTTTCTTCATGACTTATACATGTTCCTCAGACTATGAGATTATGCAACTCCCGAATAACGGAGGAACACTTTGTGTGCTACCAAATGTCACAACATAAAAGGGTGATTATAAATGTGCTCTACATGTGTCTCCAAAGGTGTTTGTTGGGTTGGCATAGATCGAGATTAGGATTTGTCACTCTGTGTTTCGGAGAGGTATCTCTGGGCCCTCTCGGTAGTGCACATCACTATAAGCCTTGCAAGCAATGTGACTAATGAGTTATTTGCGGGATTATGCATTACGGAACGAGTAAAGAGACTTGCCGGTAACGAGATTGAACTAGGTATAGTGATACCAACGATCGAATCTCGGGCAAGTAACATACCGATGACAAAGGGAACAACGTATGTTGTTATGCGGTTTGACCGATAAAGATCTTCGTAGAATATGTAGGAACCAATATGAGCATCTAGGTTCTGTTGGGGAACGTAGTAATTTCAAAAAATTTCCTACGCACACGCAAGATCATGGTGATGCATAGCAACGAGAGGGGAGAGTGTTGTCTACGTACCCTCGTAGACCGAAGCGGAAGCATTGACGCAACGTAGAGGAAGTAGTCGTACGTCCTCCCGGTCCAACCGATCCAAGCACCGTTACTCCGGCACCTCCGAGTTCTTGACACACGTACAGCTCGATGACGCACCCCGATCTCCGATCCAGCAGAGGCGCGGGGAGGAGTTCCGTCAGCACGACGACGTGGTGACGATCTTGATGTTCTCCTGTCGCAGGGCTTCGCCTAAGCACCGCTACAATATGACCGAGGTGTAATATCGTGGAGGGGGGCACCGCACACGGCTAAGGAACGATCTCAATGATCAACTTCTGTCTAGGGTGCCCCCCCGCCCCCGTATATAAAGGAGGGAGGGAGGAGGAGGCCGGCCCATGGGGGAGGCGCGCCCTAGGGGGGCAAACCTACTCCAAGTAGGTTTGGCCCCCCCCCTTTCCTATTCGGAGTAGGAGAAGGAAGGAAGAGGGGGGAGGAGAGAAAGAAAGGGGGGGCCGGCCCCCCTCCCAATTCGGATTGGGCTTGGGGGGGGCGCCCCCTCCCTTGCTCCTTCTCCCTCCCTTCCACTAAGGCCCAACAAGGCCCATATACTTACCGGGGGGTTGCGGTAACCTCCCGGAACTCCGGTATATTTCCAATCTCACCCGGAACCTTTCCGGTGTCCAAATATATCCGTCCAATATATCAATCTTTATGTCTCGACCATTTCGAGACTCCTCGTCATGTCCGTGATCAAATCCGGGACTCCGAACAACCTTCGGTACATCAAAATACATAAACTCATAATGAAACTGTCATCGAAACCTTAAGCGTGCGGACCCTACGGTTCGAGAACAATGTAGACATGACCGAGACACGTCTCAGGTCAATAACCAATAGCGGGACCTGGATGCCCATATTGGTTCCTACATATTCTACGAAGATCTTTATCGGTCAAACCGCACAACAACATACGTTGTTCCCTTTGTCATCGGTATGTTACTTGCCCGAGATTCGATCGTCGGTATTCAATACCTAGTTCAATCTCGTTACCGGCAAGTCTCTTTACTCGTTCCGCAATACATCATCTCGCAACTAACTCATTAGTTGAAATGCTTGCAAGGCTTAAGTGATGTGTATTACCGAGAGGGCCCAGAGATACCTCTCCGACATTCGGAGTGACAAATCCTAATCTTGAAATACGCCAACTCAACAAGTACCTTTGGAGACACCTGTAGAGCACCTTTATAATCACCCAGTTACGTTGTGACGTTTGGTAGCACACAAAGTGTTCCTCCGGTAAACAGGAGTTGCATAATCTCATAGTGATAGGAACATGTATAAGTCATGAAGGAAGCAATAGCAACATACTAAACGATCGGGTGCTAAGCTAATGGAATGGGTCATGTCAATCAGATCATTCAACTAATGATGTGACCTTGTTAATAAAATAACAACTCCTTGTTTATGGTTAGGAAACATAACCATCTTTGATTAACAAGCTAGTCAAGTAGAGGCATACTAGTGACACTCTGTTTGTCTATATATTCACACATGTATTATGTTTCTTGTTAATACAATTCTAGCATGAATAATAAACATTTATAATGATATGAGGAAATAAATAATAACTTTATTATTGCCTCTAGGGCATATTTCCTTCAGGTTCCGCTATTAGTTATTGACCGGAGATGAGTCTCGGTCATGTCTACATAGTTCTCAAACCCGTAGGGTCCGCACGCTTAACGTTCGGTGACGATCGATATAATGAGTGTATGCGTTTTGATGTACCGAAGGTAGTTCGGAGTCCCGGATATGATCACGGACATGACAAGGAGTCTAAAAATGGCCGAGACATAAAGATCGATATATTGGATAACTATGTTTGGACATCGGAATGGTTCCGGGCAAGTTCAGGCATTTACCGGAATACCGAGGGGGGGGGGGGGTTACCGGAACCCCCCGGGGAGTGTATGGGCCTTATTGGGCCTTAGTGGGAGAGAGGAGAATGTAACCGGGTGGAGGGCGCCCCCCGAAGCCCAATCCAAATTGGGTGGGGGGCCAGCCCCCCTTTCCTTCTCCCTCTCTCCTCCTTCCTTCCTCTCCTACTCCAACTAGGGAAGGGGGGGGGATCCTACCCCCGGTGGGAGTAGGACTCCCCCTAGGGTGCACCATAGAGAGGTCCGACCCTTCCCTCCTTCACTCCTTTATATACGGGGGAGGGGGCACCCCATAGACACACAAGTTGATTGTTTAGCCGTGCGCGGTGCCCCCTCGACCATATTCCACCTCGGTCATATCGTCGTAGTGCTTAGGCAAAGCCTTGCGTCGGTAACTTCATCATCACCGTCATCACACTGTCGTGCTGACAAAACTCTCCCTCAACCTCAGCTGGATCAAGAGTTCGTGGGACGTCACCGAGTTGAACGTGTGCAGATCGCGGAGGTGCCGTACCTCCGGTGCTAGGATCGGTCGGATCGTGAAGATGTATGACTACATCAACCACGTTATCATAACACTTCCGCTTTCGGTCTACGAGGGTACATAGACAACACTCTCCCCTCCCGTTCCTATGCATCACCTAGATGGATCTTGCATGTGCGTAGGAATTTTTTTTGTAATTACCGCGTTTCCCAACAGTGGCATCCGAGCCAGGTCTATACGTAGATGTTATATGCACGAGTAGAACACAAAGAGTTGTGGGCGATAATAGTCATGCTACTTACCAGCATGTCATACTTTGATTCGACGGTATTGTTGGATGAAGTGGCTCAGACTGACATTATGCGTACGCTTATGCGAGACTGGTTCTACCGACGTGCTTCGCACACAGGTGGCTAATGGGTGTCTCTTTCTCCAACTTTAATTGAATCGAGTGTGACTACACCCGGTCCTTGTTGAAGGTTAAAACAACACACTTGACGAAAAATCATTGTGGTTTTATGCGTAGGTAAGAACGGTTCTTGCTAGAAGCCCGTAGCAGCCACGTAAAACTTGCAACAACAAAGTAGAGGACGTCTAACTTGTTTTTGCAGGGCATGTTGTGATGTGATCATGGTCAAGACGTGATGAGATATAAATTGTTGTATGATATAAATGTTTATTATTCATGCTAGAACTGTATTAACCGGAAACTTAGTACATGTGAATACATAGACAAAACATAAGTGTCCCTAGTATGCCTCTACTTGACTAACTCGTTTATCAAAGATGGTTATGTTTCCTAACCATAGACATGTGTTGTCATTTGATGAACAGGATCACATCATTAGGAGAACGATGTGATGGACAAGACCCATTCGTTAGCTTAGCATTATGATCGTTACAGTTTCATTGCTACTGCTTTCTTCATGACTTATACATGTTCCTCAAACTATGAGATTATGCAACTCCCGAATACCGGAGGAACACTTTGTGTGCTACCAAACGTCACAACGTAAAAGGATGATTATAAAGGTGCTCTACTGTTAGTGCATCTAGTGCCCCTTAGTGATTTTGGTGTATTGAAGACTTATAGGTTAAGGGACTAATATGTTTGTGAGTGTACGCAGATTCTATAAGTCGACGAGGAGTTTGATATTGACAGTGAAAGTCGACCCCTAAAAATGAATGTCTTCGGCTGAAGACTTTGGTTCTCCTGAAGACTTTGAAAGTGAAGAAATTGGTGTGACCGTGAAGACTTGGATATTCATGCGAGGATTATGAGGCGTGGAGACTTATGTTTTCGTAGTTTCATTTTCTTCTTTTTGAGTCATAGGAAACACCGTACTGTTAAAGGGGGTCGAGGTAATACTAAGGAAACTGATTTCCAAGTGATGCTCATCTCAAAATCCTACACCTACCCAATCCTTTCGAGTGAAGCCATTGGACATCTCACATCAGTTCAGTCAATTTCTTCAGTGACAGAGACGAAGATCTTCTGGTCTCTGAGGAATTTGTTCTGACTGAGGAGTTAGGAATTCCCCACTACGAATTGCCTACATAGTGAGGAACATGATAGCCCTGAGGAATTCGAACCTCAAATCCGACCGTTGCTGTGCTACGCGCCAGCTGTCCAAAATATCCTACCACCTAACGGTCATATCATTGAAGGGCATTTATGTCTTATCATGTCGGGCTGCTCCCTAGGCTATAAATGGTCGTCCCCTACAACCACTAGCTGGTTGGCTGCTCCGAGAGAAACTGACACTTGTCAATTGAGAGCATCCCATCCTCTGAGGACTTTGAGAGAAAATCATCAAGTGAGGAAAACACAAATCCCAAACCCTAACCTACAAATCCAAAGTGATTGAGCATCACTGAAGAGATTTTTCCTGTGTGGAACCGATGCTTGTTACCTTTAAGGACTGTGTATCCTCCAGACGGTTAGGCGTCATGGTCTGAGCATCCAAGAGGAATTGTAGATCGCCGAGTGACCTAGTCTATGAAGGTTTGGAAGTCACCTGTGAAGACTTACCACTACTATTGGGCGAGGTCTGTGTGATCTTAGCTCAAGGAGAATACGGTGAGGACTGTGTGTCCGGGACTGTGTGTCCTCGAGTTTAAATACTCAGTCGCCCCAACCAGATGTACTAAAGGAAATATGCCCTAGAGGCAATAATAAAGTTATTATTTATTTCCTTATATCATGATAAATGTTTATTATTCATGCTAGAATTGTATTAACCGGAAACATAATACATGTGTGAATATATAGACAAACAGAGTGTCACTAGTATGCCTCTACTTGACTAGCTTGTTAATCAAAGATGGTTATGTTTCCTAACCATGGACAAAGAGTTGTTATTTGATTATCGGAATCACATCATTAGTTGAATGATCTGATTGACATGACCCATTCAGTTAGCTTAGCACCCGATCGTTTAGTATGTTGCTATTGCTTCCTTCATGACTTATACATGTTCCTATGACTATGAGATTATGCAACTCCCGTTTACCGGAGGAACACTTTGTGTGCTACCAAACGTCACAACGTAACTGGGTGATTATAAAGGTGCTCTACAGGTGTCTCCGAAGGTACTTGTTGAGTTGGCGTATTTCGAGATTAGGATTTGTCACTCCGAATGTCGGAGAGGTATCTCTGGGCCCTCTCGGTAATGCACATCACTTAAGCCTTGCAAGCATTTCAACTAATGAGTTAGTTGCGAGATGATGTATTACGGAACGAGTAAAGAGACTTGCCGGTAACGAGATTGAACTAGGTATTGGATACCGACGATCGAATCTCGGGCAAGTAACATACCGATGACAAAGGGAACAACGTATGTTGTTATGCGGTCTGACCGATAAAGATCTTCGTAGAATATGTAGGAACCAATATGGGCATCCAGGTCCCGCTATTGGTTATTGAACGAAGACGTGTCTCGGTCATGTCTACATTGTTCTCGAACCATAGGGTCCGCACGCTTAAGGTTTCGATGACAGTTATATTATGAGTTTATGAGTTTTGATGTACCGAAGGAGTTCGGAGTCCCGGATGAGATCGGGGACATGACGAGGAGTCTCGAAATGGTCGAGACATAAAGATCGATATATTGGACGACTATATTCGGAGTTCGGAAAGGTTCTGAGTGATTCGGGTATTTTTCGGAGTACCGAAGAGTTACGGGAATTCGCCGGGGAGAAGTATTGGGCCTTATTGGGCCCTGCGGGAAAGAGAGAGGGGCTGCCCAGGGCAGGCCACGCGCCCCCCCATGGCCTAGTCCGAATTGGACTAGGGGGAGGGGCCGCACCCCCTCCTTCCTTCCCTTCTCTCTTCCCCTTCCTAGTCTCCTACTCCTAATACATGGAAGGTCTCCTAGTTGGACTAGGAAAGGGGGAATCCTACTCCCGGTGGGAGTAGGACTCCCCAGGGCGCGCCATAGTAGAGGGCCGGCCCTCCCCTCCTCCTCTCCTTTATATACGGGGGTAGGGGGCACCCCATGGACACACAAGTTGATCATTGAGATCGTTCCTTAGCCGTGTGCGGTGCCCCCCTCCACGATAGTACACCTCGGTCATATTGTAGCGGTGCTTAGGCGAAGCCCTGCGACAGGAGAACATCAAGATCGTCACCACGCCGTCGTGCTGACGGAACTCCTCCCCGCGCCTCTGCTGGATCGGATATCGGGGTGCGTCATCGAGCTGTACGTGTGTCAAGAACTCGGAGGTGCCGGAGTAACGGTGCTTGGATCGGTTGGACCGGGAGGACGTACGACTACTTCCTCTATGTTGCATTAACGCTTCTGCTTCGGTCTACGAGGGTACGTAGACAACACTCTCCCCTCTCGTTGCTATGCATCACCATAATCTTGCGTGTGCGTAGGAAATTTTTTGAAATTACTACGTTCCCCAACAGTGGCATCCGAGCCTAGGTTTTTATGGTTTGATGTTATATGCACGAGTAGAACACAAGTGAGTTGTGGGCGATATAAGTCATACTGCTTACCAGCATGTCATACTTTGGTTCGGCGGTTTTGTTGGATGAAGCGGCCCGGACCGACATTACGCGTACGCTTACGCGAGACTGGTTTTACCGCCGTGCTTTGCACATAGGTGACTAGCGGGTGTCAGTTTCTTCAACTTTAGTTGAACCGAGTGTGGCTACGGCCGGTCCTTGCGAAGGTTAAAACAACACCAACTTGACAAACTATCATTGTGGTTTTGATGCGTAGGTAAGAACGGTTCTTGCTCAGCCCGTAGCAGCCACGTAAAACTTGCAACAACAAAGTAGAGGACGTCTAACTTGTTTTTGCAGGGAATGTTGTGATGTGATATGGCCAAGACACGATGCTATATTTTATTGTATGAGATGATCATGTTTTGTAACCGAAGTTATCGGCAACTGGCAGGAGCCATATGGTTGTCGCTTTATTGTATGAAATGCAAACGCCCTGTAATTGCTTTACTTTATCACTAAGCGGTAGCGATAGTCGTAGAAGCAATAGATGGCGTAAACGACAACGATGCTACGATGGAGATCAAGGTGTCGCGCCGGTGACGATGGTGATCATGATGATGCTTCGGAGATGGAGATCACAAGCACAAGATGATGATGGCCATATCATATCACTTATATTGATTGCATGTGATGTTTATCCTTTATGCATCTTATCTTGCTTTGATTGACGGTAGCATTTTAAGATGATCTCTCACTAATTTTTTTTTATCAAGAAGTGTTCTCCCTGAGTATGCACCGTTGCCAAAGTTCGTCGTGCCCAGACACCACGTGATGATCGGGTGTGATAAGCTCTACGTCCATCTACAACGGGTGCAAGCCAGTTTTGCACACGCAGAATACTCAGGTTAAACTTGACGAGCCTAGCATATGCAGATATGGCCTCGGAACACGGAGACCGAAAGGTCGAGCGTGAATCATATAGTAGATATGATCAACATATGATGTTCACCATTGAAAACTACTCCATCTCACGTGATGATCGGTTATGGTTTAGTTGATTTGGATCACGTGATCACTTAGATGACTAGAGAGATGTCTGTCTAAGTGGGAGTTCTTAAGTAATATGATTAATTGAACTAAAATTTATCATGAACTTAGTCCTGGTAGTATTTTGCAAATTATGTTGTAAGATCAATAGCTTGCGTTGTTGCTTTCATATGTTTATTTTGATATGTTCCTAGAGAAAATTGTGTTGAAAAATGTTAGTAGCAATGATGCGGATTGGATCCCTGATCTGAGGTTTATCCTCATTGCTGCGTAGAAGAATTATGTCCTTGATGCACCGCTAGGTGACAGACCTATTGCAGGAGCAGATGTAGACGTTATGAACGTTTGGCTAGCTCAATATGATGACTACTTGATAGTTTTGTGCACCATGCTTTATGGCTTAGAATTGGGACTTCAAAGATGTTTTGAACATCATGGACCATATGAGATGTTCCAGGAATTGAAGTTTATATTTCAAGCAAATACCCGAGTTGAGAGATATGAAGTCTCCAACAAGTTCTATAGCTAAAAGATGGAGGAGAATCGCTCAACTAGTGAGCATGTGCTCAGATTGTCTGGATACTACAATCGCTTGAATCAAGTGGGAGTTAATCTTCCAGATAAGATAGTGATTGACAGAATTCTCTAGTCACCATCACCAAGTTAGTAGAACTTCGTGATGAACTATAATATGCAAGGGATGATGAAAATGATTCCCGAGTTTTTCATGATGATGAAATCGATGAAGGTAGAAATCAAGAAAGAACATCAAGTGTTGATGGTTAACAAGACCACTAGTTTCAAGAAAAGGGCAAAGGGATAGAAGGGAACTTCAAGAAGAACGACAAGCAAGTTGCTGCTCAAGTGAAGAAGCCCAAGTCTGGACCTAAGCCTGAGACTAAGTGCTTCTACTGCAAAGGGACTGGTCACTGGAAGCAGAACTACCCCTAGTATTTGGCGGATAAGAAGGATGGCAAAGTGAACAAAAGGTATATTTGATATACATGTTATTGATGTGTACTTTACTAGTGTTTATAGCAACCCCTCGGTATTTGGTACTGGTTCAGTTGCTAAGAGTAGTAACTCGAAACGGGAGTTGCAGAATAAACAGAAACTAGTTAAGGGTGAAGTGACGATGTGTGTTGAAAGTAGTTTCAAGATTGATATGATCATCATCGCACACTCCCTATACTTTCGGGATTAGTGTTGAACCTAAATAAATGTTATTTGGTGTTTGTGTTGAGCATGAATATGATTTGATCGTGTTTATTGCAATACGGTTATTCATTTGAGTAAGAGAATAAACTGTTGTTCTGTTTACATGAATAAAACCTTATATGGTCACACATCCAATGAAAATGGTTCATTGGATCTCGATCGTAGTGATACACATATTCATAATATTGAAACCAAAAGATGCAAAGTTAATGATAGTGCAACTTATTTGTGGCACTGCCGTTTAGGTCATATTGGTGTAAAGCGCATGAAGAAACTCCATGCTGATGGGATTTTGGAATCACTTGATTATGAATCACTTGATGCTTGTGAACCATGCCTCATGGGCAAGATGACTAAGACTCCGTTGTCCGGAACAGTGGAGCGAGCAACTGACTTATTGGAAATAATACATACTGATGTATGCAATCCAATGAGTGTTAAGTCTCGCGGCGGGTATCGTTATTTTCTGACCTTCACAGATGATTTGAGCAGATATGGGTATATCTACTTGATGAAACATAAGTCTGAAATAGTTGAAAGGTTCAAAGAATTTCAGAGTGAAGTGGAAAAATCATCGTAACAAGAAAAATAAAGTTTCTACGATCTGATCGCAGAGATAAATATTTGAGTTACGAGTTTGGTCTTCAATTAAAACAATGTGGAATAGTTTCACAAATTCATGCCACCTGGAACACCACATCATAATGGTGTGTCCGAACGTCATAACCGTACTTTATTGGATATAGTACAATCTATGATGTTTCTTACCGATTGTCAGGACCCCGACTCAATGCCACATCGATCTAGCATGTAACACCTCATATCACTTTGCGGCCTCACGCACGGTATTCCCACGGGTGTCGCCTTACCTTAGCCCGGGACCGTTTGCGCCTTTTGGCACACGTATATGACAGTGTCGCTAGCATCCATATGATAAGGAGCCCGGGCTGACATGGCTAGTCGTAAACCTAAAGTGGCACAGACTTACAGGGACAGGCATCCATGACCCAGCATCGAACGTGTCGGTCATCAGCGAGTGAAACCAGGCTGTAGCACTGGGCTAGCAGGACTCCGGTGAACCGGGCTGTAGCGGGCTAACAGGACTCCGGTATTCATCGTGTGACATTTCCCCGAAGGGACAAACACAGGAACGAAGAAGGACACATGCCGGCCAGCCTAAGTGTTCCGGAGCAGTAGCAAGCTACCATGGCTCGGTGGAAACACTAGGAGACATTTCCCCGTAAGAGAGGCTACTAAAGATAAACAACTAGATGGTCAGATCCCACACATACCAAGCATTTCAATAACATACACACAATATGCTCGATATGGGCAATACAACATGGCATCACAAAATGACTCTACGACTCAAGTAAATATTCAATAGGCTCCGGGGAGCGAGATATTACAAACATGGGTCTTATGACCCAGCAATCAGAGCATACAAGTCAAAGCACAAGCGGAAGCTATCATGTCTAAGTACAGACATCTAGAAATGAAAAAGGCTGAGAAGCCTGACTATCTGCCAGATCCTGCCGAGGGCTCAAGATCGTAGCTGAGGTAACAAGCTAAACGTCGAAGTCCACGTGGAACTACTGGTGAGACTGAAGTCTCTCTGCAAAACATAAAATAGGCAAACGTGAGTACAAATGTACCCAGCAAGACTTACATCAGATCTATCTACATATGCATCATTATCAACAAAGGGGATGGTGGAGTTTGACTGCAGCAAGCCAGCTTTGACTCGGTGGCTATCCTGAACTACGACTGCAAGTAACTTTTTTGAGGTGGCACACACGAGTCCACATATTCACCATATCAATACACCACTATGGATCCGCTCCCGTCTCCCTACGAGAACGCCATCCATAGCACTCACGCTTATCTTGCGTATTTTAGAGTATCCACTTTCACTTGTCTATGAACTATGCAAGGGGTCCAAGTTTCCATATCCGAGGAATCCGGCTATTCGAATAGATGATGTTAACCCTGCAGGGGTGTACTTCTTCACACACGCTCCCGCCACTTACCGCCCTGTACACGTCATGTACCTCGGCAACCTTCAAGCGGAAGCCGGGCGAGGGAGTCGGCCACGACCTGACTAACCGAACAAGTCTCTAGTCCAGGTTTATCGCCTATTCGGGTTCCATCCGCAAGGAGATCCGGCCGGGGTGTCGCTTACGGCCCCAAACGATGTGTGCAGGGTTCCCAAGCCCACCAACCGGGTGCCACTTGGTACACCGGGCCACTGTGCCTAGTCTGTCCCAATCCCACCTGTACCGGGTGCCACTTGGTAGACTACTAACACTACCTACAAACACCAGAAACTAGTTGCAACTCCTGGACAGAGATCATGTTGATTAATAAGTCGAGAGGGGTCGAGTTACCGGAACCCAATGTGTGGTAGTAACTGGTCATGGATCACAAACACAGAACTCAGTTCCTAAGGACGGCTGCAATGAGACAACCCACCATGTACTCCTATATGGCCTCTCACCGCTACCTTTACCAAATCATGTTCACACACTTAGCTCACACACAGTAGGACATGTTCACGTGCCTCTGATTCATCCCCGATGAATCAGACCTGACTCAACTCTAAGCAGTAGCAGGCATGACAAACAAGCATGAATGAGTAGGCACATCAGGGCTCAAACAACTCCTACTCATGCTAGTGGGTTTCATCTATTTACTGTGGCAATGACAGGTCATGCAAAGGATGAAGGGGTTCAGCTACCGCAGCAAGTAACAAATATGTCGTTGTTGTCCTAATGCAGTAAAAGAGAGCAGGAGCGAGAGAGTGGGATTTTATCAGAATGAACAAGGGGGTTTTGCTTGCCTGGCACTTCTGAAGATAACGTTGAGTCTTCATCAGTGTCAACGATCACATCATCGGTATCACGTCTATCGAGAGGGGACAAATACCGGCAACACAGAAGGGAACACAATCAATGCAATGCGCAATATGATGCATGATCATGACATGGCAAAATGAATGTGTTTTGAGCTAATGCAACTAGCAACAGATTAAATGAAGTTGGTTTGAATACAAGATTCAAATTCAAACTCCATATGTGATTATTTAAATGCCCTTAATTGATTTGTGCTAAACAGCAGCTATAAGTTGTTCTAACATGCATGAAAATAGTACAGATGGATTCCTTGAATTTTTCTGATAATTTTCATATATAATTTATTTAATTTGGAGTTACGGTTAATTTTCTATGATTTTTAGAAGTTTTAGGCATTTTCTGGAATTTCAGAATTAAATTAAATCCAGAAAACATTACTGCGTCAGCATGACGTCAGCAAGTCAACAGGGGCCGGCTCGGGTCAAACCTGACGTGTGGGGTCCACACGTCAGTGACACAGGGGCTAATCCCGCGTTGACTCAGGCTTTGACCCGCTACGGGGCCCGCTGTCAGTGTCACAAGGTTAGTTAGCAGGGTCATTAGCCCCTAACGACGACGCCACGTCAGCACGCCGGAGACCAGCCGACGGCGACCACAGAACACGGCGGGGCACGCCGGACTTGCGCTAGAGGCGTCAGTTTGGCGCGCTGAGGGCACCAGGGGATGGCCCTTGCTCCTGCGCATCCAGAGGACCGAGTGGGAGGTCGTGGGGTCGCCGGAACTCATGCCGGTGACGAGCTTTGGCGGCGATGGTGTTCGGTGGTGCTCGAGCGCGTCGCTACGGTGCATCAGTGAGCAAATGGAGAGGCTGGGCAGCACCTGCTAGACATGGGGAGCACTAAGAGCAGCTCAGTGAGGCCAGGGGAGCACGGAGGCTATGCGTGCAGCAGCAATGGTGGACGGTGGCTTCGGTGCTCGTGGGGAACGGCGCTACGGCACGGAGGGGAGCATGCTGAGTTAGGGGAGAGGGTTAGTGACTCACGGCGATGACGAGGGGACGCTCGGCGATGTCGGGGATGGTCCGGAGCTGGCGAATTTGACGAAGATGGCCGACGGTCCCGAGGTTGAAGAAGGCATCGAGGGCGGTGTTGTGGCACGTCCGGGGCCTCGTGGCTCGTTGAGGAGGTAGAGGGAGGACCGGCGGAGCTTCCTGGGGCGTCGGTGAGCCGTGGGGTGGCCGGTAGCCACGGTGGCTCTCGTCGGTGGTGGCGGCTCCATTCGGTCGCGGGAGGGGAAACAGAGGAGCGAGGGGGAGGGAGGTCCAGAGAGCGAGGGAGAAGTGAGAGGGGGTCGGGGCTGCGTGGCATCGCGGGAGGGACCAGGGAAGGAGGAGGCAGCCAGGCAGGGAGGAGGTGGCCTCCTCGGCCGCGCGCGTGCGAGCACGCAGCTGCTCCCACTGGCAAGAGGAAGACGACAGGGGGGGGGGGGGAGTAGCCGTGGCGGGCTGGGCCGCGCTGGGCCGGTCCTGTTGGGCCACCAGGTGGCTTCACAGGTAAGTCCTTCTCTCTTTTATTTCTGTTCTGTTTCATTTTTTTCTGTTTTGTTTTATTTAATTTATTTTGCCACTGTTTTGAATTTAAAGTAATTCAAACAATGCCAAAAAAACTCCTCTGAATATTTTATATTGCTAGATGGACTTTTCCAAAAGCTTATAAAATATTTCAGGGGTATTTGAAATTATATTCCAAATATATGAATATAATTCAAATTCAAATAGCTAATGAATTAAATCCAAAGTCCCAAAAATAAATCCTTAAAAATGTTCAATATTTTGGTTGGGACCAGAACCCTTACCAAAAATTATCAAACATTTAAAAGGGCATTTTTGGAGTAATGAATGAGATTTCTAGGGGTTTTGCCTCTCTTTTATTTAAGTTTTTTGAGGCTTCCAAAATTCCTCAGTTCAAGTTTCGAAAATATAGACATGATGCACACATGAAGCTAGCCTAGAGCACTACCAGCAGCTAGGGATGTGACAACTCACCCCCACTAAACAAGAATCTCGTCTCGAGATTCAAGCGTAGGGTAAAGTGAAGGGTAAACGCAACTAGTATAATCTTCACGATCCAGGGTGCACTTCAGTTGAACGTTGATTCATTCACCATCATTGTCTTGATGTCTTGCTCTGAGAAATCCTGCCAACATGACATGGAGGGAAGAAGGAGACTCTAGAAGGGTCGATCTTCTCGAAGATCGAACAACTCACGGAATGAGACATAGGACCATCTCTCGGGTTGAGACACGAGATACACATCAAGAGGGGTGGAAAGAAACGGATGACGAAGGTTCACTAGGTAGACAACAATTTCACGCTTAAGAAGGTGGTAATCGATTGTCAACGTAGCGAGGAGTTGAGTTGCCATGAAACCACAACGAGACACCTTCGGAACCGTGACTCGTAGATATCTCCCCTTAAGTGGCAAAAAGAATTACCTTTGATTTAGAGATCATTGAAACTCTTTAAACCAGCCTAAGACAATTCTCGAGCGATCGTTTGGAGGGGGTCAGTAGAATGGCATACTCAGACTTGGATGATGTGGATTACCTTGTTGAAGACAACGCAATGGATGAATTTGCTTATCACCGGAAATGGAAGAGACCCATGGTAGAATGGCACATTGGCGGTGCAAGCTGGGAACAAAATGCAAATGATGGGAATGATCTAGTAACTTGGAAGAGGCTCAACAATAGAGAGTTATCCCACTATTGGAATGGTTATAGCATAACCGAGGAAACTGAGAGCGCTATACAGTTAATGCCGACGATCAAACCTAGCACTTGTGCGTGCTCTCAAGAACTTGAGCAATTCCATAATCATCAAGGTTTTACCAACATCCGTGTCAAGGGTCCGGTAACACAACTTACTACCATGATGAATGGTGATGGAGGATGCAGATGCAAAGGAAGATAACACCTTCTCAGATTTCACCCTTGGCGGGGCCAAGGAAATAAAATCTGGATGATCGACCGAGAGACATTTAGCACTCCGCTTCTAATGTTCTCCTTGATGTGCTAGTGTAACCCATTCATAGATATGGTTTGATATCTAGAACATCAAGTAAAAAGGTCGGACTTCGGGATCTCAGAAATCCATAGGGGCAACTAGGGAGTAAATCCTACGAAATCCCTATGGGGGGGGTGGTCAACTTCCTCAAACAAGATACTATAATAATAGGTCTACCGGATGGGTGTGTTGGCCACGACATCCACCTTACCGGTTATCGAGAGACAATATCATAATTCTTGGGAAATGTTCCAACCATCATATCTGCCTGAGATTCAGATCTGGCTGGTGTCAGGATATTCCAGACTCATCGAGTCTAGGAAGAAAAACGAAAGTTTGCAACACAAATCGACGAGATGACGTTGCGAGATTCTCGGGGAATGAACTACGATAGTAAACTCCAAAACATGAGCTGGTTTTGCTACAAACAGGTGAACACGTTGTCCCAGACAAGCATGACCACGTGGTAGTCTTACAATAAAACACTACCGAGTTCTGGTTGGGAACCATCACCGTGGATAACGAAGTCCTTGCATAAGTCATATGATTAGCTCTTATGAAGGAACTTCTTCTCCTTGAACAAATCAATCAATGGCTTGGTGTGCTCGGGACACATATGGAATGAAGGTTGCAAGTCTCCAGACCACAGAATACTTCGCACGTGTGCATGACTGATTTGGGATGATTCCAAGGAAAGCAAAACTAACTTTCTCAAATCCATGGCGGCAAATTTCACCAAATGCACGTGTATAAGAGAAAGTCACTCCTTTCATCAAACAAATACTTCATGAGCTAGCATGAAGGAAATGCTTCAAAAGTTTCCAACACTAGCTTAATGTTCAGCAAAATTATGGAGGAGATAAGGATGTTGTCAATGGGCTCAACAACAATTCATCTAGGTTTCCTTTTAAAAGGAATTCCATAGTTAAGTGAACACGGTGATAGCATTGGTCAGACCCAAAAGATATAATGGTGTATGCTCGAGGGATCAACCACGAGTAAGACAACATTACGAATATCGTTGGTTCTGGTCTGATTGGATGATAGCCCATACTCAATCAAGGTTTGGGTAAGATAATAGATCCAACAATTGTTCACGAGGACCAATTGATGAAGATATCATCTTTCTTCAACACACACACACACACAAAAGATATCCCTTAACATGAACTAAGTCGGACAAGCTTCTATCTTCCAACTCTCCAAGTTGATGCATAGCTTAACCAACTAGCTCAGGGGTATCCAACACGGATTCTTGGAGAAAGGGTGGTTTACAGGATAAACCAACTTGATCACGAGCTTAACATAGCGGTCAGGTGACAACCTGGTAATACTTCTGAGAAGATATTCAGAAAATCACGAACCACCGGTATGTTACTAAGCTCGAGAACAATCTCACTTTTCAGGGCAAGACGATATGATCAATAGAGCAAAGGTTTGAAATGATCCTAACTCATCGATCGAGGAGTGAACCAGGAGAATGGACTAGGTAGCACAATCAATCTTAGAATGATGATTCAATAACCAACACACTAAGAATGAAATTATTGTCCTTTAACTACCCAGCAACGAGGTTGCTAGGCGTATTGATTTCACACATCACAATTCATTTGTCGGTATTCCGGTTGCATCAACACGAGGGCCGAGGAATGACTAATGATGGTGAGAAGTATCACTACGTCAAAATTCATGAGAGTTGGTGCAGTTCTCATGACAATTCTGACATAAAGGGGGTAATACTCCAAGGTAGAACAAAACCAAAAGCTGGATTGGCATTTGATCCACGGAATACAACTACTTTGACCCAATCCTAGATATGGATGAGGTACTGGAGTTTGTTTCTCCTAGTCATTCCGCGATAGAGTGGCTTGACGGACCACAAGAGTAATAGACATCAATAAACGAACGCACGCATACTCTTGACTATCAATTGATAGACGAGGGTCAGAATGCAACTAAAGAGAACAACTCAAAGGAACATACGATTTTCTGAGTTGTGGATGCATGGTTTGGCATGTCAAACGAATTCAACATATTTCTTCCGGGCAATCCATGCGGAAAGGTAGAACTGACAGAGCCACAATATATAATGGAGAACTCATCAAAATAATCCTATTGTGATATTTCAGTTCAACGAGGAACTTCTGCCATAAGTAGTTCATGGTATTTGGGAAGAAGAAGATACCACGGACTTCAAGGACTATCGCAAAGGTTACTAGTATCCTAAAGGCACTAGCAATTACTATCAACATGAAGTAGGTAGAGCGAATCTCGGGTTCAAATCCCAGAAATAGAATACCTACTACTAAGTAGCATCACGGGATGCTTCCGAGAATAAAGGCCAGAATCATCACACTGGGAACACAAAACATGGCTAAACTACTAGATAATCCCCTGAGACACCTAGGGTCATAATAATAACTCCAACATAAATGTCAAGGCAATAGAATACCTCAACTCAACAATTAGTGTGATTGAGCTGGCATAAAGGAACATCGAAACTAGAGGGAAAGGATTTTGCAAACGCATCAGAATATTTAGGAACCTGGGATGACTCGGACAGCATAACGGCTGTAAATGCTCAGAAAAGAGTTGAGACATTCACAAAAGGGTGGCATAACCACTCAGAAGCACAATATCAAGGTTTGGAGATCAACAGTTATCATACAAAAATAGTAGGAACTGAACTGAGACTTAAATCCAACAATCTATAAGTCTACGGATTAGTAACACGTGATCCTGATAGAAAGATGAGAAGACCTAGTTCCTTAACCCCTTAGGAAAGATAAGATGACTCAGATCAGAAGGCCATGAGGTATAAGGAGTAAAAAGAGCCTTACGTTCCATCCCACAATCAATTCCCTTATATAACTAAAGAATTTCTAGACTCAACTTCGACCAGTTTGGCTTGGTAATCCTACAGGCAGTCAAGCTCTGATACCAACGCTGTCAGGACCCCGACTCAATGCCACATCGATCTAGCATGTAACACCTCATATCACTTTGCGGCCTCACGCACGGTATTCCCATGGGTGTCGCCTTACCTTAGCCCGGGACCGTTTGCGCCTTTTGGCACACGTATATGACAGTGTCGCTAGCATCCATATGATAAGGAGCCCGGGCTGACATGGCTAGTCGTGAACCTAAAGTGGCACAGACTTACAGGGACAGGCATCCATGACCCAGCATCGAACGTG
This sequence comes from Triticum aestivum, assembly GCF_018294505.1. Taxonomy (NCBI): domain Eukaryota; kingdom Viridiplantae; phylum Streptophyta; class Magnoliopsida; order Poales; family Poaceae; genus Triticum; species Triticum aestivum. Next base: position 277,576,993 of record NC_057807.1, read on the forward strand.
TCGGTCATCAGCGAGTGAAACCAGGCTGTAGCACTGGGCTAGCAGGACTCCGGTGAACCGGGCTGTAGCGGGCTAATAGGACTCCGGTATTCATCGCGTGACATTTCCCTGAAGGGACAGACACATGAACGAAGAAGGACACATGCCGGCCAGCCTAAGTGTTCCGGAGCAGCAGCAAGCTACCATGGCTCGGTGGAAACACTAGGAGACATTTCCCCGTAAGAGAGGCTACTAAAGATAAACAACTAGATGGTCAGATCCCACACATACCAAGCATTTCAATAACATACACACAATATGCTCGATATGGGAAATACAACATGGCATCACAAAATGACTCTACGACTCAAGTAAATATTCAATAGGCTCCGGGGAGCGAGATATTACAAACATGGGTCTTATGGCCCAGCAATCAGAGCATACAAGTCAAAGCACAAGCGGAAGCTATCATGTCTGAGTACAGACATCTAGAAATGAAAAAGGCTGAGAAGCCTGACTATCTGCCAGATCCTGCCGAGGGCTCAAGATCGTAGCTGAGGTAACAAGCTAAACGTCGAAGTCCACGTGGAACTACTGGTGAGACTGAAGTCTCTCTGCAAAACATAAAATAGGCAAACGTGAGTACAAATGTACCCAGCAAGACTTACATCAGATCTATCTACATATGCATCATTATCAACAAAGGGGATGGTGGAGTTTGACTGCAGCAAGCCAGCTTTGACTCGGTGGCTATACTGAACTACGACTGCAAGTAACTCTTTTGAGGTGGCGCACACGAGTCCACATATTCACCATATCAATACACCACTATGGATCCGCTCCCGTCTCCCTACGAGAACGCCATCCATAGCACTCACGCTTATCTTGCGTATTTTAGAGTATCCACTTTCACTTGTCTATGAACTATGCAAGGGGTCCAAGTTTCCATATCCGAGGAATCCGGCTATTCGAATAGATGATGTTAACCCTGCAGGAGTGTACTTCTTCACACACGCTCCCGCCACTTACCGCCCTGTACACGTCATGTACCTCGGCAACCTTCAAGCGGAAGCCGGGCGAGGGAGTCGGCCACGACTTGACTAACCGAACAAGTCTCTAGTCCAGGTTTATCGCCTATTCGGGTTCCATCCGCAAGGAGATCCGGCCGGGGTGTCGCTTACGGCCCCAAACGATGTGTGCAGGGTTCCCAAGCCCACCAACCGGGTGCCACTTGGTACACCGGGCCACTGTGCCTAGTCTGTCCCAAGCCCACCTGTACCGGGTGCCACTTGGTAGGCTACTAACACTACCTACAAACACCAGAAACTAGTTGCAACTCCTGGACAGAGATCATGTTGATTAATAAGTCGAGAGGGGTCGAGTTACCGGAACCCAATGTGTGGTAGTAACTGGTCATGGATCACAAACACAGAACTCAATTCCTAAGGACGGCTGCAATGAGACAACCCACCATGTACTCCTACATGGCCTCTCACCGCTACCTTTACCAAATCATGTTCACACACTTAGCTCACACACAGTAGGACATGTTCACGCGCCTCTGATTCATCCCCGATGAATCAGACCTGACTCAACTCTAAGCAGTAGCAGGCATGACAAACAAGCATGAATGAGTAGGCACATCAGGGCTCAAACAACTCCTACTCATGCTAGTGGGTTTCATCTATTTACTCTGGCAATGACAGGTCATGCAAAGGATGAAGGGGTTCAGCTACCGCAGCAAGTAACAAATATGTCGTTGTTGTCCTAATGCAGTAAAAGAGAGCAGGAGCGAGAGAGTGGGATTTTATCGGAATGAACAAGGGGGTTTTGCTTGCCTGGCACTTCTGAAGATAACGTTGAGTCTTCATCAGTGTCAACGATCACATCATCGGTATCACGTCTATCGAGAGGGGACAAATACCGGCAACACAGAAGGGAACACAATCAATGCAATGCGCAATATGATGCATGATCATGACATGGCAAAATGAATGTGTTTTGAGATAATGCAACTAGCAACAGATTAAATGAAGTTGGTTTGAATACAAGATTCAAATTCAAACTCCATATGTGATTATTTAAATGCCCTTAATTGATTTGTGCTAAACAGCAGCTATAAGTTGTTCTAACATGCATGAAAATAGTACAGATGGATTCCTTGAATTTTTCTGATAATTTTCATATATAATTTATTTAATTTGGAGTTACGGTTAATTTTCTATGATTTTTAGAAGTTTTAGGCATTTTCTGGAATTTCAGAATTAAATTAAATCCAGAAAACATTACTGCGTCAGCATGACGTTGGCATGACGTCAGCAAGTCAATAGGGGCCGGCTCGGGTCAAACCTGACGTGTGGGGTCCACACGTCAGTGACACAGGGGCTAATCCCGCGTTGACTCGGGCTTTGACCCGCTACGGGGCCCGCTGTCAGTGTCACAGGGTTAGTTAGCAGGGTCATTAGCCCCTAACGACGACGCCACGTCAGCACGCCGGAGACCAGCCGACGGCGACCACAGAACACGGCGGGGCACACCGGACTTGCGCTAGAGGCGTCAGTTTGGCGCGCTGAGGGCACCAGGGGATGGCCCTTGCTCCCGCGCATCCAGAGGACCGAGTGGGAGGTCGTGGGGTCGCCGGAACTCATGCCGGCGATGAGCTTTGGCGGCGATGGTGTTCGGTGGTGCTCGGGCGCGTCGCTACGGTGCATCAGTGAGCAAATGGAGAGGCTGGGCAGCACCTGCTAGACATGGGGAGCACTAAGAGCAGCTCAGTGAGGCCAGGGGAGCACGGAGGCTATGCGTGCAGCAGCAATGGCGGACGGTGGCTTCGGTGCTCGTGGGGAACGGCGCTACGGCACGGAGGGGAGCATGCTGAGTTAGGGGAGAGGGTCAGTGACTCACGGCGATGACGAGGGGACGCTCGGCGAGGTCGGGGACAGTCCGGAGCCGGCGAATTTGACGAAGATGGCCGGCGGTCCCGAGGTTGAAGAAGGCATCGAGGGCGGTGTTGTGGCACGTCCGGGGCCTCGTGGCTCGTTGAGGAGGTAGAGGGAGGACCGGCGGAGCTTCCTGGGGCGTCGGTGAGCCGTGGGGTGGCCGGTAGCCACGGTGGCTCTCGTCGGTGGCGGCGGCTCCTTTCGGTCGCGGGAGGGGAAACAGAGGAGCGAGGGGGAGGGAGGTCCAGAGAGCGAGGGAGAAGTGAGAGGGGGTCGGGGCTGCGTGGCGTCGCGGGAGGGACCAGGGAAGGAGGAGGCAGCCAGGCAGGGAGGAGGTGGCCTCCTCGGCCGCGCGCGTGCGAGCACGCAGCTGCTCCCACTGGCAAGAGGAAGACGACAGGGGGGGAGTAGCGGTGGCGGGCTGGGCCGCGCTGGGCCGGTCCTGTTGGGCCACCAGGTGGCTTCACAGGTAAGTCCTTCTCTCTTTTATTTCTGTTCTGTTTCATTTTTTTTCTGTTTTGTTTTATTTAATTTATTTTGCCACTGTTTTGAATTTAAAGTAATTCAAACAATGCCAAAAAACTCCTCTGAATATTTTATATTGCTAGATGGACTTTTCCAAAAGCTTATAAAATATTTCAGGGGTATTTGAAATTATATTCTAATTATATGAATATAATTCAAATTCAAATAGCTAATGAATTAAATCCAAAGTCCCAAAAATAAATCCTTAAAAATGATCAATATTTTGGTTGGGACCAGAACCCTTACCAAAAATTATCAAACATTTAAAAGGGCATTTTTGGAGCAATGAATGAGATTTCTAGGGTTTTTGCCTCTCTTTTATTTAAGTTTTTTGAGGCTTCCAAAATTCCTCAGTTCAAGTTTCGAAAATATAGACATGATGCACACATGAAGCTAGCCTAGAGCACTACCAGCAGCTAGGGATGTGACACCGATTTACCAATATCGTTTTGGGATCATGCATTAGAGACAACTGCATTCAAGTTAAATAGGGCACCATCTAAATCCGTTGAGACAACGCCTTATGAACTGTGGTTTGGCAAGAAACCAAAGTTGTCGTTTCTTAAAGTTTGGGGCTGCGATGCTTATGTGAAAAAGTTTCAACCTGATAAGCTCAAACCCAAATCGGAGAAGTGCGTCTTCATAGAATACCCAAAGGTAACTATTGGGTACACCTTCTATCACAGATCCGAAGGCAAGTTATTCATTGCTAAGATGTATCCTTTCCAGAGAAGGAGTTTCTCTCGAAAGAAGTGAGTGGGAGGAAAGTAGAGCATGATAAAGTAATTTGTACCTTCTCCCGAATTGGAAAGTAGTTCATCACTGAAATCAGTTCCAGTAATTTCTACACCAATTAGTGAGGAAGCTAATGATGATGATCATGAAACTTCAGATCAAGTTACTACAGAACCTCGTAGGTCTTCCAGAGTACGGTCCGCACCAGAGTGGTACGGTAATCCTGTTCTGAAACTCATGTTACTAGACCATGATAAACATACGAACTATGAGGAAGCGATGATGAGCCCAGATTCCGCGAAATGGCTGGAGGCCATGAAATCTGAGATAGGATCCATGTATGAGAACAAAGTGTGGACTTTGGTGGAGTTTCCCGATGATCGGCAAGCCATATTGTATAAATGGATCTTCAAGAGGAAGACGGACGTTGATAGTAGTGTTACTATCTACAAAGCTCAACTTGTTGCAAAAGGTTTCGACAAGTTCAAGGGATTGACTATGATGAGACCTTCTCACCCGTAGCGATGCTTAAGTCTGTCCGAATCATGTTAGCAATTGCCGCATTTTATGAAATCTGGCAAATGGATAAACAAAACTGCATTCCTTAATGGAGTTATTAAAGAAGAGTTGTATGTGATGCAACCAAGAGGTTTTGTCGATCCTAAAGGTGTTAACAAAATGTGCATCTATGGACTAGTGCAAGCATCTCAGAGTTGGAATATACGCTTTGATAAGTTGATCAAAGCATATGGTTTTATACAGACTTGCGGTGAAGCCTGTATTTACAAGAAAGTGAGTGGGAGCACTACAGCATTTCTGATAAGTATATGTGAATGACATATTGTTGATCGGAAATAATGTAGAATTATTCTGCAAAGCATAAAGGAGTGTTTGAAAGGAGTTCTTTAAAATAAAGACCTCAGTAAAGCTACTTACATATTGAGCATCAAGATCTATTGAGATAGATCAAGACACTTGATAAGATTTTCAATGAGTACATACCTTGACAAGATTTTGAAGTAGTTCAAAATGGAACAGTCAAAGAAGGAGTTCTTGCCTGTGTTGCAAGGTGTGAAGTTGAGTAAGACTCAAGACCCGACCATGGCAGAAAATAGAAAGAGAATGAAAAGTCATTCCCTATGCCTCAGTCATAGGTTCTATAAAAGTATGCCATGCTATGGACCAGACCTATTGTATACTCTGCCCTGGTTTGGCAAGGGAGTACAATAGTGATCTAGGAGTAGATCACTGGACATTGGTCAAAATTATCCTTAGTGGAATAAGGATATGTTTCTCGATTATGGAGGTGAAAAAAGGTTCGTCATAAAGGGTTACGTCGATAAAAGTTTTGGCACTGATCCAGATGATTCTAAGTCTTAATCTGGATAAATATTGAAAGTGGGAGCAATTAGCTAGAGTAGCTCCGTGCAGAGCATTGTAGACATAGAATATTTGCAAAATACATACGGCTCTGAATGTGAAAGACCCGTTGACTAAGATTCTCTCACAAGCAAAACATGATCACACCTTAGTACTCTTTGGGTGTTAATCACATAGCGATGTGAACTAGATTACTGAATCTAGTAAACCCTTTTGGGAGTTGGTCACATGGCGATGTGAACTATGGGTGTTAATCACATGATGATGTGAACCATCGATGTTAATCACATGGTGATGTGATCTAGATTATTGACTCTAGTGCAAGTGGGAGACTGAAGGAAATATGCCCTAGAGGCAATAATAAAGTTATTATTTATTTCCTTATATCATGATAAATGTTTATTATTCATGCTAGAATTGTATTAACCGGAAACATAATACATGTGTGAATATATAGACAAACAGAGTGTCACTAGTATGCCTCTACTTGACTAGCTTGTTAATCAAAGATGGTTATGTTTCCTAACCATGGACAAAGAGTTGTTATTTGATTAACGGGATCACATCATTAGTTGAATGATCTGATTGACATGACCCATTCAGTTAGCTTAGCACCCGATCGTTTAGTATGTTGCTATTGCTTCCTTCATGACTTATACATGTTCCTATGACTATGAGATTATGCAACTCCCATTTACCGGAGGAACACTTTGTGTGCTACCAAACGTCACAACGTAACTGGGTGATTATAAAGGTGCTCTACAGGTGTCTCCGAAGGTACTTGTTGAGTTGGCGTATTTCGAGATTAGGATTTGTCACTCCGAATGTCGGAGAGGTATCTCTGGGCCCTCTCGGTAATGCACATCACTTAAGCCTTGCAAGCATTTCAACTAATGAGTTAGTTGCGAGATGATGTATTACGGAACGAGTAAAGAGACTTGCCGGTAACGAGAGTGAACTAGGTATTGGATACCGACGATCGAATCTCGGGCAAGTAACATACCGATGACAAAGGGAACAACGTATGTTGTTATGCGGTCTGACCGATAAAGATCTTCGTAGAATATGTAGGAACCAATATGGGCATCCAGGTCCCGCTATTGGTTATTGACCGAAGACGTGTCTCGGTCATGTCTACATTGTTCTCGAACCGTAGGGTCCGCACGCTTAAGGTTTCGGTGACAGTTATATTATGAGTTTATGAGTTTTGATATACCGAAGGAGTTCGGAGTCCCGGATGAGATCGGGGACATGACTAGGAGTCTCGAAATGGTCGAGACGTAAAGATCGATATATTGGACGACTATATTCGGAGTTCGGAAAGGTTCCGAGTGATTCGGGTATTTTTCGGAGTACCGGAGAGTTACGGGAATTCGCCGGGGAGAAGTATTGGGCCTTATTGGGCCCTGCGAGAAAGAGAGAGGGGCTGCCCAGGGCAGGCCGCACGCCCCCCCCATGGCCTAGTGCGAATTGGACTAGGGGGAGGGGCTGCACCCCCTCCTTCCTTCCCTTCTCTCTTCCCCTTCCTAGTCTCCTACTCCTAATACATGGAAGGTCTTCTAGTTGAACTAGGAAAGGGGGAATCCTACTCCCGGTGGGAGTAGGACTCCCCAGGGTGCGCCATAGTAGAGGGCCGGCCCTCCCCTCCTCCTCTCCTTTATATACGGGGGTAGGGGGCACCCCATGGACACACAAGTTGATCATTGAGATCGTTCCTTAGCCGTGTGCGGTGCCCCCCTCCACGATATTACACCTCGGTCATATTGTAGCGGTGCTTAGACGAAGCCCTGCGACAGGAGAACATCAAGATTGTCACCACGCTGTCGTGCTGACGGAACTCCTCCCCGCGCCTTTGCTGGATCGGAGATCGGGGTGCGTCATCGAGCTGTACGTGTGTCAAGAACTCGGAGGTGCCGGAGTAACGGTGCTTGGATCGGTTGGACCGGGAGGACGTACGACTACTTCCTCTACGTTGCGTCAACGCTTCCACTTCGGTCTACGAGGGTACGTAGACAACACTCTCCCCTCTCGTTGCTATGCATCACCATGATCTTGCGTGTGCGTAGGAATTTTTTTGAAATTACTACGTTCCCCAACACGTACAACTGTCACATCAGTTGGAACTGGTCTACTAAATCATTGTCTTCACCAAGCCTAATGGTTCTATTTCCTAAACCCTTTCATTTCCTCAGTTATGTGTTGATGAAGCTGATCATTACTGTTTGAAGACTTTCACTAAAGACTTTCTCTAATTCCTCAATCCTATTTCTTCAGTCAGTTTTTCTTCATCCTGCTTATCCCGTGTTTACGCTTTCTAAACTCTGTGTTTGTCCTTCATTTCATCATGATGATTATTCTGTTGCTCTGTTATGTTTATACCTGAGTACTTATTCCGCTGCAAGTAGTTCTTCGCTTAGGAATTTCCTCACCCTGAAATTCCTCAGTGAAGAATTCATAAAAATCGCCTATTCACCCCCCTCTAGTCGACGTAACGCACTTTCAATTGGTATCAGAGTAAGGTACTCCCTTGTTCTGTGTGATTTTGGTTTAACCGCTTGGAGTTTTAGTTATGTTGACTATAGGAATGATGAAGGTCTCGGCTAGGTGTCCTACCTTTGATGGGATGGACTACCCCTACTGGAAGAACAAGATGCGCATGCATCTTGAGGCAATTGTTAACGATCTCTGGTATGTTGTGGAAAATGGCGTTCCCTCTGTCACTCCATCTGTGAATGCTGCTGACGTGAAGAGATTCAAGCAACTCGATTCTCAAGCGAAGAATATCATATGTGGCCATCCGAGCAAAGGATAGTACGGCAGAGTGAGTGCCCTGGAAACTGCCAAGCTGATTTGGGACAGGCTGTCCAAGGTCAACGAAGGAGTCTCAACTCAACGTGACTCCCGAGTTGATGTTCTTTGCAATCTCTTCAACCGCTTCAAAAGACTCGACAACGAAAATGTTCAGCAAATCTTTGATCGCCTCACTGACATCTCAAATGAGCTTCAAGCACTTGGTGCCACTGACATCACCGATCATGAGGTAGTGAAGAAATTGCTGAGATCACTTGATTCTTCATTCGACACCGTTGCACTGATGATTCAAGAGCGAGCTGATTACAAGTCACTTGATCCCGCTGATATCCTTGAGAGGCTAAACACTCATGAGTTCTAGCTTGCTGAGAAGAGAGATCTCTATGGACCGAGCTACAGAAGATCACGTGCACTGAAGGCCAAGGCAGTCTCTGAGTCCGAAGCTGAAGACTCTGGTAGCAACCTTGGTGATCCTGAAGAACTGAGCCAGGAGCTAGCAATGCTCGTGAGGAAATTCCAGAAGTTCTCTCGCCACGGTCGCTTTGGAAAGTCGCCAAGAAATGATGATTCCTCGTCTCGTGACTACAAAAAGAGAACTTGCCACAAATGCAAGAAACCTGGTCACTACATGTCTGATTGTCCTCTGTGGGAAAAGGAATCAAAGAACAAAAAGTACAAAGATGACGATTCTGATGACTCAAAGAAGAAGAAGAAATCTTCAAAATCTTCATCATCAAAATCTTCAAAGTCTTCATCTCACAAGAAGAGTAGTTCCAAGAAGGCCCAGACATTCATTGGCAAGGAAATGGACTCTAAAGCTGAATTTGAGGACAATGTGGAGGAGGAGGAATCTAAGGAATTAGACTTTGGTGTGGCAAGCTTAGCCCTCGCTACCGCTTACGTCAGCAAGTGCGTCTTCAACACTTAAGAAAATGACCTCCCCAACTCTGCTGACAAAAGCTTCGATGACTATGCTCCCACCTACTGCTTCATGGCAAAAGGTGCCAAGGTACTCAAACATTCCCCCTCTGACTCTAGTGAGGATAAATCTGATGACAATCTCAAGCCTAGCTACTCGAAACTTGCTAAAATTGCTGTTAAACAACATAAGGCTTTAGAAAAGATTCAAAATCAACTAGATAGAAGCGATGACCTGTTGGGTGAGGAATTGAATCGAACCAAGACTTTGATAGATAATCTTCAGAGACTTCAAACTCAGTTTGACAACCTTCAAAATCATCATAACACTCTCTTAACTGATCATGAGAAGCTTTCTTATGAATTTCTTCAGAGAAAGCAAGATCTTGATAAGTTAAAAGTGAGTTATGAAGATCTTCATAAGGAAAACGATTCATTGCTTGCTCAACAGATCAGTTCCGCTCAGGAAGAATTTATTCCACCATGTCTGAAATGCATTGAGCATGAATCTGCTAATTCATCACCTGAATGTTCAAATGCTTCTATTGCTGCAAATTCTTCAACTGCCTCTATGGTCACAAATTCCTCATCTGAGGATACCACAAGTATCATTGACGATAATGCAGGGCTGAAGGAATTGTATGTGACAGGGATTTACAAAAGCCTCAAACGGCATCAGACTATATGTGATGTGTTCAAAAAGCATATCTTGAACAGGAACCCTAGGAAAGAGGGTACTGCCTTTGAGAGGAAACTCAATGCTGATGGGACCTACTAGAAACCTGAGTAGTATCCCAAAACCTCATGGGTTGCTGCGAAAGGACCTCCTGTAGATCCATGCACTCTATCTGGCTTTACTTGTGATTCTTCATATTCCTATGATGAGTCATTTGACTCCAACTATAAACTGTTTAAGAATCAGAATGGTGAAGTATTTGCTCGATATGTTGGAACTAACTGCAGGAACGGTCCCCCTATGAAGAAAATCTGGGTTCCTAAAAGATGCCTTGAAAATCTTCAGGTGAATTTCATCATGACACCACCCATGAAGAATAGGAACCCCGGATCAAATTCTTCATATGGATCAAAATCTTCATATGGATCCAAGTCCTCATATGGACCAAATTCTTCATATGGACCAAATTCCTCACGTGGATCAAAATCCTCATATGAACATCATCATGCTAACCCTTCTGTTTCGCAGGGAAAGTCTAAAGGCTATGAATATGTGCATTATTCTTCAAACCATTATGTTCATAAGTCCTCGAAGAATTTCTCTGCTTATTCATATGCTTATCCAAACCACTCTTCTATGAAATGAAGTGCACTGGCTTCTATGCCATCTTTTTCTTATGGAGCTCGCAGAATGATGAATTCTTTGCCACTCCTCCAGATGTGGGTGGAGAAGAAAAAGAACTAATCTCTTATGCAGGGTCAGGTCTCCAAACGAACTTGATCGTCTGAAGAAATTGCTGGAGACCTGAATGTGCTTGAATGGACGCAAGCTAATCATGAAGAAATGAATCATTCATTTCTCACGTCCTCATATTACTATGTCTATTACTGTTGATGAAATTGATATCATATTCTTCACTGATGAAGTATATGGGTTCGTAAGTTGCACTAATTCATCTGCAGGATGAACAACCCAAAGCTACTGAGTGGGTCCTCGACAATGGATGTACAAATCACATGACTGGTGACAGGAACTTGTTGCTGGACACTGATTTGTCACCATCTGATCTGAAGCATATCACCTACGCTGACAAAGGCAAAAGCGGTATTGGGTCTAGGTAAGGTTGCAATCTCAAAGGATAGACACATGGACAAAGTCATGCTCGTCGAGTCCTTAGGATTCAACCTCATGTCCGTCTCAATGCTTTTTGATCTTGATATGGTTGTTATCTTTGGCAAATATCGTTGCATTGTGCTAATGGAATCTGACAATTCCAAAGTCTTCGAAGGCTTTAGGAAAGGAGACTTGTATATTGTTGATTTCTCTACAGGACCACAGCCTGCCACATGTCTACTTGCAAAAGCTTCAGAATGCTGACTATGGCATTGACGACTTGGTCATGCTAGAATGAGGAACTTGCATACACTCGCAAAGAAGAAGCATGTCATTGGCATCGAGGGTGTCAAATTCATCAAAGATCATCTTTGTGGGGCTTGTGAGGCTGGGAAGATCACCAGAGCCAAGCATCCCTCGAAGACTATCATGACAACTTCTCGTCCCTTTGATTTACTTCATATGGATCTCTTTGGCCCTACTCATTATGCCATGTTCTCTAGTTCTGCATCATTATATGGCTTTGTCATAGTTGATGACTATTCTCGTTACACATGGGTGCATATCATCACTTACAAAAATGAAGTGTAGGAGGTCTTCAGACGATTTTCCTCATGAGCTGCAACTAACTTCGGTGTGAAGATCAAGCATATTAGGAGTGATAATGGAATAGAGTTCAAGAACACTGGCCTCGATGAATATCTTAATATACTTGGTATTACTCACGAGTTATCTGCTCCTTATACTCCTCAGCAGAATGGCGTTGTGGAGCGCAAGAACAGAACTCTTGTTGAGATGGCTCGCACCATGCTTGATGAATACAAGACACCTCAGCGCTTTTGGCCTGAAGCAATTGATACTGCATGCCACATCATCAACAGGGTATATCTTCACAAATTCTTCAAAAAGACCTCATATGAACTCCTCACTGACAAGAAACCCAATGTAAGTTATTTCAAAGTCTTCGGTGCTAAATGCTGGATTAGAGATCCTCACCATCACTCTAAATTTGCACCAAAAGCACATGAGGGTTTTATGCTTGGTTACGGAAAGGACTCACACACCTACAGAGTCTTCAACATCAATCATCACAAGATTGTTGAAACTGTAGATGTGCGGTTCAATGAAACTAATGGCTCGCAAAGAGAGCACCTACCTCCTATGCTAGATGAAATGTCACCTGAGGAATCCATCAAGTTCAAAGCTACTGAGGATATCATCCCTACTGAAGAATCTACTGAAGAAGTCATTCCGAATCGTGAAGAAAATCACGCTGGTGCTGCTGAAGAAACTGTTGGGCCTAAGCAAAGTCGTCAACCCGCACATCCTCGTGTTGCAAACGAAGTGCAGATCGAGAAGATCATCGATGACATCAACGCACCAGGTCCTCTAACGTGCTCAAAAGCTTCACATTTATCTAACTTTTGTGGGCATTTTGCGTTCGTCTCTATCACAGAACCCACTAAAGTTGATGAACCATTCATGGAATCTGAGTGCATTCAAGCCATGCAAGATGAATTGCATCAATTCGAGCTCAACAATGTGTGGGAGCTTGTCAAGCGACCAGACCCACGCAAGCACAACATCATCGGTACCAAATGGATCTACCACAACAAACAATGAAATGGCCTCGTGGTGAGGAATAAGGCTCGTCTTGTAGCTCAAGGCTACACACAGGTTGAAGGAATTGATTTTGATGAAACTTTTGCACCTGTCGCTAGACTTGAGGCTATTCACATATTGCTTGCTTATGCTAACCATCATAATATCATACTACATCAAATGGATGTGAAAAGTGCATTCCTCAATGGTAAGCTTGAGGAAGAAGTATATGTTGCTCAACCACCAGGTTTTGAGGATCCAAAATTTCCAGATCACGTCTACAGACTCAACAAGGCCCTCTATGGCCTCAAGCAAGCACCTCGGGCGTGGTATGACACACTGAAGGAATTACTCATGAAGAAAGGCTTCAAGCCCGATTCACTTGATCCAACTCTTTTCACCAAAGCATATGATGATGAATTATTTGTGTGCCAAATATATGTTGATGATATTATCTTTGGATGTACTAACCAACGTTACAGTGATGAATTTCCCTATATGATGAGTGAAGAATATCAAATGTCTATGATGGGAGAATTGAAATTCTTCTTAGGTCTTCAAATTTGTCAACAATACAATGGCATATTCATATCTCAGGAGAAATACCTCAAGGACGTGTTGAGGAAATTCGGCATGAAAGATTGCAAAGGCGTCAAAATCCCTATGCCCACAAATGGCCATCTATGCACTGATGAAAATGGTAAAGACTTCAATCAAAAGGTATACCGCTCCATTATTAGCTCATTATTGTACCTATGTGCATCTAGGCCAGATATTATGCTTAATGTTTGCATGTGTGCCCGGTTTCAAGCTACACCGAAGGAATCACACCATAAGGCTGTGAAGCATATTCTTCGATATCTAGGTCACACACCAACACTTGGATTATGGTATCCCAAGGGCTCTTCCTTTGATCTCGTTGGATATTCAGACTCTGACTATGCTGGTGATCGGGTGGACCGCAAGTCAACGTCAGGCACATGTCATTTCCTTGGACGATCCTTGGTATGTTGGTCCTCGAAGAAGTAGAACTGCGTTTCACTCTCTACTACTGAAGCTGAGTACATTGCTGCTGGATCTTGCTGTGCTCAATTGCTATGGATGAAGCAAACCCTCAAGGACCATGACATAAATGTGAAGAATGTGCCACTCTACTGCGACAATGAGAGTGCAATCAAGATTGCTCACAACCCAGTTCAACACTCGAAGACAAAGCACATCCAGATTCGTCATCATTTTCTTTGTGGCCATGTGTTGAAGGGCGATATCTCCATCGACCACACAAATACTGAAGACCAGCTGGCCAATATCTTCACAAATCCCTTGGATGAGAAGAGATTTAGCAAGTTGCGGTGTGAGCTAAATATCTTAGAATCTTCGAATGTTCTTTGAAAAGGACACACATCCTAACACTTATGCAGACTTGATGACTTAGATGTGCAACACACAAAGTAATGTTTTTCTTCAATCAATGAAGACTAACCCTCTAAGTGTGAAGAAATTAATGAAGAAATTGATTCTCAGAACCCTACGACAATTGTATATGGTGTCTAAAATCATCATTCTTATACGGTGGGTTACGCCACCAACCAAAGTTGAAAATCTTCAATTTGAGTTTTTCTTTGTTTTTGAAATTCCTCAGTTTTTCAAATTCATCAACTTTGCATTGTCTTCACTCTTTCCGTCGTTGTTCTTCATTGACTATATATATACTTGAGTTTTTATGTCCTCTACAACATTCACTTATTACTAATTCTTCAAGTTGACTTTTTCTACTAAGTGAATGTGATCGGACCCTTCCCCCTCTATGCTAAACTCAACCCAGTCTATTCACAAATTATTCATGTGCGTTCTATTTGAAACCCGTTCAAAATCTTCACTGTGTCCTTGTCAGCTGAAGAAATTGCGAACGAAACTTTAAAATATTCTTATATGAATTTTCGGCTTTTGCCGCTCAAACTGTTACACATCCCACGATAAAACTTATCTATTCACCCACGATCTTACAGGATCTCCACCACACTGTACGTGGGTGACACATGTCGCTAGAATGAGAAGGCTCAGGGGCAAGTTCGTCCATTTTCCTCGGGCGAGCGATTTTTCACTACGGCTATAAATACCCCTCATCCTCCTCAGACTGCATTTACCCTGCTCAATCTCACTTCCCTTGCTCGAGCTCTCAAGCCCTAGCGCCGCCACTACCTTCATCGTCACCGGTGAGGAAGAGCTTCACTGCCTCGACCTCGTCGCCGTCATACTCGCGCCGACCGTAGACATCTTCTCTCCGCTGCCGCCGTAGTCGTCTTCCTCTGCCAAGTAGGGCGTGGAAGATCTGGACAGACGAACTTCTCAATCTACATTCCCAGTTCGTCATGTTCTTCGTCAAGGGTAATTAAAAGTTACTTTTACTGCCTTTGTTACTACTGATGATTTTCATCAAATCTTCAAAAGGTGTTTATTCTTCAACTTCCACACTCTAAACACCTAGCACAATCTTCTGCTCTTGATCTGTTTCTCTAAGTGACGTTTTTCTTCATGATTCCTCAATTGTGTGAATCTCACAATCCACACAACTCTAGTACCTAAGTCAAAGAACACTTAGTGAAATTCTTCAAGACACAACTGGTCAATTTCCTCAAACTTGTTCCAATTTGCAAAAACTTCTGAGAACACATATGACCTCTCCAAATTCTTCGAACCTATACTCTGTTCACAGGTACACATGTCTGCTACTGAATCACTAGGTTCTCATCAACTTAACTTATTTGCAGCGTTTGTCGAATAAAAGCTGCATACTTCCTCAGAGAACTCTATTGTTCAAATTCCTCAGCTGAAGAAAATGGCATATGGTAAATGACCTCAGAAAGGAGGAAAGAAACTGGAAGGGAACACAACTTTTGAGATCCCTGATGACATTTACAAAGGGTACTGCACGCCTGATGAGGCAACTCACGGGAAAGAAACCAAGAATGAGCGCAAAGTGCGCATACAAAGGATTGAATGAAGATGGGCACGAGAATGGAGGGAGTACGGATATGTTACTCCTGAATATATGAAGAAATTCGCTGTTCACCCTCCATGCTCAAGGCCTCCATTGGCACCTGGCCAAAGAGCTGATCCAACAAGCCTTAAACGCGGTGAGGATTACACTGATGAATGGGACAGGCGGCAAGCTAAGTTGGCCAAGCAGGCCAAAGAAGCAGTGAAGAAATTCAATGAAGATTCTGCTGCCGCTGCTGAGGCCACCACGAGCAAGAAGGCTATGCCTAAGAAGCCTGCTCGAAAATCAACTTCCTTAGCAATGCCCTCACGACCAAGTTCCTCAGCAATGCCCTCACGGCCAAGCTCTTCTGTGCCATCAAGGCAAATTCCTCAAGCTGCCCTAGTTCCTCAAGCTGCACAGTTCCTCAGGCTTCAAAACCCCCAGCTCCTCCGGCAAAGTCCTCAGCTCCTGTGCATCTCGCCACTTGCCAAAGGACCACCAGCATCTCAATTGCCTCAGGAGCTTCTGCAAGTTCTTCAGTTCCTCATCTGCCTTCAAAGAGCCCAACTTTGCTAAAGACTAAGGACACTGTAGGACGAGGCACTAGACCAAGTCCTCACAAGAAACAAGTTGCCTTTCAAGCGCCATCTGATGATGATGATGATGATGATGATGAATTAGCTGATATCATCAAAGATAGACAGCAAAGGGCCGATAGAGCCAAAGGAAGTGTTGTGCCTCTTCTATTGGATCCGAAGAAGATCCTGGATTTCATTGACCTCTGGTACAAAGATGCAAACACTCCTGTGCCAGAGCTAGACCTCACTCCTGGACAAAGTCACATGTTGACGGCGTTCATTGCTGAAGAAAAGTGGAAATATGATCAAGCCAGAGCTGCTAAGAAAGCCTAATACAAGAAGCAGCGCTATCTGAAGGATAACATTCTGAGGTTATCGCCTGAGCAACTCATTGCTATGCAAACTGAGATCAAGAAGCTCAATGATGAATTTGACGCCTATAAGGTAGAATGGCTGGGAGCCAAAGTCAGATTCGTCAAAATGGCGAAGAAATTCACTTCCAATGTTGCCGATCCATCGCACATTGAGATTCCCTCGGCTGAAGCATCTGCTCAGCCGACTGAAGAACATGCTAGCACCGCTGATGAAAATCAGGCTGTTGATGAAACTGCAAGCACCAGGGCTGAAGAAATACCAGCCGCTAAAGAAACTGCCAGGGCAACCACTAGTGTTGCGCCTGAAGAACAAGTCAGGTCAGCTGAAGAATCTAAAGCTGCGCTTGAAGAAATTGCATAAGACAGGCCAACTGCATTAGTTGTGCCCAAGCTTTTAAATAGTGGATAGCGGACTGGTTGCGGATTAGGGTTCGTGTAGCGGAATATCGGAACGGCGGGCGTAGTATTCCGCGGGCGCTATTGTTCCAGCATAGTCAATTTTTAAAAAACACTCATAAATTTTAGATTTTTGTGTATATTTCTAGGCCATTGACAAAAGATATGACACTTAATTTGAGTAATCGTCATTTATATAATAATATAAACTATAATTGAACAATATTTGGTCTCGCAACCTTGCAAGAAAGACACATTTACCAAAATAGATTACACAACAGAACAACAAAGACTTATATAGCGGCCGGTATTGCGAATAGCGGATGATATAGCGGTCTAACAAGTGATATTGCACCCGCATCATGACAACATGCTATTTTCTAACACAACCTTAGACTAATAGCGACAGGGTGACGCTACCGCTATTGCGGCCGCAATAGCGGACGCTATTTAAAAGCTTGGTTGTGCCTGAAGTAATTGATCCAATTTCCTCTGAGGATGTGTACATTGGGAGCACCACTCCTGTGATGAACGATGATTTTTGGGACAATCAACACCCCAACTCTCCTCTGTTCACACCAGTTCAACAAATTCCTCAGTCCCTAGTCTCTACTAAAGTTCAGATGGGTTCTGATGAAATTCATACTGCCCCTTCCATTCATGAAGAGATTCCAGCCACTAGTGCTGATGACAAAGCTGCTGAAGAAATGGAGGCCCAGGCTGCTACTGAAGCAGAAGCTGAAATTCCTCAGCCTGCGGCTCTAGAGATTGAGATTCCTGAGGTTGTGCTGCAACTGACTGATACTCCTCATCCAAAGCCGAAGAATCCATTCTCCAAAACTCCAAAATTCAAGGCTGATGCCTTCTTCAATGAGCATGTGTTCTTCACTGACTACAATCCTTATGACTCTGCTCGTCTGAGAAGGAAGCGTTTCTTGACTGCCAGTCAAGCAAACTTCTATTCTTCAGTGCTTTTCAACAAAGACAAAGTCTTCGACCATGAGCACAATCCTCATGTTGATATGGAATCACTACTGTGCTTTGCACCAGTCCTTAGTGCTATTTATGATGCTGGATTGCTAAACTTCTGCACTGACATCTATGATTGGAATGAAGAACTCATTCTTCAGTTCTATGAGACGCTACACATCACTGGAAATGCTGAAGATGTGAACTCTTGGGTGTTGGACTGGATGACAGAAAATACTCACTTTAAAGCACTGACCACTGAATTGCTTCATGCCATGCCTGTCAGTCCTTCCCCAGAAGGTGCGCATCTCATATACAATGAGACTGAACTGTCTGATCACTTCATGCAAGTTTTGATGAAGCCATTGAAGCCTGGTCAAGCCTCAAGGACAAAGTTCCTTGTGAAGGAATTGCAATATGTGCCTAGGACTGTATACCACATTTTGACCAAGACACTAAGTCAAATCAAAGGCCACGACTCGAATGATGAAGAAGTTGTTGGCATCATGAAGAATCTGCTATTCAATATAATGCATGGTATTCCAGTGAACTACCATGACTTCTTCATGAGGACTCTAGCAAACGTTGCAATGTCTCCCTTTGAGTTGAAGCCTTATGCTCCCTGGATTATGAGATTCCTTAGATCAAGGCCATGGCAGTTACATGCCCCCTATTGAAGTCCTCAAGCGGACATTTTCCTCAGCTGATGAAAAGGGCAAGGCCACTGCAATTATTGATGAGGGCATTCGTCCATTGGATGGACAGTTCCGCAAAGCTGCCTCATATTCCACCAATGATGACTCTGCTACTCATGACTCTGCCGCTAATGCCTCAAAGCAAAGTCCTCAAGCCACAGCTCCAAGGGTGATGACTGATCGTGAGCTTCTCCTCAGTCTTCATCAGAAGGTGGATCGCAATCATAAATGGGTCAAGCGTCAGTTTGGCGCTATTCTTCACAACATGACTGCCACATACAATTCAGTGAAGAAGAACCACTACTACCTCAATGAAGTTTTTGATCGCACCTGGGCAGTTCTGACTCATCTCTACAGTGATGAAGATCTCAAGCAGATGGGCTTCAAGCAGGACTTCAGCTAGTCTAAGCCTCCGGCGAAGAAATTCAAGAAGGTTGAAGTTCCTCCTTTGGTGCCCAGTTCATATTCCTCATCGCGTGAGACTGATGAAAATGAAGACTTGGACGACACTGCGGCAGGCCCTACTCCAACAACGGACCCCAACAACGCTGGCGCTCCTCCATTTTTCATCCCTTTTGGTCATTTGATGACAAAGGGGGAGAAATTTGAGTTAGTCTTCAAGCGGGTCTATCTATATATGGGCGTTTTTTTGTTAAGTTGCAACTCTCGCTCTTCTTAAGTGTTTGTTGATTGATTTGTAAACTTAAGTCCGGTGGTGACCTGATACTTTTGCTTTGTTTCTTTGCATGCTATTTCCTCATATATGCTATGCACGCATGCTGAATTACATCAGTCACCACATTTCATCATGCATTTCAAATTCTTCATTCGATATGTTAAATGCGTTATGAATTACAAGATATAGGAGGAGATCTCCATGATTCTACTCTTCAAATGTGCATTGCTTCAAAAGCAAATTCCTCACTATGCACATCTTCAAGGGGAGTTCTTCTCTATCTTGCAATCAAATTCCTCAATATTGAGCACTTTCAATTCATATGTTTATCCCCGTTGAAAACTTAACCTATATTGTCATCAATCACCAAAAAGGGGGAGATTGTAAGTGCATCAAGTGCCTCTTAGTGATTTTGGTGTATTGAAGACTTATAGGTTAAGGGACTAATTTGTTTGTGAGTGTACACATATTCTATAAGTCGATGAGGAGTTTGATATTGACAGTGAAAGTCGAACCCTAAAAATGAATGTCTTCAGCTGAAGACTTTGGTTCTCCTGAAGACTTTGAAAGTGAAGAAATTGGTGTGACCGTGAAGACTTGGATATTCATGCGAGGATTATGAAGCATGAAGACTTTTGTTTTCGTAGTTTCATTTTCTTCTTTTTGAGTCATAGGAAACACCGTACTGTTAAAGGGGGTCGAGGTAATACTAAGGAAACTGATTTCCAAGTGATGCTCATTTCAAAATCCTACACCTACCCAATCCTTTCGAGTGAAGACATTGGAAATCTCATATCAGTTCAGTCAATTTCTTCAGTGACAGAGGCGAGGATCTTCTGGTCTCTGAAAAATTTGTTCTGACTAAGGAGTTAGGAATTTCCCACTGCGAATTGCCTACATAGTGAGGAACATGATAGCCCTGAGGAATTTGAACCTCAAATCCGACCGTTGCTGTGCTACGCGCGAGCTGTCCAAAATATCCTACCACCTAATGGTCATATCATTGAAGGGCAATTATGTCTTATCATGTCGGGCTTCTCCCTAGGCTATAAATAGCCGTCCCCTACAACCACTAGCTGGTTGGCTGCTCTGAGAGAAACTGACACTTGTCAATTGAGAGCATCCCATCCTCCGAGGACTTTGAGCGAAACTCATCAAGTGAGGAAAACCCAAATCCCAGACCCAAACCTACAAACCCAAAGTGATTGAGCATCACTGAAGAGATTGTTCCTGTGTGGAACCAACACTTGTTGCCTTTGAGGACTGTGTATCCTCCAAACGGTTGGGCGTCATGGTCTGAGCATCCAAGAGGAATTGTTGATCGCCGAGTGACCTAGTCCGTGAAGGTTTGGAGGTCACCTGTGAAGACTTACCACTACTGTTGGGCGAGGTCTGTGTGATCTTAGCTCAAGGAGTATACGGTGAGGACTGTGTGTCCGGGACTGTGTGTCCGGGACTATGTGTCCTCGAGTTTAAATACTCAGCCGCTCCAACCAGATGTACAACTGTCACAGTAGTTGGAACTGGTCTACCAAATCATTGTCTTCACCAAGCCTACTAGTTCTATTTCCTAAACCCTTTCATTTCCTTAGTTATGTGTTGATGAACCAGATCACTACTGTTTGAAGACTTTGACTAAAGACTTTATCTAATTCCTCAATCCTATTTCTTCAGTTAGTTTGTCTTCGTCCTGCTTATCCTGTGTTTACGCTTTATGTACTCTATGTTTGTCCTTCATTTCATCATGATGATTATGCTGTTGCTCTGTTATGCTTATACCTGAGTACTTATTCCGCTGCAAGTAGTTCTTCACTAAGAAATTTCCTGACCCTGAAATTCCTCAGTGAAGAATTCATAAAAATCGCCTATTCACCCCCCTCTAGTCGACGTAACGCACTTTCATCTATAGGTGTATTCAAAGGTGTTTGTTGGGTTGGCATAGATCGAGATTAGGATTTGTCACTCTGTGTTTCGGAGAGGTATCTCTGGGCCCTCTCGGTAGTGCACATCACTATAAGCCTTGCAAGCAATGTGACTAATGAGTTAGTTACAGGATGATGCATTATGGAACGAGTAAAGAGACTTGCCGGTAACGAGATTGAACTAGGTATAGTGATACCGACGATCGAATCTCGGTCAAGTAACATACCAATGACAAAGGGAACAACATATGTTGTTATGCGGTTTGACCGATAAAGATCTTCGTAGAATATGTAGGAACCAATATGAGCATCCAGGTTCCGCTATTGGTTATTGACTGGAGATGAGTCTCGGTCATGTCTACATAGTTCTCGAACCCATAGGGTCCGCACGCTTAACGTTCGGTGACGATCGGTATTACGAGTTTATGTGTTTTGTTGTACCGAAGGTAGTTCGGAGTCCCGGATATGATCACGGACATGACGAGGAGTCTCGAAATGGTCGAGGCATAAAGATCGATATATTGGATGACTATGTTTGGACTTCAGAATGGTTCCGGGTAAGTTCGGGCATTTACCGGAGTACCAGGGGTTTACCGAAACCCCTCGGGGAGTGTACGGGCCTTATTGGGCCTTAGTGGGAGAGAGGAGGATGGGGCCAGGTGGGGGGCGCGCCCCCAAGCCCAATCCGAATTGTGTGGGGGCCGGCCCCCCTTTCCTTCTCCCTCTCTCCTCCTTCCTTCCTCTCCTACCCCAACTAGGGAAGGGGGGGGGATCCTACTCCCGGTGGGAGTAGGACTCTCCCTAGGGCGCGCCATAGAGAGGGCCGACCCTTCCCTCCTCCACTCCTTTATATACGGGGAAGGGGGGCACCCCATAGACACACAAGTTGATTGTTTAGCCGTGTGCGGTGCCCCCTCCACCATATTCCACCTCGGTCATATCGTCGTAGTGCTTAGGCGAAGCCCTGCATCGATGACTTCATCATCACCGTCATCACGCCATCGTGCTGATGAAACTCTCCCTCAACCTCAGCTGGATCTAGAGTTCGTGGGATGTCACCGAGCTGAACGTGTGTAGATCGCGGAGGTGTCGTACGTTCGGTGCTAGGATCGGTCAGATCGTGAAGATGTACGACAACATCAACCATGTTGTCATAAAGCTTCCGCTTTCGGTCTACGAGGGTACGTAGACAACACCCTCCCCTCTTGTTACTATGCATCACCTAGATGGATCTTGCGTGTGCATAGGAAATTTTTTGTAATTACTGCGTTTCCCAACAGTGGCATCCGAGCTAGGTCTATACATAGATGTTATATGCACGAGTAGAACACAAAGAGTTGTGGGCGATAATAGTCATACTGCTTACCAGCATGTCATACTTTGATTCGGCGGTATTGTTGGATGAAGCGGCTCAGACTGACATTACGTGCTTTGCACACAGGTGGCTAATGGGTGTCTGTTTCTCCAACTTTAGTTGAATCGAGTGTGACTACGCCCGGTCCTTATTGAAGGTTAAAACAACACACTTGATGAAAAATCTTTGTGGTTTTGATGCGTAGGTAAGAATGGTTCTTGCTAGAAGCCCGTAGCAGCCACGTAAAACTTGCAACAACAAAGTAGAGGACGTCTAACTTGTTTTTGCAGGGCAGTTGTGATGTGATATGGTCAAGACATGATGAGATATAAATTGTTGTATGAGATGATCATGTTTTGTAACTGTTATCAGCAACTGGCAGGAGCCTTATGGTTGTCGCTTTATTGTATGAAATGCAATCGCCATGTAATTGCTTTACTTTATCACTAAGAAGTAGCGATAGTCGTAGAAGCAATAGTTGGTGAGACGACAACGATGCTACGATGGAGATCAAGGTGTCGCGTCGGTGACGATGAAGATCATGACGATGCTTCGGTGATGGAGATCATGAGCACAAGATGATGATGGCCATATCATGTCACATATTTTGATTGCATCTGATGTTTATCCTTTATGCATCTTATTTTGCTTAGTTCGGCGGTAGCATTATAAGATGGTCTCTCACTAAATTTCAAGGTATAAGTGTTCTCCCTGAGTATGCACTGTTGCTACAGTTCGTCATGCCGAGACACCACGTGATGATCAGGTGTGATAAACTCTACGTTCACATAAAACAGGTACAAGCCAGTTTTGCACACACAGAATACTCGGGTTAAACTTGACGAGCCTAGATATGCAGATATGGCCTCGGAACACTAAGATCGAAAGGTCGAACGTGAATCATATAGTAGATATGATCAATATAGTGATGTTCACCATTGAAAACTACTCCATCTCACGTCATGATCAGACATGGTTTAGTTGATTTGGATCACGTGATCACTTAGATGATTAGAGGGATGTCTATCTAAGTGGGAGTTCTTAAGTAATATGATTAATTGAACTTTAATTTATCACGAACTTAGTCCTGGTAGTATTAGCATATCTATGTTGTAGATCAATAGCTCGCGATGTAGCTCCCTGTTTATTTTGATATGTTCCTAGAGAAATATAAGGTTTAAGATGATAGTAGCAATGATGCGGACTTGGTTCGTGATCTGAGGATTTTCCTCATTGCTGCATAGAAAAATTATGTCCTTGATGCACCGCTAGGTGATAGAACTATTGCAGGAGCAGATGCAAACATTATGAACGTTTTGACAAGCTCGGTGTGATGACTACTTGATAGTTTAGTGCACCATGATTTACGGCTTAGAACCGGGACTTCAAAAATGTTTTGAACGCCATGGAGCATATAAGATGTTCCAAGAGTTGAAATTGGTATTTCATACTCATGCCTGTGTCAAGAGGTATGAGACTTCTGACAGTACTTTGCCTACAAGATGGAGGAGAATAGCTCAACCAGTGAGCATGTTCTCAGATTGTCTGGGTACTACAATTTCTTGAATCAAGTGGGAGTTAATCTTCCAGATAAGATAGTAATTGACAAAGTTCTCTAGTCACTATCACCAAGTTACTAGAACTGCGTGATGAACTATAATATGCAAGGGATGATAAAAACAATTCCCAAGCTCTTCGCGATGCTAAAATCGGCGAAGGTAGAAATCAAGAAAATCAAGTGTTGATGGTTGACAAGACCACTATTTTCAAGAAAAAGGGTAAGGGAAAGAAGGGGAACTTCAAGAAGAACGGCAAGCAAGTTGCTGCTCAAGTGAAGAAGCCCAAGTCTGGACCTAAGCCTGAGACTAAGTGCTTCTACTTCAAAAGGACTAGTCACTAGAAGTGGAACTACCCCAAGTATTTGGCGGATCAGAAGGATGGCAAAGTGAACAAAGGTATATTTGATATACATGTTATTGATGTGTACTTTACTAGTGTTTAAAGCAACCCCTCAGTATTTGATACTAGTTCAGTTGCTAAGAGTAGTAACTCAAAACAGGAGTTGCAAAATAAACAGAGACTAGTTAAGGGCGAGTTGATGATGTGTGTTGGAAGTGATTCCAAGGTTGATAAGATCACCATCACACACTCCCTTTACCTTCGGGATTGGTGTTGAACCTAAAATAAATGTTATTTGGTGTTTGCGTTGAGCATGAATATGACCGGATCATGTTTATGGCAATACGGTTATTCATTTAAGTCAAAGAATAATTGTTGTTCTATTTACATGAATAAAACCTTCTATGGTCATACACTTAATATAAATGGTTTATTGAATCTCGATCGTAGTGATACACACATTGAAGCCAAAAGATGCAAAGTTAATAATGATAGTGCAACTTATTTGTGGCACTGCCGTTTAGGTCATATTGGTGTAAAGCGCATGAAGAAACTCCATGCTGATGGGCTTTTGGCATCACTTAATTATGAATCACTTGATGCTTGAGAACCATGCCTCATGGGCATGATGACTAAGACTCTGTTCTCTGGAACAATGGAGCGAGCAACTAAATTATTGGAAATAATACATACTGATGTAGGCAGTCCAATGAATGTTGAGGCTCATGGCGGGTATCATTATTTTCTGACCTTCACAGATGATTTGAGCAGATATGGGTATATCTACTTGATGAAACATAAGTCTGAAACATTTGAAAAACATCGTAACAAGAAAGTAAAGTTTATACGATATGATCGTGGAAGCAAATATTTGAGTTACGAGTTTGGCCTTCATTTTAAACAATGTGGAATAGTTTCACACCTCACGCCACCTGGAACACCACAGTTTAATGGTGTGTTTAAACGTCATAAATGTTGGGGAATGTAGTGATACGTCTCCAACGTATCTATAATTTATGAAGTATTCATGCTATTATATTATCCATCTATGATGTTTTATATGCATTTATATGTCATTTTATATGATTTTTGGGACTAACCTATTAACTTAGAGCCCAGTGCCAGTTTCTGTTTTCTCCTTGTTTTTGTGTTTTACAGAAAAGGGATACCAAACGGAGTCCAATTGACGTGCCAATTTTTGAGGATTTTTTATAGACCAAAAAAAGACCACGGAGCATTGGAGTTGGGCCAGAAGAGTCCCGGGCTGCCCACGAGAGTGGGGGCCGCGCCCCCCCTAGGGCGTGGCCCCCTATCTCATGGACAGCCCAGAGACCTCCCTCACGTGAAACCAATGCCAAAAATTCCTATAAATAGAGAAACCTTTAGGAATTAACCTAGATTAGAAGTTCCGCCACCGCAAGCCTCTGTAGCCATGAGAAATCAATCTAGGCCCTCTCTAGCACCCTGCCGGAGGGGGCCATCATCACAGGAGGCCATGGAGGAGGATCTCAGAGGGGCCATCATCGCCATGAAGGCCAAGGACCAGAGGGGGAAAGCCATGGAGGAGGAAGCACAAGGGAGATAACCTCTCCTCCTCTCTCTTGGTGGCACCGGAGTGCCATCGGGAGGGGAATCATCGCCGCGGTGATCGTCTTCATCAACATCACCATCGTCATCACCATCCTCATCTCTTTTACGCGGTCCACTCTCCCACACCCTGCTGTATTCCCTACTTGAACATGGTGCTTTATGCTACATATTATGATCCAATGATGTGTTGCCATCCTATGATGTTTTGAGTAGATATCTTTTGTCCTTGAGTTGATTGATGATCTAGATTGGTACGAGTTGTATGTTTTATTCTGGTGCTGTCCTATGGTGCCCTCCGTGTCACGCAAGCATGAGGGATTCCCGCTGTAGGGTGTTGCAATACATGCGTGATTCACTTATAGTGGGTTGCGTGAGTGACTGAAACACAAACCCGAGTAAGGGGGTTGTTGCGTATGGGATAAGAGGGGACTTGATGCTTTAATGCTATGGTTGGGTTTTACCTTAATGATCTTTAGTAGTTGCAGATGCTTGCTAGAGTTCCAATCATAAGTGCATATGATCCAAGTAGGAAAAGTATGTTAGTTTATGCCTCTCCCTCATATGAAATAGCAATGACGACTATCGATCTTGTTAACAATTGCTTAGGACAATTCCGCACACTGATCCACCATTTCCACACTCGCTATTTTATTATTTAGTATTATATCCTAAATTTATGATAACAACACCTACTTTTATATTTTAGCTCTCCGATATCATACAAAGTTATCCTCATTATACCCACAATACAGTTTTATTTCTTGTTTCTAGTTGGAAGCAAACGTTCGGTGCACGTGGAGTCGTATCAGTGGCAGATAGGGCTCGAGAGAATATTGATCTTACCTTTAGCTCCTTGTGGGTTCAACACTCCATACTTATCACTTCCACCTTTGGGAATTTCTACGATGATTCCCTGCACTTGGGGATTATCAAGCTCTTTTCTGGCGCCATTGCCGGGGAGCAATAGCGTGGGGTTGATATTTTCGTGTGTGCTTGTTTGCTTTCTTCACTAAGTAGATTTTGTTTTTCCTTTTTTTGTTTTTGTTTAGTTGTGGGTGAAACATACAATTTTTTTTAAGAATGAAAACACCAAAAATATTACTTGCCTCTCATGCCTAAAAAGGTTTTTCAAAAAGAGAAGTGATTGGAAAGTTATGCATTGAAAAAGTGAGGGTCGACCTTGAGCACTTGTGTTCATGCTCACGGAAACAATGCAGAATTTTTCATGGAAGTTTCTCTGTAAATAATTATCCCCTTGTATATATCCTTTGTATTATAAAAATAATGTTCCAAGCTTTGGTTTTAGTATGATAAGATTGCTTGCTTACTTTGTGCAGAACAAAAACAGAAACTTTGGCTGTAGTGCATGAATTTACATTTTTTACTGGAAAGCCAAATGGGTCTGAAACTTTTTGCACATTACTTATGTACAATTTTTTCAATTTTTCAAATTTGTTTCATAATTTTTGGAGTTACAGAAGTTTACTAAACTTCCAGATTACTACAGACTGTCCTGTTTTTAACAGATTCTGTTTTTCGTGTGTTGGTTGCTTATTTTGATGTATCTATGGCTAGTATGTAGGGTATGAACCATAGAGAAGTTGGAATACAGTAGGTTTAATAACAATATAAACAAAGAATGAGTTAATTACAGTACCTTAAAGTGGTAGTTTGTTTTATTACACTAACGGATCTCACAAGTTTTTGTTTAAGTTTTTGTGAATGAAGTGTTTGAAGAATGAGGAGTTACCAATGTGAGAAGAATAAAGAGAGACAAGAGTTCAAGCTTGGGGATGCCCAAGGCACCCCAAGTAAATATATCAAAGGATACTCAAGCATCTAAGCTTGGGGATGCCCCGGTTGGCATCCCATCTTTCTTCTTCAACAAATATCGGTATACCTCGGTTTTTGTTTTGTTCACATGATTTGTGTAATTTGTGTTTTTACTTTTCTTTAAGAATCATGCTAGTATGAGATAGATCTTCATTGATTTATAGAATACTTCATGTGCTTCACTTATATCTTTTAAGTATGGTCTTATAGAATTGCTCTTTGTGCTTCACTTAAATCGTTTGAGTATGGTTTTATAGAATGCTTCGTGCGCTTCACTTATATATTTTGAGCTTGGATATTGGCTGGTCTATATTAATGGTACAATGCTCCAGGAACTTCACTTATATCTTTTGGAGTGTTAATAACACTTTAATTTAAAGTGGGTTTGGAAGAGTGTCAACTTTAGGAATTAGTGATCCCACTATCTTGGAGGGTGTTGAATCTTCGTACGAAATTTATGAAAGTGGATTTCGAAGAGTGTCAACTTTAGTTAGTATTCCACTATTTTGGAAGAGGTTCCAATTAAGTATGAGAACAGAGTAGCTATCCATGATGCTACTGAAAATTATTATGAGGGAGGAATATGTGTTTGTAGGAGTTGCAATAATATCAAGTTTCCTCCCTATGTGCTTAAAGTTTTGAAGTTAAACTTGTTTTGCCTTCCTATGCTAGTTGATTCTTGTTCCTATAAATTGTGTGCTCAGAAAATCCCTAGGCATAGGAAGTGGGTTAGATTTAAATGCGCTAGTCATATTCTTCATGATGCTTTTTTTTGTTTCAACTCTTATCTTTTATGCGAGCATCATTGAAATCATCATGCCTAGCTAAAAGGCATTAAAGAAAAGCGCTTGTTGGGAGACAACCCAATATTTACCCTTACTGTTTTTGTGTGTCCACATGATTAGGCTACTGTATTAATCATGTTTTATAGCTTTTGTTTCAATAAAGTGCCAAGTAATACCTTTGGGAAGACTTGGGTGAAAGTTAATGTGATCTTGCTGTGAAAAACAGAAACTTTGTGCTCATGAGATTAGCTGTCATTTTTTACAGAAGAGTGCTTTTGAGTTGATTCTTTTTGAAGAATATTAATAGACAAATTCCTCACGTCAAACAATTAATTCTATAATTTTTGGAGTATCATACATATGGTTATTATTGAGATCATTACAGACTGTTCTGTTTCTGACAGATTCTGTTTTCATCGCATAGTTTGCTTGTTTTCTAGTTTCTATGGCTTATATTTCTCAATATAAATGGTAGAAATGATATGGTACATTAGGCATTATGTGAAAACAATTATTAACCTTTTCTTTTACAGTACCAAAGTGCATGGTTTACTCTATCATACTAACCTATCTCACGAAGTTCCATTAAGTTTTGTGTGATTGACGTTTTCAAGTTTTGGGTGAGATATTGATATGAGGAGAATAAGGAGTGGAAATACCCTAAGCTTGGGGATGCCCAAGGCACCCCAAGGTAATATTCAAGGAACACTCAAGCGCCTAAGCTTGGGGATGCCCCGGAAGGCATCCCCTCTTTCGTCTTCAAAACTATCGGTACATCTTACTCAGAGCTATATTTTTATTCGTCACATGATATGTGTTTTACTTGGAGCGTCATTTTCTTTTGTTAGTATTAGCTTTCTGTTATTTAGAATAGTGTTTTGCATCTTTATTTTCAATAAAAATGTCAAGGATAGCCTTTACCATGTTTATTTTGCTAGTATACATGTTGCTGTTTGAAAACAGAAAGTTTACCGCTGTTGCAAAAAATTCCCTAGAAAAGTCAGAGCATGATATAATGTTGAAACTTTTTGCATAATGAGATCTGATAAATATACTACAGTGGGAATTTTCTTTTATAATTTTTGGAGTTAGGGAAGTATTTATACTCTTGCATTCTTTACAGGCTGTACTGTTTTGACAGATTGCTGTTATGTTTGCATTGTTTGCATATGTTTGCTTGTTTAATGATTCTATTTGAGGATAGGAGTATTAAATATGCAGAGGCATTTAATATGCAATGTTTAATAATAATTCTAGTGATTTGTTACAGTAGAAAATGATAAGGTTTTGCATTGGTTTATACTAACCTATCTCACGAGTTCTTGTTGAGTCTGGTGTGGATGAAGCTTTTGATAAAAAGAGAAACCATGATATGAGAAGAATTAAGGAGACACAAAAGTTCAAGCTTGGGGATTCCCAAGGCACCCCAAGATAATATTCCAAGAAGTCTGAAACATCTAAGCTTGGGGATGCCCCGTTAGGCATCCCACCTTTCTTCTTCAACAACTATCGGTTAGTATCGGTTGAGCCTAAGTTTTTGCTTCTTCACATGAGTTGTGCTATCCTTGCAATGTCATTCTATTTTGTTTTACTTGCTGTTTGAATAAAATCATTGGATCTGAAATTTTGAATAGAAAAGGAACCCTCCCATGGCTAGTTAATTACTTGCCTACTCAGTATCCTTCACTCATATCTTTTGGAGTAGTTTGTCATTTACTCATGTGCTTCATGTACATCCTATGAGTAAATGGGGGGAATGAATTGAATGTCATAAATCTGAATTTATATATGTTTCATATGCTTATAACATGGTTAGTGATGACTTCACACATAGAAAGTATGAGGCATAAAAGTTGTTGAGAGTTGGCAAATGTAGTTTTGGTCATCGTTGCAATTAATAGGAAGTAATAAGGAAAGAGAGGTTCACATACAAATATATTATCTTGGACATCTTTTATGATTGTGAAGCACTCGTTAAGTATGACATGCTAAAAGAGTTGATGTTGGACAAGGAAGACAACATAATGGTTTATGTTTTCCGACATCTCAGTTAAAGTATATTGTCATTAACCTTCCAAACATGTTGAGCTTGCCTTTCTCCCTCATGCCAGCCAAATTCCTTGCACCAAGTAGAGATACTACTTGTGCTTCCAAATACCCTTAAACCCAGTTTTGCCATGAGAGTCCACCATACCTACCTATGGATTGAGTAAGATCCTTCAAGTAAGTTGTCATCGGTGCAAGCAATAAAAATTGCTCTCTAAAAATGTATGACTACGAACTTGTTGTGGAAGTAATAAAAGCGACGGACTGCATAATAAAGGTCCACATACAAGGGGCAATATAAAGTGACGTTCTTTTGCATTAAGATTTTGTGGATCAACCCTAAACACGCATGACAACCTCTGCTTCCCTCTGCGAAGGTCCTATCTTTTACTTTATGTTTTTACTTTATGCTTGAGTCAAGGTGATCCTCACCTTTCCCTTTTTCATTTTATCCTTTGGCTAGCTCCTCGTGTATGAAAGACCATGATATATATATCCAATTGGATGTAAGTTAGCACGGACTATTATTGTTGACATCACCTAAAGGTGAATACGTTGGGAGGCAACACAATAAGCCCCTATCTTTCTCAGTGTCCGGCTGAAACTCCATAACCACAAGTATTGTGTGAGTGTTAGCAATTGTAGAAGACTATATGATAGTTGAGTGTGTGGACTTTTTGAAAAGCTCTATTCTTGACTCTTTCTGATGTTATGATAAATTGCAACTCCTTCAATGACTGAGATTATAGTTTGTTAGTTCTCAATGAAGCTTTTGAACCATGCTTGACATTGTGACTAGATTGTTACTTGATCATGAAAAGTTTTATGAGATAAGCTACTATTATGACACATATTGATGCTAGAAAAGGTGATTGAAATTATGATTGATCAAACTTGTGCACCTTCTAGCACTCACACTTCATAAATTATTTCTTTTATCATTTACCTACTCGAGGACGAGCAGGAATTAAGCTTGGGGATGCTGATACATCTCCAACATATCTACAATTTATGAAGTATTCATGCTATTATATTATCCATCTATGATGTTTTATATGCATTTATATGTCATTTTATATGATTTTTGGGACTAACCTATTAACCTAGAGCCCAGTGCCAGTTTCTGTTTTCTCCTTGTTTTTGTGTTTTACAGAAAAGGGATACCTAACGGAGTCCAATTGACGTGCCAATTTTTGAGGATTTTTTATGGACCAAAAGAAGACCACGGAGCATCGGAGTTGGGCTAGAAGAGTCCCGGGCTGCCCACGAGAGTGGGGGCCGCGCCCCCCAGGGCGTGGCCCCCTATCTCGTGGACAGCCCGGAGACCTCCCTGATGTGAAACCAATGCCAAAAATTCCTATAAATAGAGAAACCCTCGGGAATTAACCTAGATCGGAAGTTCCGCCGCCGCAAGCCTCTGTAGCCACGAGAAATCAATCTAGGCCCTCTCTGGCACCCTGCCGGAGGGGGCCATCATCACCGGAGGCCATGGAGGAGGATCTCGGAGGGGCCATCATCGCCATGAAGGCCAAGGACCAGAGGGGGAAAGCCATGGAGGAGGAAGCACAAGGGGGAGAACCTCTCCTCCTCTGTCTTGGTGGCACCGGAGTGCCATCGGGAGGGGAATCATCGCCGTGGTGATCGTCTTCATAAACATCACCATCCTCATCTCTTTTACGTGGTCCACTCTCCCACACCCCGCTGTATTCCCTACTTGAACATGGTGCTTTATGCTACATATTATGATCCAATGATGTGTTGCCATCCTATGATGTTTTGAGTAGATATCTTTTGTCCTTGAATTGATTGACGATCTAGATTGGTACGAGTTGTATGTTTTATTTTGGTGCTGTCCTATGGTGCCCTTCGTGTCACACAAGCGCGAGGGATTCCCGTTGTAGGGTGTTTCAATACGTGCATGATTCACTTATAGTGGGTTGCGTGAGTGACTGAAACACAAACCCGAGTAAGGGGGTTGTTGCGTATGGGATAAAAGGGTACTTGATGCTTTAATGCTATGGTTGGGTTTTACCTTAATGATCTTTAGTAGTTGCGGACGCTTGCTAGAGTTCCAATCATAAGTGCATATGATCCAAGTAGGAAAAGTATGTTAGTTTATGCCTCTCCCTCATATGAAATTGCAATGACGACTATCGATCTTGTTAACAATTGCTTAGGACAATTCTGCACACCGATCCACCATTATTCCACACTCGCTATTTATATTATTTAGTATTATATCCTAACTGTCGGTGCCAAAACCGGCGGATCTCGGGTAGGGGGTCCCGAACTGTGCGTCTAGGCGGATGGTAACAGGAGACAAGGGACACGATGTTTTTACCCAGGTTTGGGCCCTCTCGATGGAGGTAAAACCCTACTCCTGCTTGATTGATATTGATGATATGGGTAGTACAAGAGTGGATCTACCACGAGATCAAGGTGGCTAAACCCTAGAAGCTAGCCTATGGTATGATTGTTGTTTTGTCCTATGGACTAAAACCCTTCGGTTTATATAGACACCGGAGAGGGCTAGGGTTACACAGAGTCGGTTACAATGGTAGGAGATCTAGATATCCGTATCGCCAAGCTTTCCTTCCACGCCAAGGAAAGTCCCATCCGGACACGGGACGAAGTCTTCAATCTTGTATCTTCATAGTCTTGGAGTCTGGCCGATGATGATAGTTCGGCTATCCGGACACCCCCTAGTCCAGGACTCCCTCAGTAGCCCCCGAACCAGGCTTCAATGACGACGAGTCCGGCGCGTATATTGTCTTCGGCGTTGCAAGGCGGGTTCTCCTCCAAATTCCATGTGCTTGCCAAATAGTGTCCGGCTTCCTTATAAATGTTGCGCTCCTCGGCTCCCACGTCCAATAATGCCCCTCTTCCACGTGTCGTATGAATGCGAAAAGCCAGGGTATTTTTACGTTTTACCCCCAAGCTGCACGAATAAGCTGCCTATAAGAGAGGCAAGGATCTAGATCCAAATCACACCATCCTCCTTCCGCGAGTACTCATCGGAGCGCCTCTGACAAAAATCCACTCCATCATGGACAGTCGACGCGGCTCCTCCTCTCGCGCTCCCAGCCCTCAGCCAGGAGATTGGAGGAGATGTTCAGTCCCGCACAGCGAGCTGGTGACGCTCCAAGCGGAGGGATACCTTCCTCCGGCCTTCATGGTCCCGGTTCGAGCCGGACTGGCCACCTACAAAGGTGGAAAGCAGGCGGAGAACACCCCCAATCCCTCCAAAGGAGAGCGGGTGTGCTTCGTCCCTTATCTAATAAGGGGGCTCGGATTTCCCATACATCCGTTTCTCCGGGGGCTCCTGGAGTTCTACGGACTCCAGCTTCATCACCTTACACCCGCCTCCATTTTGCATATTGCGGGTTTTGTAGCTCTTTGCGAGCTGTTCTTGGGCATCGAGCCCCATTTTGCGCTGTGGAAGAGATTGTTTTGCCTCGTACCCCGTTCTCACGAGGGGTCGATATATCAAGTGGGCGGAGCCGAAATATGGCGCATCGCCGGGACCGGATATCTATCCGGAACCCCGAAGAAGGCGTCCGAAGACTGGCCTTCGGAATGGTTTTATATGGAAGACGCCCCACTGCCGGACCCAGTTCGGATCGGCCTCCCGGAGTTCAGCAACGCTCCTCTGAAGAAACGCCTGAGTTGGCGCCCGCGGAGCCCTCAACGGGAAGATGATAGGAGCGTCCAATATCTGATGGGCCGGATAAGGTTACTGGCCCATTCGGATTGACCATGATTGGAGTCATGGCCGTGCATTATGCGAGGGGTGCAGCCGCTCCAATATAGGGGCCACCCCATGTGGGATTTCAACGGGGAGAATGACGCCACCCGTCATGGCCGCAAGGGGCCGGGATCGGCTGCCGATCTGGTGAAGATCCTGTCCGGCTTGTACAAGGGGGAGAAGGAGGACTTCCTCCGCACGAGTCCATTGAATGGATTCTCCATGAATAACCCTCGGAGCTGGGTAAGCGGACGTTTATCTATCCGATCCGTGCTTTCTAAGTTAAGTGTCTTACTTTATGATTTCGATGCAGGAACTGCGCCGGGATGTGGAGGGCATACAAAGCCTGACTCCACAACCCGAGGATCCGGGAAGATCCCTTGATCCGGCCTCCGGAGAGGATCCGGACATAGAGGTGGAGCTGATTGACGGGGTGTTCCACCAACTTAGCATGGACAATGCTCTAGTCGCCATTACGGCTGACTACCCCGGTTTATCTCCGGCTTCCCAGGTAACTACGACCAGAGTCCTAACACCATTACTCCATCCGTGCTTATTTCTGACCACCGTATACCAACGTGTCTCGCAGGAGGTGCCTTCAGGGCAGGAAGCCGAACCCGCGGCGGCTGACCGACAAGGGTCAGTTCGGCCCAGCAGGCAGAAGAGGGGTGCGATGCGAATCGAAACATCGCCGCAACGGTATAGCACACCACCGTTTTTAAGGGAAGGATTCCTGGGAGGTATATTAATACTCATGACTTTTCCAGGAGAAGGAGCGCTCGCCGAACTATGCCCGAGGAGGTTGCCAACCAAGCCTCCGCCAGCCAGGCTCCAACACCTGGTCCGGAGGGGGAGGCGAGCGCAAGGCGCGAGTCGGATGCTCCTCCAACGGAGGATGCTGACAGGTTGTCCGCCACCAGGCGCAGCCGGACAGTTCTTCGTGATGCGTGTTTCTCCCCGGAGGCGTTGAATGCCTTTAATGCGACAGACGCACACCTCCGTGCCGCTCAAGATGGTTTAACCAGAGCAATGGAGCAGTATGTGAAAGACATACGGGTAAGGAATTTTAATAGTTATATATGCCAGTAGCCCCCGAGACTTAAAGTAGTTAGAATAACTGATTTAAGGATCATTTTACATGCAGGATCTTACGGAGAAGAATACCCACCTGTCCCAGGAGCTTCAAGAGTGCAAGGCCCAACTTGAGGCCGCACTAGCCGCCGCAGGAGGAGCCACAGAGACACCCTCTGGTAACACATATTTCAAAAAGATAAGCGGTCTATGAAGTGCGGCGTGCGTATACGTCTGACAATAATATTGCAGATGTTGCCGGACTTGATCCGGACAAGCAGCAGCTACCGCGCCAGCTGAAGGCTAGCGAGAGGGTGCTTATGAAGGTGCAGCAGGAGAGGAACAAACTCCAAGATGCCCACACCCAGCTGGGCGAAGAGCTAAAAGGTGTTCGGGCCCAGCTGTCTGGCTCCATGAAGGAGAATCAGCGGCTTCGTCGTGGCATTCATAGTAAGTGCTTGAGCAAACTCTTTTGAAAAGAAGAGTTCGGCGAGGGAGTCGATTGACAGAAATATGTCTGTAGGTGTGCTCACGAGTCTTCCTGCGGAGGAAATGCCCGGTTCAACGGGTGATCTCCTTCTCGAGCTGCTGCAGCTGCACGAACGTGTTCGGCAGGCGATGAGCGGCGTCGTCCAGGCCTTATGGCCGTCCGTCTCCCTGCCCGAGGGTCTTGGAGGGCTTGCGGAGAAGCTTCAGGGAGCACGGCAGTGCTTCCGTCTATGGAAGATATCGGCCTACCGTCAAGGCGCCCGGGAGGCCTGGGCCATGGTGAAGACGCGGTACACGAATGTTGATCCGAACCACATGGCCGAGGTCGGACCTATGGGGCCGGATGGGAAGGAGATTCCTGTGAGCTTAATGTACGGCCAAGTAGAGTTGGCCGCTAAGTATTCCCAACGGGACTGTAAGCTAGACAGCCTGTTAGATGGGATTGAAGAGGAGTACAATCAGTCAATTTGACGATGTAATCTAAAATGACATGTAAAATGCCTTCTAGCCGGATTGTAGATCGTTTGTCTTTGCAGATCTTTTCGCTTCAACCTCGGGACCCTAGAGTCTGGAGTGTGTCCGAATACCCTCACGGTTCTGAAAAAACCGGGGCATGCATGGAGACCAGGCGTAGGGGTCATTAGTGCTTTATCAGACAAGTGCCCAACTAGTTATGTTATATTACATGGTTAGTAAGAAACATCTTCCAGGGAGAATAGTTCCGTTAGGGGTTCCTTTCCCTGGGAGGCATGCCCTAAAGTGCATGTCCGGACTGCGAAAAGAGCAGAAAAGCATCTGGGGGCAGATAAATAAATAAATAAGAAATCATCTTTCAAGTCACCGACCGAATATTCCCTTAAGAACGCTAGCTTTCGGCTTCACCCAGTCTGAGGTACACATCCGGCTGACCCGGCAGTAACAATCGCAGAGGTGCTCCCTTTACCTCCTAGCCGAACAATCGGGAACGTAGGGGTAAGCACAGGAGCCAGGCAACCCAGCTTGGCCAAAACTTAAGTCATATCGATGCATATAATGGTGAGTAAAAGGTACATGCGGAAGTGTGACGCATGTGTTGGGCATGAAGCCCGTATAAATAAGCTTCTGTTAAAGAAGCCCCCAGGTATAATGAGTGCGAGCAGCACGTCAAGTGTGTGCGAACAATGCGCAGGTCAGCCCACAAAGGCTTTACGAAAAGAAGGGAGGAAGGAAGAGAAAAAAACAAAAGACAACAAACGTATAAAATGTGGACGGAGGAAGGAGACGAACTCTGAGTCCGGCGCTAGGCGTAGAATCTTCGGAGGCGGGCTGCGTTCCATGGGTTTGGCTCGAGTCGATTGTTCGATGCATTTCGTAGACGGTATGCTCCGCCGGTCAGGACTTGATCGATGATGAAGGGACCTTCCCACTTGGGCTTGAGTTTGTTCTTTTTCTTGTCCGGCAGGCGTAGAACTAGTTCGCCAACATTGTAAGTTTTGGCCCGTACTTCTCTACTTTGATATCTTCGATCCTGCTGCTGATAGAATGCGGAACGAGCCTTTGCCACATCGCGCTCCTCCTCCAATGCGTCCAAACTGTCCTGCCGATCCAACTCAGATTCTCTTTCTTCGTACATGCGCACTCAAGGTGAGTCATGAATTATATCGCAGGGCAAAACTGCCTCTGCGCCGTATACCATAAAGAATGGCGTGAATCCGGTAGTACGATTTGGCGTGGTCCGCAGCCCCCAAAGTACGGAGTCGAGCTCCTCCACCCAGTGCGTGTTAGATTCCGTGAGGGACCGCACTAACCTAGGTTTAATGCCGCTCATGATTAGACCATTTGCTCGTTCGACTTGACCGTTAGTTTGAGGGTGATAGACTGAAGCGTAGTCGAGCTTGATGCCCATGTTTTTGCACCAGAGTTTAACCTCGTCGGCCGTGAAGTTCGTGCCGTTATCAGTGATGATGCTGTGGGGGACGCCATAACGGTGTACTACCCCAGATATGAAGTCTATCACAGGTCCGGATTCGGCCGTTTTAACCGGCTTGGCCTCTATCCATTTGGTGAATTTATCCACCATGACCAATAGGTATTTTTGCTTGTGGGTTCCCCCTTTAAGGGGTCCAACCATGTCAAGCCCCCAGACCGCGAACGGCCAGGTGATGGGTATAGTTTTGAGGGCGGTGGGTGGCATGTGGCTTTGATTAGCAAAGAGCTGGCAACCGACGCATCGTTGGACTAAGTCCTGAGCATCTGCCCGGGCAGTCGGCCAATAAAATCCTGTACGGAAGGCCTTGCCCACAAGGGCCCGGGCTGCGGCGTGGTGCCCGCCGAGTCCGGCGTGAATTTCAGCCAGGAGATTTCGCCCTTCCTCTTCGGAGATGCACCTTTGAAGGCCTCCGGTTGTGCTTTTCTTATAAAGTTATCCCTCATGGACCTTGTAGGCTTTAGATCGCCGAACTATGTAGCGGGCCTCATTTTGGTCTTCGGGAAGTTCCTGCCTAATTAAGTAGGCTAGGAATGGTTCCGTCCACGGGGCAATTACTGCCATTATTTCATGGGCTGAAGGTGTTATTTCATTGGCTGAGCCACCGATTGTGTCAGAATGTTCCGTGTTGGGTGGTGCGGTTGGTTCCGGGTTGTTATTTCCGGACTCCTCTTCCCATAATACGGATGGCTTAAAGAGCTGCTCCAGGAAGATGTTTGGAGGAACGGCGTCGCGTTTTGCGCTGATGCGTGCCAACACGTCGGCTGCCTGGTTATTATCCTGGGCTACATGGTGGAATTCGAGTCCTTCGAACCGAGCTGACATTTTTAAGACGGCGTTACGATAGGCTGCCATTTTCGGATCCTTGGCGTCAAAGTCTCCATTTACTTGGGATATTGCGAGGTTTGAATCCCCGCGCACCTCTAGGCGTTGAATACCCATGGAGATTGCCATCCGGAGACCATGTAGAAGGGCCTCATATTCGGCTGCATTGTTGGAGTCCGTGTACATTATCTGAAGTACGTATTGGACTGTGTCTCCGGTTGGGGACGTCAATACGACGCCAGCCCCCAAGCCGGCCAACATTTTGGAGCCGTCGAAATGCATGATCCAATTGGAGTATGCGCCGTACTCTTTAGGGAGTTCGGCTTCGGTCCATTCGGCGATGAAGTCAGCCAAAACTTGCGACTTTATAGCTCGCCGTGGTTTGTAGGTTATGTCGAATGGTAAGAGCTCAATGGCCCATTTTGCAATCCTGCCCGTCGCGTCGCGGTTGTTTATAATGTCGTTGAGAGGTACTTCGGAGGCCACTGTTATCGAACACTCTTGAAAGTAGTGTCGCAGCTTCCGGGATGCCATGAACACCGCGTACGCTATCTTTTGATAATGTGGATACCGGGACTTGCATGGAGTTAAGACAGTGGATACGTAGTACACTGGTTTTTGAAGAGGGAATTTGTGTCCTTCTGTTTCTCGTTCGACGACGAGTACCGCACTGAGAACTTGATGTGTTGCCACGATATATAATAACATTGGTTCGCCCAGGTTGGGCGCGGCCAGGACCGGATTTGTTGCCAATATGGCCTTTATTTCTTCGAGTCCGGCCGTGGCAGCATCCGTCCATTCGAAGTGTTCGGTGCGCCGGAGGAGGCGATAGAGGGGCAATGCCTTTTCTCCCAAACGGGAGATGAAGCGGCTTAGAGCCGCCACGCATCCAGTCAGTTTTTGTATTTGTTTGAGGTCTTTTGGGATATCCAATTGTGACAGAGCTCGGATCTTGGCTGGGTTTGCTTCAATTCCTCTACCGGATACAATGAAGCCCAAGAGCTTTGCGGCTGGTACGCCGAAAACGCATTTTTCCGGGTTGAGCTTAATGTCATATGCTCGGAGGTTGTCGAATGTGAGCCTCAAATCATCTACTAGAGTTTCGACGTGTTTGGTCTTAACAACCACATCGTCTACGTATGCCTCCACTGTTTTGCCGATCTGGGTAGCCAGACATGTCTGAATCATGCGCTGATATGTTGCGCCGGCGTTTTTTAGTCCGAAGGGCATTGTGTTGAAGCAGAATGGTCCATATGGAGTGATGAATTCCCTTGCGGCCTGGTCTGTTTCCGCCATCTTGATTTGATGGTATCCGGAGTATGCGTCGAGGAAGCACAATGAATCGTGCCCTGCGGTAGCATCGATGATTTGGTCGATGCGGGGAAGGGGGAAAGGATCCTTTGGACAGGCCTTGTTAAGGTCTTTAAAATCGACACAAAGGCGCCAGGATTTGTCCTTTTTTGGTACCATTACCAGGTTCGCTAGCCAGTCCGGATGTTTTATATCTCTGATGAATCCGGCTTCTAATAGTTTGGCTAGCTCCTCTCCCATTGCCTGTCTTTTGGGTTCGGAAAATCGCCGAAGAGCCTGTTT
The DNA here is from genome assembly GCF_018294505.1 of Triticum aestivum. NCBI lineage: Eukaryota > Viridiplantae > Streptophyta > Magnoliopsida > Poales > Poaceae > Triticum > Triticum aestivum. The sequence goes on from NC_057807.1 coordinate 277,617,460, forward strand.
GACTGGCTTGAATCCTTTTAGGATGTTTAGGCTGTGTTCTGCCAGCCTGCGTGGGATTCCTGGCATATCTGAAGGGTGCCAGGCAAAAATGTCCCAATTTTCCCGAAGGAATTCTCGTAGTGCGGCGTCTACATCAGGGTTTAATTGTGCCCCAATGGAGGCCGTCTTTGTGGGGTCCGTTGGATGGACCTGGAATTTGACTATTTCGTCTGCTGGTTTAAAAGAGGTGGACTTAGATCTCTTATCGAGTATCACATCGTCCCTATTCACCGTGGAGCGCAGCGCAGTGAGTTCCTCTGCCGCTAGGGCTTCGGATAGTGCCTCTAGGGCTAGTGCGGCTGTCTTATTTTCAGCGCGGAGTGCTATGTCCGGATCACTGACAAGAGTGATGATTCCATTGGGCCCGGGCATTTTAAGCTTCATGTACCCGTAATGGGGTATAGCTTGGAAAATTGTGAATGCCTCTCGCCCTAATAAGGCGTGATATCCGCTGCTGAACGGGGCCACTTGGAACGTGACCTCCTCGGACCTGTAATTGTCCGGCGAGCCGAACACCACATCTAGTGTGATTTTTCCTGTGCAGCGTGCTTCCCGACTAGGGATTATTCCTCTAAAGGTTGTGCTGCTTCGCTCAATGCGGCTCCAGTCTATTTCCATTTTTTGGAGGGTTTCCTCGTAGATGAGGTTTAATCCGCTGCCGCCATCCATGAGTACCTTGGTAAGACGAAAGCCGTCCACTATTGGACTGAGGACCAATGCGGCTGGTGCTCGGGCTGTTCGGAATTTAGGTTCGTCGCTGGCGTTGAAGGTGATAGCCGTGTCACTCCATGGATTTATTGTTGCTACTTGGTAGACTTCGGTAAGGCTGCGGAGTGTTCGTTTCCGCATGTTGTTTGATGCGAAAGTCTCGAAGACTGTTAATACCGTACTGGTACTGTTGGGTTGGTTCTCCGGGGCTAGAAGCTCTTCGCCACTTTTGGCCACCTGCCGTAGTATCCAACATGCTCGAAGGCTATGTGTTGGAGTGACGCCCTCTGTACTGTGGATTTTACAGGGTCCGCTGAGCCATCCCTCCAATACGGTTCCGTGCCCTTTATGGGGTTTTTGCTTTTTGGTTTTTGTCCCGGGTGCCTGAGCATGATGCACCCTTTTGTTTCGGACTAGGGTTGTGTTCGGAGCCGGATTGTCCCAAAACTTAGTTTCGGTTTTCCAGGTACTCTCCATCGCACAGTACTTTCGTACTATGGACGCCAGGTCGGCGAAGCGTGTAATTTCGCGGCGACTTATGGCGTTCGTGATTCCCTTGTCCGTGCAATTGTTGCAGAAAATTGAGATTGCGCTTTCCTCACGGCAGTCCTTTATCCTGTCCATAACCAGGAGGAATCTGGCCCAGTAATGATGTACTGTTTCCGTGGGCTCTTGCCGGATTTGAGATAGATCGCTTATGTTTGGGTGGGCGGGTGGAATTAAGTCCGGAACCCTGCCCAACTTGAGGCTCAAGGGCCGAAAAGTTTCCGAATTTGGAAGCTTGGATTGCTGGATGTTGTCCAACGAATCTGGTCCGCTGCCTGACTTTAGGTTCAGTACTTGATTGACGTCCGTCCCTCTGCGGGAATCCGGCATGGAGGGATCAGGAGTCCGGACATAACTGGTCTTTAATATAGAAGAAGAGTCGCCGCGTTGTTCCTCTACCACCGCAACGTGGTGGGTAACCTGGGGAGAGTTAATCTCTCTCAGATCGGTTTTAAGCCCAATCTGATCGTAGTCTGTAGCGACTCCCAGGGCGGCGATGCGATCCAAGAGCTCGTTTACGGAAGAGAGCTCCATCGGATCCAGCTGCTCGGTGAATTCCGAGTTGACGTGAAGATCGCTTTTGATGACCCGAGAGGTCATCGTCGAAGCGGCGGCCGAACAGGCGGTCATAAGAAAACCACCTAGCCGGATAGTTTGGCCGGCGGCCAAAGCTCCTTTGGCAATGGTACCGTCTTTAAAGACGGGAAGAGGCATCCTTCCTGATTGTGACGGCACAGAGGAACTCTCAATGAAAGCACCAATGTCGGTGTCAAAACCGGCGGATCTCGGGTAGGGGGTCCCGAACTGTGCGTCTAGGCGGATGGTAACAGGAGACAAGGGACACGATGTTTTTACCCAGGTTCGGGCCCTCTCGATGGAGGTAAAACCCTACTCCTGCTTGATTGATATTGATGATATGGGTAGTACAAGAGTGGATCTACCACGAGATCAAGGTGGCTAAACCCTAGAATCTAGCCTATGGTATGATTGTTGTTCTGTCCTATGGACTAAAACCCTCCGGTTTATATAGACACCAAAGAGGGCTAGGGTTACACAGAGTCGGTTACAATGGTAGGAGATCTACATATCCGTATCGCCAAGCTTGCCTTCCACGCCAAGGAAAGTCCCATCCGGACACGGGACGAAGTCTTCAATCTTGTATCTTAATAGTCTTGGAGTCCGGCCGATGATGATAGTTCGGCTATCCGGACACCCCCTAGTCCAGGACTCCCTCACTAACTTCATGATAACAGCACCTACTTTCATATTTTAGCTCTCCGATATCATACCAAGTTATCCTCTTTATACCCACAACACAGTTTTATTTCTTGTTTCTAGTTGGAAGCAAACGTTCGGTGCACATAGAGTCGTATCAGTGGCAGATAGGGCTCGAGAGAATATTGATCTTACTTTTAGCTCCTTGTGGGTTCGACACTCCATACTTATCACTTCCACCTTTGGGAATTGCTATGATGATTCCCTGTACTTGGGGATTATCACGTAGTAATTTCTAAAAATTTCCTACGCACACGCAAGATCATGGTGATGCATAGCAACGAGAGGGGAGAGCTATCCACGTACCCTCGTAGACCGAAATCGGAAGCGTTAGCACAACGCGGTTGATGTAGTCATACGTCTTCACGGCCCGATCGATCAAGCACCAAAACTACGGCACCTCCGAGTTCTTGCACACGTTCAGCTTGATGACGTCCCTCGTACTCCGATCCAGCCGGGTGTCGAGGGAGAGTTACATCAGCACGACGGCGTGGTGACGATGATGATGTTATACCGTCGCAGGGCTTCGCCTAAGCACCGTTACGATATTATCGAGGAGGACTATGGTGGAGGGGGGCACCGCACACGGCTAAGAGATCAATGATCAATTGTTGTGTCTATGGGGTGCCCCCTTCCCCCGTATATAAAGGAGTGGAGGAGGGGGCCTGCCAAGGGGGGTGGCGCGCCCTAGGGGGGGGGAGTCCAACTCCCACCGGGAGTAGGACTCCCCCCTTTCCTATTAGGAGAGGGAGAGGGAAGGAAGAGGAAGGAGGGAGGAAGGAAAGGGGGGGGGGCGGCCTCCCCTCCCAATTCGGATTGGGCTTGGGGGGCGCCCCCTCCCTTGCTCCTTTCCCCTCCTTTCCACTAAGGCCCACTAAGGCCCATATACCTCCCGGGGGGTTCCGATAACCTCCTGGAGCTCCGGTATTGTCCCAATCTCACTCAGAACCTTTCCGGTGTCCAAATATAGTCGTCCAATATATCGATCTTCATGTCTCGACCATTTCGAGATTCCTCGTCATGTCCGTGATCACATTTGGGACTCCGAACAAGATTCGATACATCAAAACACATAAACTCATAATATAGTTGTCATCTTACTTTAAGCGTGCGGACCCTACGGGTTCGAGAACTATGTAGACATGACCGAGACACGTCTCCGGTCAATAACCAATAGCAGAACCTGGATGCTCATATTGGCTCCTACATATTCTACAAAGATCTTTATCGGTTAAACCGCATAACAACATACGTTGTTCCCTTTGTCATTGGTATGTTACTTGCCCGAGATTCGATCGTTGGTAACTCAATACCTAGTTCAATCTCATTACCGGCAAGTCTCTTTACTCGTTACATAATGCATCATCCCGTAACTAACTCATTAGCTACATTGCTTGCAAGGCTTATAGTGATGTGCATTACCGAGAGGGCCCAGAGATACCTCTCCGACAATCACCCAGTTACGTTTGGAGACACCTGTAATTAACTCAACAAGTACCTTTGGAGACACCTGTAGAGCACCTTTATAATCACCCAGTTACGTTGTGACGTTTGGTAGCACACAAAGTGTTCCTCCAGTAAGGGAGTTACATAATCTCATAGTCATAGGAACATGTATAAGTCATGAAGAAAGCACTAGCAACATACTAAACGATCAAGTGCTAAGCTAACGGAATGGGTCAAGTCAATCACATCATTCTCCTAATGATGTGATCCCATTAATCAAATGACAACTCATGTCTATGGTTAGGAAACTTAACCATCTTTGATTCACGAGCTAGTCAAGTAGAGGCACACTAGTGACATTATGTTTGTCTATGTATTCACACATGCATTATGTTTCCGGGTAATACAATTCTAGCATGAATAATAAACATTTATCATGATATGAGGAAATAAATAATAACTTTATTATTGCCTCTAGGGCATATTTCCTTCAGTCTCCCACTTGCACTAGAGTCAATAATCTAGATTACATAGTAATGATTCTAACACCCATGGAGCCTTGGTGCTGATCATGTTCTGCTCGTGGAAGAGGCTTAGTCAACGGGTCTGCAACATTCAGATCCGTATGTATCTTGCAAATCTCTATTTCTCCCACCTGGACTTGGTCCCGGATGGAGTTGAAGCGTCTCTTGATGTGCTTGGTTCTTTTGTGAAATCTGGATTCCTTTGCCAAGGCAATTGCACCAGTATTGTCACAAAAGATTTTCATTGGACCCGGTGCACTAGGTACGACACCTAGATCGGATATGAACTCCTTCATCCAGACTCCTTCATTTGCTGCTTCCGAAGCAGCTATGTACTCCGCTCTACATGTAGATCCCATGTGGCACCCCAGCTTAGAGCGACCAGTTTACTTTGCATTGCCATCCCAGATACCTAGTCTTCTAGCAACACACAAGAACATGGTACAGAAAAACGACCGCTTTTATTCATGCTAGCGGAGCGTCGTTTATATTACAACGGTTAGCGAGGCCAAGCGGCACACATGGTGCGACTGAACAATATGTACATTATTTAGTGGACATAAAGGGGCCTCGATCATGACAACTACTCTGCAGCGGAACAACGTCATAGCGGGACTCCATAGCACAAGGACACCGATGTGGACACGGTCTAGACTCGGACAGCACTCCTTCCCAACAAGACTTTCCTGAAATCTGGCATGACACGCCAGGTCAGTATAATGAATGTACTTCCTAGCTCACAATAAGCATAAACATAATGACAAACAATATCATGATATTTAACCATTTAATCAACAATGCAACCATACATCTAATATGATGTGACAATGTTCAATTGGTACTTTTTCCACGGGCGTGCTTACCGGACGTGATCATTTGCAGACCAAAAACATGATAATCTCTAAAACACACTTGTGATCCATTCGGCGATCACCACCTGACCAATCCATGGCCTATGATCCTTACGGCGATCATAACCCGACCAACTCTTGGCCCGTGATCCTTACGGCGATCACAACCCGACTACCTCATGGCCAAACTCAACACGATGGCCTCACTGCTATCCTTAGTACAAACTTAGTGTGCATATTTTATTAAGTGTTGACCCATGGTGTACCCTACTTTCGAGTGTGTCCGTAACCGTGGACTCGGCTATCGATAGATTAAAAACACTCTGCAGAGGTTAGTACACTGTACCCACACTACAGAACCCATGGCCTCGCACTCCCATTCGGGTGGACCAACAGTGTTTTGACGAAACCATTTCATTGTCATGACACTCTCTCAGCCATTCCTACTTAGACCCCACCGGGCTAGTCCTAGGTGGCCCCGTGTCTACCTCCAGACACCTCGACCACCATCGTGGCCACGATCCACTCTGGGATCCTGTACCAAAATTAACTTAACAACGAGCTCACAAGGTTATGCTTGCCTACCGGGCCAGGGTACAGCACGCCCATAACCTTCCCTAAATGGAGGCACCGACCAGAGGCACGACACTGAAACGCATTAAGGCCGTCCCATACCGGCAAATTTGGTTGCACTGGGAAAGACTCGTTTCAGCGGCACCATGACCCGGTCAACAACATGTTCAAGTTGAGTTATTAATCAGGTTCAACTTAATGTGAAAATAACCGGTGTCATAATCCCATGCTATGCATCACTTAACATATGCACCACATAACCATGCAAACAACTGAATCAACCACGCTCCTACGGAGCCATCATCAACTCATGCTACTACTCTGGTTAAGATCACACCTCACTTATACCAGAATCATTACTAGCAATCTCATCATTTTTCATCATGCAAAAATAATAATTAAACTAATTATCCAACTCTATGATCATATCATTTATTCATCACTTGCAACTAAGTTCTCCTTAGCTTACCAACAAGATTCACTTCAAACATTCTGTAGTTCAAGTATTTTAACATGACAAGCATTTAACAAAATATAATCATCATATAAATAATTTAAATGCATAAATATTCATAAGTTCAAGTAGGAAAATCACAAATATTGAAGTGGCACTATGAAAATGTTACTGTGGCTTGCCTTAGTGCTGATGAGGTTCACAAAGCTCCTGGTGATCCTCAAGACAAGCTGGCTCTTCTGAAAATATTCAAAACCACAAAAAGAAAACATCAAGAAACCTTCTGAAAATTACCAGAAAATCTAGACATCAAGGAAAATCCCATCTTTTGGGTGCTGTTACATTTTGGACACAGAACACAATGCAAAAAGAATCAATGCATTTGGACTTATAGACAAAAAGTTATGGCCATTTGAAGTTTCCTAGAATTTAAATGAATTTGAAATAATTAAACAGTGGGGGGTGACGTCAAAAGCGTAAACTCCCGGGGCGCCACCACTCATACCGCTTCGCGCGCATAATGAGTGGCTGACTAGCGAGCCCCGCTAGTCAGGCCGGAGGGAGGGGAGAGGGAAACAGAGGGGGGCGGCGCTTCGCCGGAGCTCACGCCGGCGGTGAGGCTTCTTAGAGCCAAACGAGAGGGAGGGATCAACGGAGGAGATGATTGCGCACCTGCCCGTACCCGTAGCGTAACTAATGGTGGCCGGACGGTGTCGGATTTGACCTCTCCAGCGGAGACAGAGGGCAGAGGTTGCCGGAGATGAGGAAGATGGCGGCTTGGGGCGACTCCAGGGGCTCCAGGGGCTTGGGTTGGCTTCACAGAGGAGAGGCGGAGGCCCTGGCGGGGTCGCCTTGTCTTGGGAGGGGCCGGAGCTGCGGGAACGATCCGGAGGGGATCGCCGGCGAGCTCGGCTCCGTGACGGCAGCCCGCGGCCTGCCTGGCTGGGCTGCGGCTTCTACTGGCTCTAGGAGGGAGTGGGAGTGGCTGAGGTGCTCCAAGAGGCTGCGGAGGGGCTGCTTTTGTAGGTGGGGCAGCGAGGAGGGCTCGGGCTCCGCCGAAGGACACCTGTCCCCGGCGGCCGGCGACGAACGACGCCAGAGAGCGAGGGAGAAGACGACGGAGGTCACGCAGGCACTGTGCGTGGGCGCGGATGAGACGAACACAGTGCGCGCACACTGTGCCGTTGGCCGGACCGTGCCCATGCTTGCTGCGGCGAGCTCCGGCGTCGGCGAGCCGCAGGGGGGAGTTATGGAGGTGGAGACGAGGATGGTGGCGAGGGGTGGCACGCTCTGGACGGCTGGGCAGCGAGCACGCGCTCGACAGAGGCGCTGGCGATGCGCAGAGCGCGCGTATTGCATGCCAGCACGCTCGGACGAACGCGGTCACTGCGTGCACCCTGACATCAGGCCACCCTACGCACTAACAAAGATGTATGGCATTTTGTCCTTAGTAAACTGAGATGTTACCACGGTTTGGTTAGTTTCCAGGTGCAGTAGAAGTAAACTTGTGTTGCTGACAAGTTACTGGACAGTAACTTTGGAGAGTTACTGTGGTCAAACCACTGGGATCCAAGGGCTGTAGCTTTGGGGTTTTACTATCTCTTACTAAGGTAAATAAGCACAGGGAAAACCAGCTACAATGGAGTTAGTAATAGTTGTTTTAGAAACTACCATTTCAGCCCAGAATTGACTTTATTTTCTGTAGCCAAAATATTCTAAAGAGTGGTGAAATATTTTTGCTCAAAAAGGTGCCCTAGGGTCCAATGAATAATTGGGTTTTTTTCTCAGGATTTTTGGGGCAAGAAAAATTAGGGTTGCTTTGGAGCTCAAAGGTTTAGCTAGGGTTTTGGAGGCCAAAATGGATATTTTTCGTTTAAGAAAAATATTCCAAACAATATTTTTAGGTTGGCCAGGGGTGAAATGATGGTTATGAGGAGGAGAGAGAACACTTGGGTGAAAATAAAGGGGTACCCAAGTGGTTAAGTCCGAATGAAATGATTCAAAACTCCAAATTCAAAACCAACTCAACTAAAAATCAAGCAAAGAAGAAGAGGGCAAAAACCAGGCTGTCACAAACCTCCCCCACTTAGAATGAATCTCGTCCTCAAGATTCGGTTGCTTGGGAAAACCATTCTGGATAACTTGCCCTTAGAAATTCTTCTGATTCCCAGGTTGATTCTGACTCGGTATGGTGCACCCATTGGACCTTGTAAAACTTTCATGATTTACTGCGAGTGACCCTTTCCATCTGACCCAAAATTTTCATTGGCCTCTCTTCGTAGGTCAAGTCCTTTGCCAGCTCTATCTCTGCCAAATCGGTCTTTTTCTCGGGCGGTGATATGCACCGTCGCAGTTGTGAAACGTGGAACACGTTGTGCACGTCTGACAACTCAGGGGGCAACTCCAACTGATATGCCACAGCACCTACTCGTGTCATAACGGGAAATGGACCAATAAACCTGCATGCCAATTTTCCATGGGTTTGAAACCTTTTGATTCCTTTCATAGGCGTGACTCGAAGGTAGACATGTTCTCCGGGTTCAAAGCCGATCGGTCGGTGCTTGGCATCATAATAACTTTTCTGTCGTGATTTCGCCAATTGCAATCTATCTCAGATCTCCTTGACTTGTTTTTCGGCTTCCAGCATGAGATCTGTTCCGAAAATACGGCTATCTCTGGTTTGAGACCAATTTAATGGAGTGGGACAATTACGACCATACAAAGCTTCATATGGTGACATCTTTAAACTGGTCTGGAACCCATTGTTATATGAGAACTCGGTGTACGACAAGCAATCTTCCCATTGTGGTCATTGGGCCAAAACACAGGCTCGGAGCATATCTTCGAGTATCTAATTTACCGTTTCTGTCTGCCCATCCGTCTGAGGATGATAAGCGGTACTGTATTTCAACTCTGTTCCGAGGGCCTGATGGATACGGGACCAAAAAGCGGAGGTGAAAAGTGAACCTCGGTCAGAAGTGATGGTTCGGGGAACTCCATGCAGACTGACAATTCTGGACACATAAAGTCGTGCAAGCTCATCTGCTTGGTATGAAGTTTTGATTGGGAGGAAGTGGGCCACCTTGGTTAATGTATCCACTATGACCCAGATCGCATTATTGCCCCTTCAAGTCTTGGGTAGTTCTGTGATGAAATCCATATAGACATCGTCCCATTTCCATTGTGATATTGGCAGTGGTTGGAGAAGTCCGGCCGGTTTCTAATGTTCTGCCTTTACTTTGTTGCATATGTCGCAACAGGCTACGAAATAAGCAATGTCTTTCTTCATTCCATCCCACCAGAATATTTGTCGAAGATCTTCATACATTTTCGTACCTCCAGGGTGGATTGAATACGAGTATTCATGGGCTTCTGACAAAATTTTCTGCTTCAGATCAGCTTGATTAGGCACACAAATCCTTCCCCTGAATCGGAGGGTACCGTACTGATCCCTCGAGAAATCGGAAGACTTGAGACGTTTCTGCAAATCGGCATCGCCTGATTGGGCTTTGCGTATGTCTTCCTCAAGAGTAGGGGTAACCTTCAGAATATTGGAAAGGCCAGCCTCAACTATGACCAGGTTGAGCTGAGCTATCTCCTCTTTAAGTTCGAAAGGCAAAGATTCCAACATGACGTTTAAACTGACGGGTTTTCGACTGAGCGCATCGGCAACCACGTTGGCCTTACCTGGATGGTAATTTATTCCAAGGTCATAATCCTTGACCAACTCAAGCCATCTTCGTTGTCAGAGATTTAAATCCAGTTGAGTAAATATATATTTGAGACTTTTGTGATCGGTAAAAATTTGGCACCTTTTTCCGATGAGGTAGTGTCTCCAAATTTTTAAAGCATGTACTACCGCGGCCAATTCCAAATCATGAGTGGGGTAATTTCCTTCATGGGGTCGTAGCTGCCATGAGGCATAAGCTACTACCTTGCCATCTTGCATAAGCACGCATCCTAGTCCTTGCCGGGAAGCGTCGCAGTATACGTCAAAACTGCGATAGATATCAGGAAGTGTTAATACTGGCACAGTTGTCAAGCGTTTCTTTAACTCGGTGAAACTTTTCTCACAGTCCGAAGTCCACTCAAACTTCTTATCCTTTTTGAGCAGTTCCATCATGGACTTAGCAATCTTGGAGAACCCTTCAATGAAACGGCGGTAGTATCCGGCTAATCCAAGAAAACTCCGGATCTGAGATACGGTAGCGGGTGGCAACCAGTCCAGCACATCTTTCACCTTGCTTGGGTCCACGGCTATACCTTTAGCGGATAGCACATGCCCGAGGAATCCAACTTGCTTGAGCCAAAACTCGCATTTACTGAATTTGGCGTATAACTGGTGCTCACGGAGTCGTTGTAGCACTGCGCGAAGGTGTTCCTTATGTTCTTCTTCACTTCTTGAGTAAATAAGTATATCATCGGTGAAGACGACCACGAACTTATCGAGGAAATCCATGAATACTTTATTCATCATGTGCATGAAGAAAGCGGGGGCGTTGGTGAGGCCGAGGGACATGACTGTATATTCACGGAGACCGTAGCGAGTGGTGAATGCGGTCTTGGGAATATCCTCCTTTTTAATTTTGAGCTGATAATATCCAGTCCGCAAATCAATCTTTGAGAATACCTTGGCTCCACTGAGCTGATCAAACAAATCATCAATTCTTGGCAGAGGGTATTTGTTTTGATCGTGACATCATTCAACTGTCGGTAGTCCACACACATACGAAGGCTGCCATCTTTCTTGTCCACAAAAATAGCAGGTGATCCCCATGGTGAGGAACTGGGGCGGATATACCCTTTTTGGAGCATTTCATCAAGCTGTTTCTTTAGCTCCACTAATTCGGATGACGGCATTCGATAATATTTCTTGTGTATTGGTGTGGTTCCGGGCACAAGTTCTATTGCAAACTCAAGCTCTCGATCAGGTGGCATGCCTGGCAGTTCTTCTGGGAATACATCAGAAAATTCACTGACCAACGGAATTAATTCCATTTCAGTTATTGCTGTAAAGACCATTTCCTTGGAGGGTATGCTCCTACGAGCAATAAACTTTGTAGTTTGTCCATCTTGGCCGGTCAAGTTGACTTCTTGGGTTGCACAATTTATGCATACTTGGTACTGAGTCAGCCAATTCATACCCAAGATAACATCCAATTTATCAGACTCAATAAGTATCAAAGACGTTGGAAAACGGATTCCGTTGATACTGACTTCCAGATTGCGGCAGACTAGATTGCTTCTGATAAGAGATCCCGGGGTTTGTACCAGCATATTCTTGCCCAAAAGCGAACAAGGAAATTTGTTTTGGGCAACAAAACTCCGAGAAATAAAAGAGTGGGAAGCCCCAGAGTCAAATAAAATTACTGCAGGTATGTTATTAACAGGGAACATACCAATGACGACTTCGGGATTTTCTTGGGCTTCGTCTGCGGAAATGTGATGAACGTATCCCGTGACGTCGTGCTGACTTGGTCCTGTCTCCAAATAATGGACTTGTGGCTTGAACGTAACATTAGTTCGGTTGTTCTTGGGACACTGTTTAGCATAATGTCCGGTTTGTCCACAGCTGTAACAAGAATTATTGCGCAGGCGATTCTCCAGAACTGGGTTGAGCACATCATTCTTGACTTGGGTGTTGGCCTTGTTAACATTTTGTTGCCAGTTAGGCTGGTATGCCACTGGAGTTGGCTGCCAGGTACAAACCTTCTGCACTAGTTGCATTTCCCTTTTGGGCTCAAACTTGCGCTTGTGGTCATTATGGGCAGAATTATTATCTGATGCAAGCTTGTGTTCCCTTTCAGCAATGAAAGCCTTGTTCACCAGGGTTTGGAAATCTGGAAAATCGAACACACTGAGAGCACAGCGAAGTTGTGGGTTTAATCCACCAAGAAATCTGTCCATCTTCCTTTCTTCAGTGGCCACGTCATATTGAGAGTAACGTGACAGGTGATTGAATTTCTGCAAATATTCCCCCACTGACTGACTTCCTTGGAGGAGTGCGAGAAATTCACGCTGCTTAGTCTTCATGATTCCCGCAGGGATGTGGTATTTCCGGAATTGCTCCTTGAATCTCGACCAGGTAATTGCTTCATTATCAGTCCCTATGGCCTTTTCATTTTCCCACCATATGGCAGCAGCGCCTTCCAGATAATGTGTTACAAACGGAACCTTATCCTCTTCATCAGTTCGAGCAACCTCAAGCTTCTTTTCCATAGTTCTCAGCCAATCATCTGCATCCAAGGGATCAATGGCCTGACTGAAACTGGGAGGCTTAGTTCTTTGAAAATCAGATAACTTGGAGTGAGGGACGGGCTGATTTCCATTCTGTCCAACCATTGCTTGAATACTTCTGAATATTTCCATCAGATCATTATTTCGTCGTTCCTCGAACATACGCATAATTTGCTCGGTGGAGGGCGGATTTGGCGGTGGAGGCGGTGGTGGAACGTACGGCTCGGGTGATTGTCCTGCCTGTCGTGCGGAACGCCGAACAGGAGAACCCTCGCGAACGTTGCTACTGCAGCCTCCCCGCGTCATCCTAATATGATTTTTCCCAAGTCAACGCAACCGAGATGAGAAGCATTCAACATAAACTGGGGAGAAGCCAGCAACAAAAATCCAAGTGAAACCGAAAAGGCGAAGAAAATACGACGAATAAAATAAAGTCCAACATAATTATACATAGACTCATACATGAAAGATAACAACATGCCAGGTCCAACTACCCTCCTACATGAAACGAAACATCATGACTCGTACGACTACATCCATACTCCATCCCGACGACTGAGAATACTCGAAAGCTCTACTGCTCTGCTGGTGCTGCGGGGTCCTCTCCTGAAGCGGACTCGGATCCAGAACTGACGGGGTTAACGAAGGCCTCCGGGTTAAAAGTGACACGACGACGCTGCCTCGAGGGCTCTCCCTCAGGGGCAGGTGGAGGGTGGATCATCGGGGCTGCAGGAGTGGCGAGGAGTGAAACCCACTTAGCAGGAGCACTAAGTGGACTCGCAGTCGCGGTGCTCAAGCTACTCGGGGGAGTAACCGGAGAAACAGGGGACCTAGAACTAGCAGGGACAGAGGGAGTAAATCCTACAGATGGAGAAGCAGTGGCTGAGCGAGCAAAAACTAAAGTAGAAGCTAAAGCAGTACGGGCACGACTCAGCTCATGAGCCAGCTCGTAGATCAAAAGATAGCTAGCAGTGATGTAGCGAGAAAGGTGGCTAGCTACACTATCAGACTCCGGATCAATGACAAGGAAACGGACACGACCATTATTGTGGAGAGAAGGATAGTAATGGAAACCTGGGTGGTTCTGCATCTGGACCTCGTTGTAGCAGAGCTCAACAAGTACCTCGAATGCAGCAAACTGGACAGCCTGAGAAGTGGTAGAAGCATAGCCGCTACGAGAGGTACGAGTGTAAGAGCTGGAATCAGAACTGGCGCGCAGAGTAACCACGTCGTGATACTCATACACTGAGTCAGCTAGGCGCTCCCGGTACACACGATAGGCTGGATCGTCTCCGTGAGGATACAACCGACGCCACACGTTACGAAGGAGATGCGGCGACGTGTACGCCATCAGCTGCAACTGGCACGGATACAACACCGGAGCCATCTACACACACAACCATTAGCAAGTTAGCATAAAAATAAAATCAGTGCATGAAATGCAACAACCAGCTACAATTATTACCGGCACTCAGCTATAACTCATATCTAACGTCCAGTTGACTCGGCTTAGTCTAGAGTGGCCTACTGTCAGCGCGGCTCTGATACCAAGCATTGTGGCACCCCGGCTCAGAGCGATCGGTTTACCTTGCATTGCCAGCCCAGAGACCTAGTCTTCTAGCAACACACAACAACATGGCACAGAAAAACAACCGCTTTATTCATGCTAGCGGAGCATAGTTTATATTACAACAGTAGCGAGGCCAAGCGGCACACACGGTGCGGCTGAACAATATGTACATTATTTAGTGGACATAAAGGGGCCTCGATCATGACAACTACTCGGCAGCGGAACAATGTTGTAGCGGGACTCCATAGCACAAGGACACCGATGTGGACACGGTCTAGACTCGGATAACACTCCTTCCCAACGAGACTTTCCTGAAATCTGGCATGACACGCCAGGTCAGTACATTGAATGTACTTGCAAGCTCACAATAAGCATAAACATAATGACAAACAACATCATGATATTTAACCATTTAATCAACAATGCAACCATACATCTAACATGCTGTGACTATGTTCAACTGGTACTTGTTCCACGGGCGTGCTTACTGGATGTGATCATTTCCAGACCACAAACATGATAATCTCTAAAACACACTTGTGATCCTTTCGGCGATCAGCACCCGACCAATCCATGGCGTATGATCCTTACGGCGATCATAACCCGACCAACTCTTGGCCCGTGATCCTTACGGCGATCACAACCCAACCAACTCATGGCCAAATTAACTCAACACGATGGCCTCACTGCCATCCTTAGTACAAACTTAGTGTGCATATTTTATTAAGTGTTGACCCATGGTGTACCCTACTTTCGAGCGTGTCCGTAACTGTGGACCCGGCTATCGATAGATTAAAAACACTCTGCAGAGGTTTGTACACTGTACCCAAACTACGGAACCAATGGCCTCGCACTCCCATTCGGGTGGACCAACAGCGTTTCGACGAAACCATTTCATTGTCATGACACTCTCCCGGCCATTCCGACTCAGACCCCATCGGGCTAGTCCTGGGTGGCCCCATGTCTACCTCCAGACACCTCGACCACCGTCGTGTCCACGATCCACTCTGGGACCCGGTACCAAAACTTAACTTAACAATGGGCTCACAAGGTTATGCTTGCCTACCGGGCCAGGGTACAGCACGCCCATAACCTTCCCTAAATGGAGGCACCGACCAGAGGCACGACAATGAAACGCATTAAGGCCGTCCCATACCGGCAAATGTGGTTGCACTGGGAAAGACTCGTTTCAGCGGCACCATGACCCGGTCAACAACATATTCAAGTTGAGTTATTAATCAGGTTCAACTTAATGTGAAAATAACCGGTGTCATAATGCCATACTATGCATCACTTAACATATGCATCACATAACCATGCGAACAACTGAATCAACCATGCTCCTATGGAGCCATCATCAACTCATGCTACTACTCTTGTTAAGATCACACCTCACTTATTCCAGAATCATTTCTAGCAATCTTATCATTTTGCATCATGCAAAAATAATAATTAAACTAATTATCAAACTCTATGACCATATCATTTACTCATCACTTGCAACTAAGTTCTCCTTAGCTTACCAACAAGATTCACTTCAAACATTCTGTAGTTCAAGTATTTTAACATGACAAGCATTTAACAGAATATAATCATTATATAACTAATTTAAATGCATAAATATTCATAAGTTCAAGTAGGAAAATCACAAATATTGAAGTGGCACTATGAAAATGTTACTGTGGCTTGCCTTAGTGCTGATGAGGTTCACAAAGCTCCTGGTGATCCTCAAGACAAGCTGGCTCTTCTGAAAATATTCAAAACCACAAAAAGAAAACATCAAGAAACCTTCTGAAAATTACCAGAAAATCTAGACAGCAAGGAAAAATCCCATCTTTTGGGTGCTGTTAGATTTTTGGACACAGAACACAATGCAAAAAGAATCAATGCATTTGGACTTATAGATAAAAAGTTATGGCCATTTGAAGTTTCCTGGAATTTAAATGAATTTGAAATAATTAAACAGAGGGGGGTGATGTCGAAAGCGTAAACTCCCGGGGCGCCACCACTCATACCGCTTCGCTCGCGTAATGAGTGGCTGACTAGCGGGCCCCGCTAGTCAGGCCGGAGGGAGGGGAGAGGGAAACAGAGGGAGGCGGCGCTTCGCCGGAGCACACGCCGACGGTGAGGCTTCTTGGAGCCAAATGATAGGGAGGTATCGGTGGAGGAGATGATTGCACACTTGCCCGTACCCGTAGCGTAGCTAACAGTGGCTAGACGGCATCGGATTTGACCTCTCCAGCGGAGACAGAGGGCGGAGGTTGCCGGAGATGAGGAAGACGGCGGCTTGGGGCGGCTCCAAGGGCTCCAGGGGGTTGGGTTGTCTTCACGGAGGAGAGGCGGAGGCCCTGGCAGGGTCGCCTTGGCTTGGGAGGGGCCAGAGCTACGGGAACGATCCGGAGGGGATCGCCGGCGAGCTCGGCAGCGGGACGGCAGCCCGCGGCCTGCCCGGCCGGGCTGCGACTTCTACTGGCTCTAGGAGGGAGTGGGAGTGGCTGAGGTGCTCCAAGAGGCTGCGGAGGGGCTGCTTTTATAGGCAGGGCGGCAAGAAGGGCTCGGGCTCCGCCAGAGGACACTTGTCCCCGGCGCCCGGCGACGAACGGTGCTAGAGAGCGAGGGAGAAGACGATAGAGGTCACGCAGGCACTGTGCACGGGCGCGGACGAGCACAGGATCAAGGGGGAAAGAGACGAACACAGTGCATGCGCACTGTGCCGTTGGCCGGACCATGCCCGTGCTTGCTGCGGCGAGCTCCGGTGTCGGCGAGCGGCAGGGGGGTGTTATGGAGGTGGAGACGAGGATGGTGGCGAGGGGTGGCACGCTCTGGCCGGCTGGGCAGCGAGCACGTGCTCAACAGAGGCACTGGCGACACGCAGAGCGCGCGTATTGCATGCCAGCATGCTCGGACGAACGTGGTCACCGCGTGCACCGTGACATAAGGCACCCTACACACTAACAAAGATGTCTATCGTGTAGTCCTTAGTAAACTGAGATGTTACCACGGTTTGGTTAGGTTCCAGGTGCAGTAGAAGTAAACTTGTGCTGCTGACAAGTTACTGGACAGTAACTTTGGAGAGTTACTGTGGTCAAACCACTGGGATTCAAGAGCTGAGCTTTGGGGTTTTACTATCTCTTACTAAGGTAAATAGGCACAGGGAAAACCAGCTACAATGGAGCTAGTAAAAAGGTAGTTGCTGTAGAAACTACCATTTCTGCCCAGAAGTGACTTTATTTTCTGTAGCCAAAATATTCCAAAGAGTGGTGAAATATTTTTGCTCAGAAAGGTGCCCTAGGGTCCAAAGAATAATTGGGATTTTTCTCAGGATTTTTGGGGCAAGAAAAATTAGGGTTGCTTTGGAGCTCAAAGGTTTAGCTAGGGTTTTGGAGGCCAAAATGAATATTTTTCATTTAAGAAAAATATTCCAAACAATATTTTTGGGTTGGCCAGGGGTGAAATGATGGTTGTGAGGAGGAGAGGGAACACTTGGGTGAAAATCAAGGGGTACCCAAGTGGTTAAGTCCAAATGAAATGATTCAAAACTCCAAATTCAAAACCAACTCAACTGAAAATCAAGCAAAGAAGAAGAGGGCAAAAACGAGGCTGTCACATCCCGCTACAACGCTTTGTTTAGAACTGCACCAACTAATAGCTCCACTATTCAATATAAACATGTATCCGGTTTGCGATTTAGAATCGTCCGGATCAGTGTCAAAGCTTGCATCGACGTAACCATTTACGACTAGCTCTTTGCCACCTCCATAAACGAGAAACATATCCTTAGTACTTTTCAGGTATTTCAGGATGTTCTTGACCACTGTCCAGTGATCCACTCCTGGATTACTTTGGTACCTCCCTGCTAAACTAATAGCAAGGCACACATCAGGTCTGGTACACAACATTGCATACATGATAGCGCCTATGGCTGAAGCATAGGGAACTTCTTTCATTTTCTCTCTATCTTCTGCAGTGGTCGGGCATTGAGTCTGACTCAATTTCACACCTTGTATTACAAGCAAGAACCCTTTCTTTTCTTGATCCATTTTGAACTTTTTCAAAACTTTATCAAGGTATGTACTTTGTGAAACTCCAATTAAGCATCTTGATCTATCTCTATAGATCTTTATGCCCAATATGTAAGCAGCTTCACCGAGGTCTTTCATTGAAAAACTTTTATTCAAGTATCCTTTTATGCTATGCAAAAATTCTATATCATTTTCCAATCAATAATATGTCGTCCACATATAATGTTAGAAATGCTACAGAGCTCCCACTCACTTTCTTGTAAATACAGGCTTCTCCAAAAGTCTGTATAAAACCATATGCTTTGATCACACTATCAAAACGTTTATTCAAACTCCGAGAGGCTTGCACCAGTCCATAAATGGATCGCTGGAGCTTGCACACTTTGTTAGCATCCTTTGGATCAACAAAACCTTCTGGTTGCATCATATACAACTCTTCTTCCAGAAATCCATTCAGGAATGCAGTTTTGACATGCATTTGCCAAATTTCATAATCATAAAATGCGGCAATTGCTAACATGATTCGGATAGACTTAAGCATCGCTACGGGTGAGAAAGTCTCATCGTAGTCAACCCCTTGAACTTGTCGAAAACCTTTCCCAACAAGTCAAGCTTTGTAGACAGTAACATTACCATCAGTGTCAGTCTTCTTCTTGAAGATCCATTTATTCTCGATGGCTTGCCGATCATCGGGCAAGTCAACCAAAGTCAACACTTTGTTCTCATACATGGATCCCATCTCAGATTTCATGGCCTCAAGCCATTTTGCAGAATCTGGGCTCATCATCGCTTCCTCATAGTTCATAGGTTCACCATGGTCAAGTAACATGACCTCCAGAATAGGATTACCGTACCACTCTAGTGCGGATCTTACTCTGGTTGACCTACGAGGTTCTGTAGTAACTTGATCTAAAGTTTCATGATCAACATAATTAGCTTCCTCACTTATTGGTGTAGTCGTTACAGGAACTGGTTTCTGTGATGAACTATTTTCCAATAACGGAGTAGGTACAATTACCTCATCAAGTTCTACTTTCCTCCCACTCACTTCTTTCGAGAGAAACTCCTTCTCTAGAAAGGATCCATTCTTGGCAACAAATGTCTTGCCTTCGGATCTGTGATAGAAGGTGTACCCAACAGTTTCCTTTGGGTATCCTATGAAGACACATTTCTCCGATTTGGGGTCGAGCTTATCAGGTTGAAGCTTTTTCACATAAGCATCGCAGCCCCAAACTTTAAGAAACGACAACTTTGGTTTCTTGCCAAACCACAGTTCATAAGGCGTCGTGTCAACGGATTTTGATGGTGCCCTATTTAACGTGAATGCGGCCATCTCTAAAGCATAACCCCAAAATGATAGCAGTAAATCAGTAAGAGACATCATAGATCGCACCATATCTAGTAAAGTACAATTACGACATTCGGACACACCATTACGCTATGGTGTTCCGGGTGGCGTGAGTTGTGAAACTATTCCGCATTGCTTCAAATGTAAACCAAACTCATAACTCAAATATTCTCCTCCACGATCAGATCGTAGAAATTTTATTTTCTTGTTACGATGATTTTCAACTTCACTCTGAAATCTTTGAACTTTTCAAATGTTTCAGACTTCTGTTTCATCAAGTAGATATACCCATATCTGCTCAAATCATCAGTGAAGGTGAGAAAATAACGATATCCGCCTCGAGCCTCAACATTCATTGGACCACATACATCAGTATGTATGATTTCCAACAAATCAGTTGCTCGCTCCATAGTTCCGGAGAACGGTGTTTTAGTCATCTTGCTCATGAGGCATGGTTCGCAAGTACCAAGTGATTCATAATCAAGTGATTCCAAAAGTCCATCAGTATATAGTTTCTTCATGCGCTTTACACCAATATGACCTAAACGGCAGTGCCACAAATAAGTTGCACTATCATTATCAACTCTGCATCTTTTGGCTTCAACATTATGAATATGTGTATCACTACTATCGAGATTCATCAAAAATAGACCACTCTTTAAGGGTGCATGAAAATAAAAGATATTACTCATATAAATAGAACAACCATTATTCTCAGATTTAAATGAATAACCGTCTCGCATCAAACAAGATCCAGATATAACGTTCATGCTCAACGCTGGCACCAAATAACAATTATTTAGGTCTAAAACTAATCCTGAAGGTAGATGTAGAGGTAGCGTGCCGACGGCGATCACATCGACTTTGGAACCATTTCCCACGCGCATCGTCACCTCGTCCTTAGCCGGTGTCCGCTTAATCTGTAGTCCCTGCATCGAGTGCAAATATTAGCAACAGAACCAGTATCAAATACCCAGGTGCTACTGCGAGCTCTGGTAAGGTACACATCAATAACATGTATATCACATATACCTTTGTTCACCTTGCCATCCTTCTTATTCGCCAAATACTTGGGGCAGTTCCGCTTCCAGTGACTAGTTTGCTTGCAGTAGAAGCACTCAGTCTCAGGCTTAGGTCCAGACTTGGGTTTCTTCTCTTGAGCAGCAACTTGTTTGCTGTTCTTCTTGAAGTTCCCCTTCTTTTTCCCTTTGCCCTTCTTCTTGAAACTGGTGGTCTTATTGACCATCAACACTTGATGCTCCTTCTTGATTTCTACCTTCGCAGCCTTTAGCATTGCGAAGAGCTCGGGAATTGTCTTATCCATCCCTTGCATATTATAGTTCATCACGAAGCTCTTGTAGCTTGGTGGCAGTGATTGAAGAATTTTGTCAATGACGCTATCATCCAGATGATTAACTCCCAGTTGAATCAAGTGATTATTATACCCAGACATTCTAAGTATGTGCTCACTGACAGAACTATTCTCCTCCATCTTGCAGCTGTAGAACTTATTGGAGACTTCATATCTCTCAATCCGGGCATTTGCTTGAAATATTAACTTCAACTCCTGGAAAATCTCATATGCTCCATGACGTTCAAAACGTCGTTGAAGTCCCGGTTCTAAGCCGTAAAGCATGGCACACTGAACTATCGAGTAGTCATCATCTTTGCTCTGCCAGACGTTCATAACATCTGGTGTTGCTCCTGCAGCAGGTTTGGCACCTAGCGGTGCTTCTAGGACGTAATTCTTCTATGCAGCAATGAGGATAATCCTCAAGTTATGGACCCAGTCCGTGTAATTGCTACCATCATCTTTCAACTTTGCTTTCTCAAGGAACGCATTAAAATTCAATGGAACAACAGCACGATCCATCTATCTACAACAAACATAGACAAGCAAAATACTATCAGGTACTAAGTTCATGATAAAGTTCAATTAATCATATTACTTAAGAACTCCCACTTAGATAGACATCCCTCTAATCATCCAAGTGATCACATGATCCAAATGAACTAAACCATAACCGATCATCACGTGAAATGGAGTAGTTTTCAATGGTGAACATCACTATGTTGATCATATCTACTATATGATTCACGCTTGACCTTTCGGTCTCAGTGTTCCAAGGCATATCTGCATATGCTAGGCTCGTCAAGTTTAACCTGAGTATTCTGCGTGTGCAAAACTGGCTTGCACCCATTGTAGATGGACATAGAGCTTATCACACTCTATCATCACGTGGTGTCTGGGCACGACGAACTTTGGCAATTGTGCATACTCAGGGAGAACACTTTTATCTTGAAATTTAGTGAGAGATCATCTTATAATGCTACCGTTAATCAAAGCAAGATAAGATGCATAAAAGATAAACATCACATGCAATCAATATAAGTGATATGATATGGCCATCATCATCTTGTGCTTGTGATCTCGATCTCCGAAGCACCGTCATGATCACCATCGTTACCGGCGCGACACCTTGATCTCCATCGTAGCATCGTTGTCGTCTCTCCAACTATTGCTTCTACGACTATCGCTACCGCTTAGTGATAAAGTAAAGGAATTACATGGCGATTACATTTCATACGATAAAGCGACAATCATATGGCTCCTGCCAGTTGCCGATAACTCGGTTACAAAAAAAATATAGCATCACGTCTTGACCATATCACATCACAACATGCCTTGCAAAAACAAGTTAGATGTCCTCTACTTTGTTGTTGCAAGTTTTACGTGGCTGCTACGGGCTGAGCAAGAGCCGTTCTTACCGACGCATCAAAACCACAATGATAGTTCGTCAAGTTAGTGCAGTTTTAACCTTCTCAAGGACCGGGTGTAGCCACACTCGGTTCAACTAAAGTTGGAGAAACTGACACCCGCTAGCCACCTGTGTGCAAAGCACGTTGGTAGAACCAGTCTCGCGTAAGCGTACGCGTAATGTCGGTCCGGGCCACTTCATCCAACAATACCGCCGAACCAAAGTATGACATGCTGGAAAGCAGTATGACTTGTATCGCCCACAACTCACTTGTGTTCTACTCGTGCATATAACATCAACGCATAAAACCTAGGCTCGGATGCCACTGTTGGGGAACGTAGTAATTTCAAAAAATTCCTACGCACACGCAAGATCATGGTGATGCATAGCAACAAGAGGGGAGAGTGTGTCCACGTACCCTCGTAGACCGAAAGCGGAAGCGTTAGCACAACACGGTTGATGTAGTCGTACGTCTTCATGGCCCGACCGATCAAGCACCGAAACTACGGCACCTCTGAGTTCTTGCACACGTTCAACTCGATGACGTCCCTCGTACTCCGATCCAGCCGAGTGTCGAGGGAGAGTTGCGTCAGCACGATGGCGTGGTGACGATAATGATGTTCTACCATCGCAGGGCTTCTCCTAAGCACCGCTATGATATTATCGAGGAGGACTATGGTGGAGGGGGGCACCGCACACGGCTAAGAGATCAACGATCAATTGTTGTGTCTATGGGGTGCCCCTTCCCCCGTATATAAAGGAGTGGAGGAGGGGGCCGGCCAAGGGGGGTGGCACGCCCTAGGGGGGATTCCAACTCCCACCGGGAGTAGGACTCCCCCATTTCCTATTAGGAGAGGGAGAGGGAAGGAAGAGGAAGGAGGGAGGAAGGAAAGGGGGTCGACCCCCCTCCCAACTTGGATTGGGCTTGGGGGGGCGCCCCCTCCCTTGCTCCTTTCCCCTTCTTTCCACTAAGGCCCATTAAGGCCCATATACCTCCCGGGGGGTTCTGATAACCTCCCGGAGCTCCGGTATTGTCCCAATCTCACCCGGAACCTTTACGGTGTCCAAATATAGTCGTCCAATATATCGATCTTCATGTCTCGACCATTTCGAGACTCCTCGTCATGTCCGGGATCACATCCGGGACTCCGAACAACCTTCGGTACATCAAAACACATAAACTCATAATATAACTGTCATCTTACTTTCAACGTGCAGACCCTACGGGTTCGAGAACTATGTAGACATGACCGAGACACATCTCCAGTCAATAACCAATAGCGGAACCTGGATGCTCATATTAGCTCCTACATATTCTACGAAGATCTCTATCGGTCAAACCGCATAACAACATACGTTGTTCCCTTTGTCATCGGTATGTTACTTGCCCAAGATTCGATCATCGGTATCTCAATACCTAGTTCAATCTCGTTACTGGCAAGTCTCTTTACTCGTTACGTAATGCATCATCCCGTAACTAACTCATTAGCTACATTGCTTGCAAGGCTTATAGTGATGTGCATTACTGAGAGGGCCCAGAGATACCACTACAAAAAAAATACACTTCCGTGATGATACGTGTTTGTCACACTAGGTTGCGTTTTTTGTCATGCATGTACATCCATGACAAATTTATGACAGAATCAAGATAGTCATACCTGTGCTGTCGTAGAAGTGTTCCATGACATTACCAAATTATCATCACGGAAGTGTCCACTTCCATGACGATAAATCGCGCGTCACAGAAGTGCTTTCATCAAGGGTGACCGACATGTGGCATCCACCGTAACGGAACGCCGTTAAGCTATCGGGTCGGGTTTTGGATCCGATAACCCGTTAACAGCCCCGACCAATGGGAATTTTCCACATGTAAAATCATCATTGGATGGAGGAGACACGTGTCAGTTCCACGTTGGCACAGGTGTCACTCATCCAATGGGCGAGACGCACCTATGATATGTTGACACGTGGACCGGCCCATCAAGTTTAATTGGGCTACCCAACTAAAGGCCCACAAGATTTTGCGGACCATAATGGGTCGGCCCAGCTAAAGGCCCACAAGATTTTGTGGACCATAATGGGCCAGCCCAGCTAATGGCCCACGAGATTTTGCGGGCCATAATGGGCCGGCCCAGGTAAAGGCCCACAAGATTTTGTGGGCCATAATGGGCCTGCCCAGGTAAAAGCCCACAAGATTTTTGTGTACCATAATGGGCCGGCCCAGGTAAAGGCCCACAAGATTCTTGTGGATCATAATGGGCCGGCCCAGCTAAAGGCCCACAAGATTTCGCTGACATTAATGGACCAGCCCAGCTGTAGGCCCACAAGATTTTGAGGACCCTAGTAGGCCGGCCCATTAACTGGTTGCCATGTTTTGGGCCAAATGCCGGCCCATATTTGATCCGGTCCATTAATGGCCTGCCACGTTACGGGCCTAAAAGTGGCCCATATGAGATCCGGCCCGTTATAAGCCTACCACGTTCTAGGCCAAATTACGGCCCAGATCAGGTCCGGCCCTTTAAGAGGCTTTGGGCTCAATTATGGCCCATATCAGATTTGGCCCGTCAATTGGACACTATGCTTTTGGGCCCACTTGTTGAAGGCCCACTTAGTAATTCTACCTGATATTAGTTTTAGCCTGTTAAGGGCCCGTTTAATATTTCGGCCCTATATTAATTTCGGCCTGTTAAAAGCTCGTCATATAGTTGGGCCTAACTACGGCCCGGTTTGCATCCGGCCTGCTCGCAGCCGATATCTGATTGGGCCAAACAAGGACCGAGACAATTTTTGCCTGTTAAAAGCCCGTGATTTGATTCGCACAATCATGGGTCAGGGTTCATTTCGGGCTGCTGCCGACCCATGAGCTGTTCGGCACGTTTCAGGCCCAACCTACATCGTGATTGCATGACGGCCCGATTATGTACCGTAATTTTACGGTTTCACCGGTTTACTGCGAAGACATGATATATATACAGTAAAATAACTGCAGCATCGTGAATAAGAAAAAACCTAGACTATACACTAAAGAAATTACGACATATTACATCCACTAGGCATCAAAGTTCGCCACTATGATAATAAAGCACAAGCAAATAGAAGATTACATACACTGGGCATCAAAGATTGCTACCAGTGCAAATAAACACGCCGACAAAATAATATACAAAACCGACAGCACTTCAATAGAGTTCAAGAAAGGTTAGCCCTGCTGGGGAGCTGCAGCGCAAGCAGCTGAGCAAAATGATGAGACTGCGCTTGTTCAACACTTATATCTTCATCAGTCTGAAAGATAAACAAGCAGAAAGATGACAGGTTTTGCACATAAAAGTATCAGTGCTGACAATTCATCACATTTCTTACTAAAGAATAAAGTGACACAGTTTAAAATTGCATTAACAAATTAAGGTATTGTTCAGGTCAAGACATGGCAGGAAATGACATTGTGAAGGAGTTGGCAGCTTCACGACAACACTAGATTACAGATCAAGAACTCATAAGTATCAATGGTTAGTGTGCTGTCAATTTATACCGTTTCAGATTGGCAAATAAAGAGACGGTTTAGATAATAGTAGAATGATATGACATCTTTCATAGTTAAGACATTGCAGAATATGACATTGTGCTGTGGTGGGTAGGTTCACCACACCACTGGATTACAGATCAAGAACAGAAGCATACATGCAGTGCAAAAGAAGATCACTTGCTCTATATAGTTTAATTTACATGGTATGAAGAAGGAACTTGGTTTGAGAAAGGACAAACTTTTGTTTATGAACTACATAATAAACTCTAAACAAGCAATTTGATGCAAACACCAAAAATAAACAGTTGTTGCAGTCATGCCTAACCAAATACATACAACAAAGTTTGAAGGCTTGAGATGGACAAACTTACATTATCGGTGAAGACAGGCTCTAGAAAGGCCTTGTCCATGCTGGTGGGGGGGGGGGGCAATTCAAGAAGTTTACCACAGAATCTTCTCCAAAAGCATTGCCTTTATTCTGCATTTTGTTAAGAGTAATTATAGATGTGATAATATACGAAAAAATGGAGAATATTTAAGATAAGATGAAGAGTGATGCTACATAACCAAGTAGCTATAAATGTAAGTGCAGCGATACAGGCAAAAGGTACAACCAAGAGCAATGCACAGCTAAACTTCTTCAGTACCAACCTTATGGTAAGAGTAAATATAGATCTGATGTGTAGAAAATGGAGGGAAAAGGAAAATAAGTTGTAGAGTGATGGTACATGAACAACTACCTATCATTATAAGTACACTGATAAAGGATATCATGTACTTACAAGAACAATGCAGAGCTAAAAAACATTGGCATTGGATATATTCTACACTAATGTAACCATTCATAGAGATCAGATAATTTGGAGCGAACAATTGATAAGCAAGCTATCATGCATACTGCTGTCACATAATGAACCAGGTATGTATGCAAGTACAGTGATACAGGACAACAGGTACTAACAAGAGCAAAGCAGCGGGCAACATATTTGCGATATCCTGTCGTTCTTTTCAAACCGGAATTCTTCTTCAAGCAGATTTCCTGCAAAAAAGATCCGTAAGGCACATGCGGAAAAGTAGAAGTTCAAATTGTCATGTGATTTCATAGACAGTACCTCATCCTGGGAACGAGACCAGTGCATAACAAGGTATTTCCATTCAATGTCTTCTAAATTTAGCACAGGAGACTTCATCGGAAATTCGTTTATAGACTTGCCATCAAAGTGTGATGTCCTCAGGTAACACCGACACTGCTGCAATGCTTCCTTGAAAAGCACAAGCAAGCTTTGCTCGTCATGACTATCCAGATTGACCCTCGTATAGTTACAACAATGTAATGTAAATCATTGATGTGTTCAATCACTAGAAAATAGGAAAATAATAACCATGAATAATAGCACTTACACGTAAGTTGGACAGGAAGATGTGCAAATGGTGTTTGTCTTCACTATAATCTTCCCATGATGGGAATATATGCACGTAGTCCCTAACAACATTGAAAGAATTGTCTTTTAAACATGGAATAAATGGAATGGGGTTCCAATCTGCAGGAATTGGCCGTCTCTGTAGTTGGGATAGGTCTTCGGCCGGTGGACTTGCTGTACTTTTTGCTAGAGTAGGATTTTTCTGTGGTACAGCTGGTGTTATGGCAAATGAAATCAGTATAGCTTTTGCTGGAGTGGAGGTCCTGTGTGGTGGGGCTAGTGGTGTGGCCAGTGAAGTATGGGTATAGTCTGCTGGAGTCGGTCCTACGTTTTATGTCACTGGTTGTATAGCCAATATAAGTGGGGTGCTGCCTGATTTCTCCGGCACCACCACGTTTTTCAAGGACTTTGCTGGTGCTCCTTCAGGTTCGGCAATCACCCTCTTCCTTTTTGATGTCTGATGCACAAGAACAACATTTGAGTGGAAAAACATGGTATGATGACAGATGGAATATGTATTGATAATGGATGGGCATGGCATCTCGATATATATGATGAGTAAACTAAGCAGATGGCGGTGCAACAAAGTAGAAGAAATGCAAGACAACATATGCAAGATACCCACAATCAATAAAACATTGCCAAATTAGAACAGGCACCTTGATGGGTGAACAGGACAGGGCATCTGCCTTTGAATCCTCGAGGTTAGAATAGTCATTAGGATCATATTCTGAACAAGAATCAATAGGTGGGGAGCGTATGAGTTTCATTGCACCCAGAATGACACTCAATGCCTTGGTGCCACTTTTGTAAGTCATTGCAGTGTTTAGCTTCAAGAGTGGACTGCTGCTAGTGCGACACAAAGTAGCTACACAAATCATAGTGTAGATATAACGGGAAAACCTTAAGCATCAGAGTAAAATCAGCAAAGTGGAACTTGTTGGAATATATGTGCTAGTATTGCCGGTATGGCTAGAAAGGCTTCGGATACCAGCTCTCTTCAAGTGAAGGTGCGGTATTGTTAATATCAGTGTAACTCTCAAAGGCGACATAGCTCCGCGCATTTCCTTGCTATTCTTATAGGATTCAAGTGGGCAGGCCACTACAAATCCTATTCCTATGTTTACAAGATCCTACGAATCAAAGAGGCTCAAAGTGTCCATCACAACCGACCGTATAGACCTCTACACTGCAAATGTCCCTGCTCATCTTCAGTACAAGGAACATACTTTACTACTAGCATACTCCCTCCGTTCCAAAATATAAGTCTTGGTAGAGATTTCCACTATGGATCACATACAGATGTATCCAGATACATTTTAGAGTGTAGATTCATTCATTTTGCTCCATATGTATTCCATGGTGGAATCTATACAAGACATGTATTTAGGAACGGAGAGAGTGCATATTAAAGAAGAACAGGAGAGGAACATGGTAAAGAAGAGCAAGCAGATTTTGGATAATAAAATGTTGGTTGCGCAGTGCCCACACATGATGAACCAGAGCGCATTAAGAATGCAACTCCCGGCTGTCTCTCGATAATTTCAGGCAGTTGGATGAAGATCCTACGTATCCTAACCCTTCTTCTTCCTCGTCTCTAATTCTTCCCATACAGAACACCGCACGGGCCGCCGACCGGACCACCGGCCCCCACCGCCTGTGTTCCTACGCCACCCCCACCCCCACCCGCGCCCCAACCCCCACCCGCGTCGAGTTTTCTTTGTTCGGCGAGGCCCCACAACCACCCGAGCCCCTTCGATCGCACCGGCGAACTCCGGCGAGCTCTGAAAAATCGACTGACCCAATTTTGAAATTTAGTCTACTGTGATTTAACTAGTGTGGAATATAAAAGGGGAAAACCATAAGCATTGGGAGTATAGTGTTGAGCATGCCATGGCGGATCTCAAGGTGCAAACCGGACAAAGGCAACTTCGCAACCAAGACAAGAAATCAGAGGAAAGCAGTGGCGATCTATTTTCTTGCTGTGATAAATAAGTTGAGCAGATACGAAAGAGTACCGCCTCTGGTGCGGCACCGTGTATGCATCTGCTAAGAATTTGATGGTGCTGCGGTACCGATGGCTGTCGGTGGCGTGGAAGCAGATCTAGGAGGGTAGATGGTGGCGGCGGGGCACGGTGGACGAGACGGTCGTTGGAGCGGCGCCAGCAAGGTGGACGACGGCGTGGATGAAGCGAGAGGACGGGATGCAAGGATCCCGGTCCGAAGGCGTAGATGAGAGAGGTCGATCTCTTGTAATGGATGGCGGCGTCGGGGTATCAACTCCGGCATGGTGGAGGAGGACGGCGGTGGATGGGGTGGCGGACGGCGGCTGATGGAGGAGGGTGGGGTGGAGAGGGTGTTTTGGCGCCCACGGAGTACGAATGGGAAAAAGGGAGGTAGAGAGGAAGGGGGGAACCATGTATTCAGGGCGCGCTTGTCTCAAATGCGAGGAAATTTACAAACTTAGCCCCCGTTTCAAATTTCTACTACATCACAGCAACATTAGTCAGTTGGGGATAGGACGAGAGTTTGTTTTTGGCGCCCACCGTGTATGAGTATGAATCGGGAGGGAGTCGATTTCGGCCGAGGACACACTGTGTTTTGGCGCCCACCGTGTATGAATCCGGGTGAGAGGCGGTTACATCACGTTTGGGTGAAATTACAAACCTACCCCTATCAAAACCTATAGAAATCTAGCAGATAGGCTTTGCGTGGCAGGGATAGGCAGTAGTGATTTCCATCTCACAGATTTTGGTTTCGGGCGGTTACTGTGACTTTCCCCGCTTCGTTCAAATTTTGCAGAGTACACGTTTACTGTGCCAACTCAATTCGAATCCCATTTGTATTCTATTTTTTTCGGGCGGGATCCATTTTCAATTGGAGTTACATTCTATATACATCAAAAATTTTATATACTTTCAAAAGCACAACAAAGAATTCTGCTCCTTTATATGTATAATATGATTTACAAATACAACGATCTCGAAATCTTAAGGTTGAATTCGAAAAAATTTAACCAAATTATGTTCTACTAAAATGTATGGATCAGTAATATCTACATATTAAATAACATAGATGTGCGTGAATTCATATGAGTATGCATGTTTGATAGATCAATTTTGGTTCGAGTATGGATTACATGTATCATCATCTCGAATTCAAATATTTGAATCCCTTTTTTGTTCACTCCTTTCACGCCCATCTCTCTCGCATGCATGCTCCTTCAGGTAGCTATCACTCTCTTTTCTCCAGCTCACCCGCATGCTCACTTCATGTTTCTCCTATCCTCGCAAACATGGTCTCTTGATGTCTCCCTTGAGAAGTGTCACACTCTCCTTATCATTACACATTACACGGTTTTCATTATCTCTCACGTGTCTACTGTTCTCTGGTATCACTCAGTACCTAAGCTTTCTTTTTCACCGCCACACACACAGTCTCCACTCGTCTTTCACTTCGTCTTTCTCTCTATGGGATTCTCTCACACACCCTATATGTCTCTACATATGACTCATACCACTAAAATTACCCTCTCTCTCTCTCTCTCCTGTAGACACAACATTTGTTGCGGTCTCCTTTTCGTCTCCATCCCAGACTGACATTATTCATTTGTTTACCGATTAGACAACCCCGACTACCGTCTCCTCTCTCTCTCACACAGACACACACACACAACTCCTGCTGCCACTCCCCTTCCTGACTACCGTCTCTCTCTCTCTCACACACACACACAAAACTCTCGCTTTCGCACTCCGACTCGTATTTCTCTCACAAACATTTATCAACTAGCTAGCCTCTAGATAGGTTTATACACCCGCACACTCGTGCTTCCACCATCGCATACATGTCTCTCTCCTGCTCCTTGTATCTATGTAGATTATTCTTCCCTTCTTGAGACACGCCCTCTCGATCGTGCACACGCGCACTATCACCTCATTTTAAGTTGATACCTATCACACACACACTCCTTGTGTCTTTGTCACACATGCACTCCGTCCTCCTCCACTCTCCCTCTCTCACACACACACATGGGCTTTTTGCAACAACTATCAAGATGCCCATGCGTTGCACGGAACATCAAGATGCATTTGTATGAGTAGTTTATCTTGTGGGGGAAAAGGATGAATGAGGGAAGGCCTTATTTGGAGAGGGGTGTGGGTATCTTTTTGCAAAATTGCATAGTTTCCTTCCTATCCATCAGATATAGATCGGACGGCCTATATTGCAGGATGGCAGGCACACGATCATCACCGACAATGCTTTTTATAAGAGTGGGGATAAAAAATAGGGTTGGTGATGATGGTGGGCCTACCATCCTGCAATGTAGGTCGTCCGATTTATATCTGACGGATAGGAAGGAAAATATGGCAATTTACCCGCACTCTTCACCACATTTGCAGATAAGGCCTTCCCTCGTTCATCCTTTTCTCCCACAAGATCTTGATGTTCCATGCAACGCATGGGCATCTTGCTAGTAACAGTAGAAATTAGACATATACCACTTCTCGAGTCTTGAAACCAACAACATTCCTCCCTTATCTCATCAAAACCACCAAAGGAATATATTTTGAGTGAAACATAACATATTTTTAGTGATATACGTATTTAAAAACTAGACTTTTTTTCTATAAAATCGATGAATATGTATTAATCTACTTTGATCGTGTGGCAACGCATTGGCACATTGCTAGTAGTTATTATAATTTTTTGGACACCAGACAAATGGTGGAGTACATATACGAAGAGAAGAGGCGCATGCACGCAGTCAGCCTCTCGTTGTCTCGCACGCATGAGTGTTACATAAAGGCAACGTTAACAAATAAACCCTAAAACCCTAGGTGCACGATTGCTGCATTCGCGGGTACCGGGTACATGGTGGAGCACTGGAGCACCTTTGTGGGAATAGTCAGCTCGCGTGATAATTTGATCCGTAGGAGTTGATGGTCGGGACCATAGGTGAACGACTTGGAGCGCGGTGGCTCGCCAGTTGCCACAGATCGAGTAGCCACGTTTAAAATATCGTTTTTAGCGGGGTTAAGAGTTCTGATTTTCAATGGCGCGTTATAAGTAGTAAGTAGTTTAGAACGATTCGTATGGAGCGAAAATGGAATTCATAGTACTACATACCTCCTTGGCGTATGGTTGTATGTTTTTTTTGTTTTTTTTGCGATGGAGGTTGTATGGGTTTATGTTGCAAGATGTTGAACCTGGTAGTTCTAGGGCAAATACTATGGTTTAGATTTAGATGCTGGTTTTCAGTAATGAAAATCGGAAGGGGAAACCCTTCTTTGATTAAAAAAAACTACTACCTCCATTCTGGTTTACTAGTCCCCATCGTACTTTGGGTCAAAGTTTGTCCACGAATTTTACTTGTAAAATGTGAATGGAAAACGAGATTTTGTTATACCCAAACAAAAAAGGACTGGAGGGAGTGATTGCTCTGACACAGACGCGACCTCTCATAGCGCAGGCATTGAACCGGTACGCCGGCCAAGAGGGCCGCACTCGCTGCAGGCCCGGCTGAGCACGCCTCCTCGCAGCGTGCAACAAGCTTAAGACTGCCCCGCCTGCCTTCATTGAATCCGCGCGTGTGACGGCAACACGTCCTTCCGCGAGCCGGCAAGCATTTTAGAACACAAAAAATGACTAAAATATAATTAATTTACACATGGTCTTGACTTGTTTTGCTCGCACTGGTAGCGGGAACTAGTAGAGGTTTTTCTTTATTTATAACTCTCCTCACATTTTTTTGGCTTTGAAATGAATCATGGTTGTGGACATTATGTATGAAATGTGTAGATATCTGTGAACATGAGTTTGATGTGGAAGTTGAACTTGGAATGTCGGGCTTGCGCGTGAACTATACCATGTCCAATGCTTCGTCTGTTATTGTTTGGAAAGTAATTGATGTTATTACATGACCCAAAAAAAACACTTTGTGCCACATCAATAGATGCACGGACATCACAACAGGCATGCTGACTGGATAAACATTTGAACCTAGCTATTATGAAGGAAATTTTGTATTGACAATAGTTTTAGATAGCAGGAGACGCCTAGCCTGCTCTGCCTCTGCTAGCTTATTTCTGGCTTCTTCCATTCTTCTTTGGCTTGGGTGAAGAGAGCATCTGATTGCTCTTTTCGCTTCTTCAGGAACTCAGCTACATTCTCAAGGGCTGCTGCATGCTTTCTTTCAGCCTTTACTAATGCCACGAGGACACGAACAACTAACGACTCCACTTGGCTTGTGTGTAATCCAGCATCATCTGGGAATTTGCACCTTGTGTCTAATCCAACATCATTAGGTAACTGGCACCTTGTGTGTAATCCAGCCTCATTTTGGAAACATGATCTCGAGGTTGACCATACTTCCCTCCTCGCAGGAACTGCATCCTGACATTAAGTTACTTGTTTTTTAGATCAATACTCAGAGCAACCAAGAGCTATTTAGTAGAAGCCAGTGTAAGTGCATCTAGTGCCCCTTAGTGATTTTGGTGTATTGAAGACTTATAGGTTAAGTAACTTATGCGTTTGTGAGTGTACACAGGTCTATAAGTCTATGAGGAGTTTGATATTTACAGAGAAAGTCGACCCCTAAAAATGAAGTTCTTCGACTGAAGACTTTAATATTCTGAAGACTTTCTGAAGACTTTGAAAGTGAAGAAATTGGTGTGACCTTGAAGACTTGATATTCATTCGAGGAATATGAAGCGTGAAGACTTTTGTTTTCGTAGTTTCATTTTCTCTTTCTTGAGTCGTAGGAAACACCGTACTGTTAAAGGGGGTCGAGGAAATACTAAGGAAAAATTTCCATGTGATGCTCACCTCAAAATCCTACACCTACCAATCCCTTCGAGTGAAGCCATTGGAAATCTCATACAGTTCAGTCAAATTCTTCAGTGACAGAGACGCAGTTCTTCTGGTCACTGAGGACCTTGCTCTGACTGAGGAGTTAGGAATTCGCCAGTGCGAATTGCCTACACAGTGAGGAACATGATAGCCCTGAGGAATTTGAGAGTCAAATTTCCGACCGTTGCTGTGCTGCGCGCCGGCTATCCGAAATATCTTATCGACCTAACGGTCATATCATTGAAGGGCATTTATGTCTTATCATGTCGGGCTGCTCCCTAGGCTATAAATAGCCGCCCCCTACAACCACTAGTTGGTTGGCTGCTCCAAGAGAACTTGACACTTGTCATTTGAGAGCAACCCATCCTCCGAGGACTTTGAGCGAAAATCATCAAATGAGGAAAATCCCAAAACCAAACCCCCACAAACCCAAAGTGATTGAGCATCACTGAAGAAATTGATCCTGCGTGGATCCGACGCTTGTTACCTTTGAAGACTGTGCTTCTTCCAGACGGTTAGGCGTCAAGGTCTAGAGCATCCAAGAGGAATTGTGGATCACCGAGTGACCAAGTCTGTGAAGGTTTGGAAGTCACCTGAAGACTTACCACGAGTGATTGGACGAGGCCTGCGTGGTCTTAGTTCAAGGAGAATACAGTGAGGACTGGGTGTCCTGAGTTGCGGCTCAGAGACTGGGTGTCCGGGACTGTGTGTCCTCGAGTTTAAATACTCAGCCGCTCCAACCAGACGTACAACTGAGACAGCAGTTGGAACTGGTTTACCAAATCATTGTCTTCACCAACTGACTAGTTCTATTTCCTAAACTCCTTCATTTCCTCATTACTGTGTTGAATGTTGTTCATATCTGTGCTTGAAGACTTTGACTGAAGACTTTCACAAATTCCTCCACTCAACTTCTTCAGTCTGTTTGTCTTCATCTTGCTATCCTGTATTTACGCTTTCCGTACTCTGTGTTAGTCTTCATTTCATCATGATGACTATGTTTGTATCCTGTTATGTTTACTTCTGAGTACATATTCCGCTGCAAGTAGTTCTTCGCTAAGGAATTTCCTCACCAGAAAATTCCTCAGTGAAGAATTCATAAAAATCGCCTATTCACCCCCCTCTAGTCGATATAACGCACTTTCAATTGGTATCAGAGCAAGGTACTCCCTTGTTCTGTGTGATTTTGGTTTAGCCGCCTGGAGTTTTAGTTATGTCGACCACAGGTATGATCAAGGTCTCGGCTGGGTGTCCTACCTTTGATGGAACGGACTACCCCTACTGGAAGAACAAGATGCGAATGCATCTTGAGGCAATTGACAATGATCTCTGGTATGTTGTGGAAAATGGTGTCCCCTCTGTCACTCCCACACTGAACGGTACTGATGTGAAGAGATTCAAACAACTCGATTCTCAAGCGAAGAATATCATATGTGGCCATCTGAGCAAAGGACAGTATGGAAGAGTGAGTGCTTTGGAAACTGCTAAGCTTATCTGGGATAGGCTGTCCAAAGTAAATGAAGGAGTTTCAACTCAGCGTGACTCTCGAGTCGATGTTCTTCGGAATCTCTTCAACCGCTTCAAAAGACTCGACAATGAGACTGTCCAACAAACCTTTGATCGCCTCACTAACATCTCAAATGAGCTTCAAGCCCTCGGTGCCACTGACATCACTGATCATGAAGTTGTGAAGAAACTGCTGAGATCGCTTGATTCCTCATTTGATACTCTGGGACTGATGATACAAGAACGTGCTGACTACAAGTCGCTTGATCTTGCTGATATCCTCGAAAGGCTAAACACTCACGAGTTCCAGCTTGCTGAAAAGAGAGATCTCTATGGCTCAAACTATGGCAAACCACGTTCCCTGAAGGCTAAGGTTGTGTCTGACTCTGAATGTGAGGATTCTGGTAGTAGCCTTGGTGATCCTGAAGAACTGAGCCAGGATCTAGCACTGCTTGTGAAGAAATTCCAGAAGTTCACAAGACGTGGTCGCTTTGGAAAATCCTCAAGAGGAAATGATTCCTCATCCAGTGACTATAAGAGAAGACTTTGCCACAAATGCAAGAAGCCTGGTCACTATATTCAAGATTGTCCTCAGTGGGAAAAGGAAATGAAGAAGAAGAAATACAAGGATTACAGTTCTGATGATGCGAAGAAGAAGAAGAAATCGTCAAAATCTTTGTCATCAAAACCCTCAAAGTCTTCATCTCACAAGAAGGGCAGCTCCAAGAAAGCTCGGGCATTCATTGGCAAAGAAATGGACTCTGAAGCTGAATCTGAGGAAAATGATGAAGAGGAGGAGTCTGAAGAATCTGAGTCTAGTGTGGCGAGTCTGGCCGCTGCTACTGCTTTCGTCAGCAAGTCCATCTTCAACACTGAAGAAACTGACTCCACCGACAAGCCCAATGAAGATAATGATGGCTACGCTCCCACCTATTGCTTCATGGCAAAAGGAGCTAAGGTACTCAAATACAACTCCTCTGACTCTAGTGAAAATGAATCTGATGAGGATCTCAAGCCCAGCTACTCTAAACTTGCTAAAATTGCTGTGAAACAACAACGGGCTCTTGAAAAGGTTCAAAACATGCTAGATAAAAGTGATGATATGTTGGGTGAAGAAATGGATCGCACTAAAGCCTTGACTGAAAATCTTCAGAGACTTCAGTCTAGGTATGATAACCTTCAAGGTCATCATAACTCTCTCTTGTCTGATCATGAGAAACTTTCTTATGAATTTCTTCAAGAAAAGCAAGATCATGAGAAGCTTTCTCTTGAAGCTCTTCAAAGAAAGGAAGATCTTGAAAAGCTAAGAGTGTGTTATGAAGATCTTCAGAAGGAGCGCTATTCATTACTAGCTCAACAAATCAGTGCTTCTCAGGAAGAATTTGTTCCTCCATGCTTAAAGTGCATTGAACGTGAATCTGCTAATTCTTCACCTGAATGTTCAAATGCTTCAAATATTACAAATTCTTCATCTGCCTCTGCTATCACTAATTCCTCATCTGAGGACATTGCTAGTATCACTGACAATGCAGGGCTGAAGGAATTGTACATGACAAGCATGTACAAAAGCCTCAAAGGGCATCAGACACTTTGTGATGTGCTCAAAAAGCAGATCCTCAACAGAGACCCTAGGAAAGAGGGTATTGCCTTTGAGAGGAAACTCAATGCCGATGGAACATATTGGAAGCCTGAGCAGTATCCCAAAACCTCATGGGTTGCTGCAAAGGGACCTCCAGTTGATCCATCTAACTTATCTGGCTTTACATGTGAATCTTCTCATTCTTCTGATGAGTCATTTGACTCCAACTATAAACTGTTCAAAAATCAGAATGGTGAAGTATTTGCTAGATATGTTGGCACTAACTGCAGGAACGGTTCCCCCATGAAGAAAATCTGGGTTCCCAAAAGCTGTGTTGAAAGTCTTCAGGTGAATGTCCTCATGACACCACCTGTGAAGAACAGGAACCCCAGATCAAATTCTTCACATGGATCAAATTCCTCAACTGGATCAAAGTCCTCATATGATTATCATCGTGCTAACAACTCTGTCTCACAGGGTAGAGCTAAGGGCTATGAATATGTGCATTATTCTTCAAACCATTATGTTCATAAGTCCTCGAAGAATTACTTTGCTTATTCATATGCCTACCCTAACCCCTCTTATGGTAAGCGAAATGGTTTGGCATCTTTGCCACCTTTCTCACATGGTGCTCGCAGGATGATGAACTCTTTGCCACCCCTCCAGATGTGGGTGGTGAAGAAAAAGAACTAATCTCTTCTACAGGGTCAGGTCTCCAGACGTGCTCTAACGTCTGAAGAATTTGCTGGGGACCTGAC
Organism: Triticum aestivum; assembly: GCF_018294505.1. Taxonomy (NCBI): domain Eukaryota; kingdom Viridiplantae; phylum Streptophyta; class Magnoliopsida; order Poales; family Poaceae; genus Triticum; species Triticum aestivum. The sequence continues at coordinate 277,655,448 of NC_057807.1, forward strand.
AAAAATGCCTGAAAGGACGCAGGCGAATCATGATGAAATGAACTTTCATTTCACACGTCCTCATACTGCTATATCTGTTTACTGCTTGATGAAATTCATCTGATGAACTTGATATCATATTCTTCACTGATGAAGCATATGAGATTGTAAGCTACACTAATTCATCTGCAGGATGATCAACCCAAAACCACTGAATGGGTCCTCGATAGTGGATGTACAAATCACATGACTGGTGACAAGAATCTATTGATGGATGCTCCCTTATCACCGTCACCTCTGAAGCATATCATCTTTGCTGACAAAGGCAAAAGTCAGGTATTGGGTCTTGGTAAGGTTGCTATCTCTAAGGATAAGCACATGGACAAAGTAATGCTTGTTGAGTCCTTAGGATACAATCTCATGTCAGTCTCAATGCTTTGTGATCTTGATATGGTTGTTGTCTTCGGCAAATACCGCTGTGTTGTGATTATGGAAGCTGACAATTCCAAAGTCTTCGAAGGCTTTAGGAGAGGTGATCTGTATATTGTTGATTTCTCTACAGGACCACAACCATCCGTGTGTCTACTTGCAAAAGCTTCAGAAGGCTGGCTATGGCATCGACGACTTGGTCATGCAGGCATGAGGAATTTGAACACGCTTGCGAAGAAGAAGCATGTCATTGGCATTGAGAATGTCAAATTCCTCAAGGATCACTTATGCGGAGCATGTGAAGCCGGAAAAATGACCAAGGCCAAGCATCCAGCGAAGACTATCATGACCACTACACGTCCATTCGAATTGCTTCACATGGACCTCTTCGGACCTAATCATTATTCAGCAGTCACTAATGATGCATCTTTATATGGTTTTGTCATTGTTGATGATTATTCTCGATATACATGGGTACACATTGTTACTTACAAACATGAAGTGCAGGAAGTCTTCAAACGATTTTCCTCGAGGGCTTCAACCAACTTTGGTGTGAAGATCAAGCATATCAGAAGTGACAATGGAACTGAGTTCAAGAATTCTGGTCTTGATGCTTATCTTGATGAACTTGGTATTACTCATGAGTTATCTGCTCCCTATACTCCTCAGCAGAATGGCGTCGTGGAGCGCAAGAACAGAACTCTTGTTGAGATGGCTCGCACTATGCTTGATGAATACAAAACGCCTCAGCGTTTTTGGATTGATGCAATTGATACTGCCTGCCACATCATCAACAGAGTATATCTTCACAAATTCTTCAAGAAGACTGCCTATGAACTTCTCACTGACAAGAAACCCAATGTGAGTTATTTAAAAGTCTTCGGTGCTAAATGTTGGATTAGAGATCCTCACCACAACTCTAAATTTGCACCGAAAGCACATGAAGGTTTTATGCTTGGTTACGGAAAGGACTCGCACACCTACAGAGTCTTCAACATTGTTCTTCACAAGATTGTTGACACTGTAGATGTGCGGTTCGATGAAACTAATGGCTCGCAAAGAGAGCACCTACCTTCTGTGTTAGATGAACCAGCACCTGAGGATGCTATCAAGCTCAAGGCAACTGAGGATGTCATTCCTACTGAAGAATCCGCTGAAGAATTCATTCCTGTTCATGAAGAACGTCGAGCTGATGCACCTGAAGAACGTGATGAGGAAAATGGTGCTGAAGAAAATGCGGATCAAAATCCTCAGCGACAACCAACTCATCCACGCGTTGCAAAAGAAGTGCAAGTGGAGAAGATCATCGATGACATTAGCGCACCAGGTCCTCTCACACGCTCAAAAGCCTCACACTTATCTAACTTTTGTGGGCACTATGCTTTTGTCTCTATCACAGAGCCCACTAAGGTAGATGAAGCATTTCTGGAGCCGGAGTGGATTCAGGCTATGCAAGAAGAATTACATCAGTTCGAGCTGAACAATGTCTGGGAATTGGTCAATCGCCCAGATCCTCGCAAGCATAATATCATTGGCACAAAGTGGATCTACCGCAACAAGCAAGATGAAAATGGCCTTGTGGTGAGGAATAAGGCATGACTAGTAGCTCAAGGCTACACACAGGTTGAAGGAATTGATTTCGATGAAACTTTTGCACCTGTTGCTAGACTTGAGGCTATTCGCATTTTACTTGCCTATGCTAACCATCATGATATCATCTTATATCAAATGGATGTGAAAAATGCATTCCTCAATGGTAAGCTTGAGGAAGAAGTATATGTTGCTCAACCCCCAGGTTTTGAAGATCCCAAGAATCTTGACAAAGTCTTCAGACTCAACAAGGCCCTCTATGGCCTCAAGCAAGCCCCTCGGGCGTGGTATGATACATTGAAGGAATTCTTCGTAAAGAATGGCTTCACACCCGATTCACTCGACCCTACTCTTCTTACTAAATCATATGATGGTGAACTGTTTGTGTGCCAAATATATGTTGATGATATTATTTTTGGTTGTACTAACCAACGATATAGTGATGAATTTGCCTATATGATGAGTGAAGAATATCAAATGTCTATGATGGGAGAGTTGAAATTCTTCTTAGGTCTTCAAATTCGTCAGCAGCGCAATGGCATATTCATATCTCAGGAGAAATACCTCAAAGATGTACTGAGGAAATTCGGCATGCAAGATTGCAAAGGCGTCAAAATTCCTATGCCCACAAATGGCCATCTATGCACTGATGAAAATGGTACTGATTTCGATCACAAGGTATACCGCTCCATGATTGGTTCCTTATTGTACTTATGTGCATCTAGGCCAGATATAATGCTTAGTGTTTGCATGTGTGCCCGATTTCAAGCTGCACCGAAGGAATCACACCATAAGGCTGTGAAGCATATTCTTCGATATCTACCTCACACACCAACACTAGGATTATGGTACCCCAAGGGCTCTGCTTTTGATCTCATTGGATATTCTGACTCTGACTATGCTGGTGATCGTGTGGACCACAAGTCAACATCTGGCACTTGTCATTTCCTCGGACGATCTTTGGTCTATTGGTCCTCGAAGAAATAGAACTGCGTATCACTGTCTACTGCTGAAGCTGAGTACATTGCTGCTGGCTCATGCTGTGCTCAACTGCTTTGGATGAAGCAAACCCTCAAGGACTATGGCATCAACGTGAAGAATGTGCCTCTCCTCTGCGACAATGAGAGTGCCATCAAGATTGCTCACAACCCAGTTCAGCACTCGAAGACCAAGCACATCCAGATTCATCATCATTTTCTTCGTGATCATGTGTTGAAGGGCGATATCTCCATCGAGCATGTGAAGACTGAAGAACAGCTAGCTGATATCTTCACTAAGCCCTTGGATGAGAAGAGATTTAGCAAGTTGCGGTGTGAGCTAAATATCTTAGAATCTTCGAATGTTCTTTGAAAAGGACACACATCCTAACCCTTATGCAGAATTGATGACTTAGATGTGCAACACATGAAGAAACGTTTTTCTTCAATCAATGAAGAATAACACTCTAAGTGTGAAGAAATTAATGAAGAATTTGATTCTCAGAACCCTACGACAATTGTACGCGGTGTCTGAAATCATCATTCTTATACGGTGGGTTACGCCACCACAAAAGTTGAAAATCTTCAATTTGAATTTTTTTCCACTTTTGAAATTCTTCAGTTTTACAAATTCTTCAACTTTGCAAAATCTTCAATGTTTCCATCGTTTTTCTTCATCGACGATATATATATGTGAGTTTATGTCCTCTACAGCATTCACTTATTGCTATTTCTTCAAGTTGCGATTTCTGCTAAGTGAATGTGATCGGACCCTTCCCCCTCTATGCTATACTCAACCCAGTCTATTCACAAATTCTTCATGTGCGTTCTGATTGAAACTCATTCAAAGTCTTCACTGTGTCCTAACAGCCGAAGAAATTGCGAACGAAATTTTAAAAAAACAAATCTTATCCAGATTTTCGGTTTTACCACTCAAACCGTTCCGCATCCCATGATGCATTAGTTTATTCACCCACGATCTTACACGATCTCATCTGCACAGTACGTGGGTGACACATGTCGCATGAAGAAGAAAGGGCAGGGGCATGTTCGTCCCAAAATCTTCGGGCGAACAGTTTTTACCGTGGCTGTAAATACCCCTCTGTCGGTGTCAAAACCAGCGGATCTCGGGTAGGGGGTCCTGAACTATGCGTCTAGGTGGATGGTAACAAGAGACGAGGGACACAATGTTTTTACCCAGGTTCAGGCCCTCTCGATGGAGGTAAAACCCTACGTCCTGCTTGATTAATATTGATGATATGGGTAGTACAAGAGTAGATCTACCACGAGATCAAGGAGGCTAAACCCTAGAAGCTAGCCTATGGTATGATTGTTGAGATGTATGTTCGTCCTACGGACTAAGGCCCTCCGGTTTATATAGACACCGGAGAGGGCTAGGGTTACACAGAGTCGGTTACAATGGTAGGAGATCTACATATCCGTATTGCCAAGCTTGCCTTCCACGCCAAGGAAAGTACCATCCGGACACGAGCCGGAGTCTTCAATCTTGTATCTTCGTAGTCTTGGAGTACGGCGGATATTGATAGTCCGGCTATCCGGACACCCCCTAGTCCAGGACTCCCTCAGTAGCCCCTGAACTAGTCTTCAATGACGATAAGTCCGGCGTGCATAATGTTCGGCATTGCAAGGCGGGTTCCTTCCTTGAATAATCCAGAGAAGATCATGAACACCAGGATAGTGTCCGGCTCTGCAAAATAAATTCCACATTCCACCGTAGAGAGAATAAAATGTACACTTAGTTCAATCTGCTGACGTATTACGCGGCGTGTCATCACACCGCTACCAAGCCTTTGTTTGAATCGTTTTTTTTACTATACCACCTCAGCACGTTTAGCGAAGCGGTTTCCTTGGCACGTCTTGTCGAAGCAGAGATCGTGTTCCCCTTATGCCGGGATCCTCATCAATACGTGCGTGGGTAACCCAACCGTTCCCGTCGCCACACCTCCTCTATCGAAGGGGAATCCCAAATGGTCACGAAGACGGCCCTTGGTATTTCTTCCCCTTTATAAGAGGACCAAGGCTCGCCCTTGTTCTTCAATCTCGCATCGAATCTTTTACCCGCTCCCAGTTCCAACACCCAGAGCCTCAGATTCGAGCGCTTCGGATCCTCAATCATGTCCGGCTCCGACCTCCAGGGCCGATGGATGCCCTCCTCCATCACGGAGGAGGACATATTGAAGTTGCGTGAGGCCAAGTACCTGGCCTACGAGGTTTCGCACAGGTTGCCTGCCCAAGGGCAGGCTGTGCCAGCCCCCGAGCCCGGTGAATACGTCGTTTTCGTATCCCACCTCCGTCGGGGTTTAGGCTTCCCGACGGATCCCTTCGTGAGAGGGCTCTTGTTCTACTACGGGCTGGACTTTCACGACTTGGCTCCGGAGTCCATCCTCCATATCTCCACATTCATTATTGTCTGCGAAGCCTTCCTCCGCGTCATTCCCCACTTCGGCCTATGGCTGAAGACCTTCAAGGTAGAGCCGAAGATGATCGGGGGACGTCAAGCGGAGTGCGGCGGGGCGACCATAAGCAAGAAGGTCGATGCCCCGTGGCTTGAGGGTTCCTTCTAAGAGGAACTTGGACTGTGGCAGCAGGAGTGGTTCTATATCACCGCTCCAAGGGGCAGCAGGCAAAAGCCGCCTCCCTCATTCCGCCCGGGACCTCCATGCCAACTGATGTCGTGGGTCAACCAAGGGCTCAACTGGGGGCCGTCCGAAGACGTGCCCTCACTGCAGGGCCGGATTCGAGTTCTCCAAGCGAGGGAGATCGACCTGATCAAGGTGATGCAGGTTATGCTAATCAGGCATCTCCTGCCCTGCAAACGCCCATCCTTTCCGTCTATGGGAGTTTAATCCGGAGGGACCTCGGATTCTCCAACACTTCATGGGTGCGACACCCATGGAGATGTACAAGTTGTTCTTCGGACCGCAGGTGGCGTGTCCGGATTTAGCCGAGGATGCAGGCCTAAGCCGCGATCGCCCGGATACTCAGGTAAGTAGCTCAGAATCCGGACATTCTGTTTATGTGCCCTTCTAGAGTTCGCCTCCTGACCCTTTGTTCTTTACAGGAATGGGTGGCGCGATCAAGGCTGATAAGGTGTCCGGCCCCCCTCCCAGAGACCGCACTGGAGCCCGTGCTGGTCAGAATGTTGGAGGTTGCGCCCACAGAAGGGGGCGACGGGGAAAATAAAGGAGCTAATATTTCGCCCAAAGGGGCGACTGAAGAGGGGGGAACCAAGAACCCCTCCCTTCAGGGGGAGAAGAGGACCGCCTCTGAAGATCCGGAGGCCAAAGCCCCTAAGCGTGGGAAGAGATCTTCCCCGGGGGGTCCGGCGCCCGGAGAGAATCCGAACGCACAATCATCACCAAAGGATCAGACCTCCAGCGGGCCGTGAGTATAAAAGAGGAAGTTAATTAATAAGGAGGTACCTTCATTTGTGCTTCTGTAGGTAACCGAAATATTTATATTGTAGTTCGGATCTGCAGCCTTCTCAGATGAGTTCATCTTCGGGGGACCTTCTTCCAGAAATGATGGAGAGCGATACGCCTCCGTCCGCAGCGCCGCCAAATGAGGCAGGCGAACCCGAAGTGTCATCACGGAGGGTATCCCCGAGTCCGGAGGGGCCAGTGAGTTCGGCACCTACTGGTGTCCGGCCGGGGGAACTGAAGAATCTGCTTGAGAGGGCGTCCATTTCAGAAGATCACCGTGCGTTAATGCGTATGGTGATTGGAAGGATTTCGTCCGCCGAGAGTGGATTGCATAATGCCGCCATGAGTTTGCTGGCGGGATTTGAGGTATGCAGTAATGATGCACCCCTTCGTTTTTTAATAGTTTTGCATATAAAAAATGCGCCCTGTATAGATAGTAGCCCCTGAGACTCAGTAGGTTGTCGGAAACGACAGCGTGCCGAGGATCGAAATCTCAAAATCTCAAGTAATGAATACCGCTGTCCCTATGCAGGTGGCAGATAGTCCAAGGGGCAGCTGGACTAATGATGTTGCCGAATTAAGTCGGCAACTTGACATGGCGGATGCCGACATCGCACTTGACGAGTCGCAAGGTAAGTAAATTCTCCGCAGTCGCTTTATTCAAGGGGGTCAAAGCCCTCCTTTGATAAACTGTATGCTGTTGTACAGATGGTGCTACTGCTGTGGAGAGCCTTCGGGCCGAACTTGCTCGAGCTAAGGAGCAAGCCCGAAGGAGTGACATGGCTGCCTCGAAGGCGGCCGAAGAGTTGAAAGCCGAAAAGGCTGCACACTGCCTAAGCAGGGCGGAGGTGGCCGAATTGGCCATGAAATTAAAGGATGCCACCGACCGCAATGAGGCTCTTGAAAAGGAGCGCTTATCGGAGCGGGAAAACCTGAAGAAGGCCACCGCCGAAGCCAAGGATGCCCGCTCTGCAATGCGGGCTATGAAAGAGGAGCTGCGCCAGGCTGGAGAGATAGTGGCTGGCAAGCCTTTTCTGCTGCGTCGCCGGTTTATGGATGCAAAGTATGCTCAATTTGAACGGCTGTGGAGTCCGGAGGATCCGTATATGGACTTGGCTGCGAGTGCGGCTGATGCCGTTAAGCACTTCCGGAGCCAGGAGGATCACGAGACGGAAGGGCTATATTGGTCTCAATTCCACAGTCCGGATCGCTCTCTTCCGTTGACGGACCGGTTGGCCGAATGGGCCGAGTTAAATAGATTGTCCGGACTTGCCATGACTGACATCGTAGCCCATGTCTGGCCAGAGAGGTCCAAGGCGACGAGCTACTTCGGCTTATTGCAGCAATTCCTTGGAGCGGTGCCGCATATAAAGGACATGAAGCGGTCGGCCTGCATCGAGGGTGCGCGGATGGCTCTTGCCCGTGTGAAGGTGCATTGTCCGGAGATGGATGCCACCGCTGTTGCCTCCCAGGGTTCGGATGAAGACCGGCTCCCTGCCGAGCACTATTTCGGGGAAGTTATGCGTGGCGCTCGTGTAATAGAGTCGCAGTGCTCGAAGAATGTAACGTTCAAATTAATGCATTAGCTTGTGAATCGATGATTATGTTACAACTGCTTTTTATACTTGTGCGTCCAAGTAGTAAAACTTCTCTTGTGCGGCCGTTTACGTATACTTGTGTATAACTTGAAAGATGGCAGTCTTCGGCTTCATCCCCCACGCACAAGGTGCTGGGGTGTTCGCAAAAATAGCGCGTTTTCACACTTAATCCGACGTCTCGGTCCTGTTATAAGGAGGTGGTAGCGTAGCGAACAAGGCAATCCGGACTATAATGCTTTATCACTTTCACTTAGCCAGTGGAGCTCGAGGGTGGGGCTACTATATAGCCCCTGGTGGCACCGCACATCTCCGGATTCGGGGTGCATATGTGCCTGACCGGGAAACGGTCCTTCGCCGAAGCGGGGAATTCTAAACATTCCGATAGTCGATCGAGTGGCTGACCAGACTCTCGCTGTATCATGACAGTCAGTTTTCGGCTTTCTCTACTAAGGTGCTCGCCCAGCCGAACTGGGGCACAATCGCAGTAGTTCTCCTGGTGCCGCGTTAGCCTATGATACGGAACGCAAGGCAGCAAAACACAGGAGCCGGGCAAACCCAACATTTGACCAAAGACATGATTCGGAGCTGATGCATATAATACCTAACTCGAGACGCCGAACACTCCCTAAGGTGTTCGGTCTTTATAATAATGGGCAGAATGACGCCCTAAGCCCTTGGTGTCCAGGTACGGGCATGGTCTTTTGACACGGCCGATGCCAAAGCATCAGGCTCCGCTTTGGCTATAGGAAGAAACCAAGGGAGAGTAACAACAAGAGACATTAAAAAAGGTCTACGCAGGGTCTTAATCTGAAAAGAATCCTTGCAACGGGTCCCTACTGCATGTTTGCGCCTGTGTCTCCGTTGCGCTGTTATCCTGGACGGGTATGCACGTTGTTCATCTGTAGAAAGAGAGGAACGTTTAGTTTTAGAAACCATTCGTGCGAAAAATATGTAAAATAAGAAATATAAATAATTAAAGCAAGGTTTATATGAAACCGCGATTGTTTGTGTGCGCAGCCCCCTGTGAAGGGGTATGCGGCTAGGGAGCCCCTAGCCTGCTGAGGCCGGATTCGTCTATCCGAGTCCGGGGTCCTTAAGTGACCCTCGCACTGAAATGGCGCCACGCGGACCGGGCATCTTGAGTGTAAGAGACGCGTAATGCGGTATGGCGTTGAAGCGAACAAAAGCCTTTCGTCCCAAGAGTGCTTGATATTCACTTTCAAATGGGACGATGTGAAAGATTATTTTTTCGCGTCGAAAATTGTTCGACGATCCGAACACGACTTCTAGTAATACAGAGCCCGTGCACTTGGCGTAAGGGCCAGGCGTCACTCCTTTGAAGGAAGTGTGGCTGTGTCGGATTCTGGTTGGGTCTATCCCCATCCTACGGATTGTATTTGAATATAGCAGGTTTAAGTCACTGCCTCCGTCCATTAAGACGTTAGTAAATTTTAATCCGTCTATTATGGGATTCAATATCAGGGGAGTCCGTCCCGCATTTCGAATGCTTCTGGAATAGTCCAGGTGGTCGAAAGTGATTGGTGTTGATATCCAATCTCTACGGTCTGCTGGGTTGGACTGTGCGAAGCTCTTTTTAGGAAGTGCCGCACTATTTTTCCGTGTTATCACATGAAGTGATTTTACTGCTTTGACCCCTTGTGGGAAAGTCTTTTGTTTTCCGGTGCCCTGCTGGTGGGGTTTATCTTCTTCGCTTGACGCGTCGAGCCCCTTGTGTTCGGCATTTAGTCGGCCGGACTGTTTAAAAACCCAACAATCCCTGTGGGTGTGATTTGCAGGCCTTCCGGGGGTACTGTGGATTTGACATATCCGACCCAAAATTTTGTTTAAGTTGGAAAATTCGTCACTGTCATCCTTAAGAGGCTGTGTCTTAGTATTGGGCCGCGAGCTTTTGAATCCGGCGTTGACTGCCGCGCTCTTTGGGCTTTTCTCCTTTTTCCGACGCTGCTCGTTTTTGTGTCGTGATTTTCCGTTTCCATCTCTTATCTCGGATGTACTTGGGTCGCTGGTGCTGCATCGTGCTAGCCAGCTATCCTCGCCCGCACAGAAGCGGGTCATGAGGCTTGTCAGTGCGGACATTGTCCTTGGTTTCTCTTGGCCGAGGTGCCTGGCGAGCCATTCGTCTTGGACATTGTGCTTGAAAGCTGCTAAGGCTTCGGCGTCCGGACAGTCGACTATTTGGTTCTTTTTGGTAAGGAACCTGTTCCAGAATTTCCGCGCTGACTCTCCGGACTGTTGAGTTATATGACTTAGATCATCTGCATCCGGAGGCCGGACATAAGTCCCTTGAAAATTTGCTCTAAACACGTCCTCGAGCTCTTCCCAACTTCCAACAGTGTTTTCTGGGAGGCTTTTAAGCCAATGACGGGCTGGCCCTTTGAGCTTGAGGGGTAGATATTTTATGGCGTGGAGATCGTCTCCTCTGGCCATATGTATATGTAGTATATAATCTTCTATCCAGACTCCCGGGTCTGTTGTTCCATCGTAAGCCTCTATGTTTATGGGTTTAAACCCTGCTGGGAATTCATGGTCCAGCACCTCATCGGTGAAACATAGTGGGTGTGCGGCGCCCCTGTATTTGTGTGTGCCGCTATCATCGGACACTTGGCGTGTTGCCTTGCTTCTTGGGGCCTTCTCCTTTGGCCCATAAACGGACCTGGCTGGGCCATCTATCCTTCCGAGTTCGTTGGTGGATTTATGTGTGGCGCCGCTTTCGTAATTTGGCCTGTCATCTGGCCATCTATCCAACCAGGCAGCCCCTTTATTTTTGGACAGTGGGGGCTCTATGGCCTCCTCGTCGAATTCTGGTAGCAGTTTGCGCTTCGGGTAGCTCTTTGATTGGTTGGCCATTGCCGTACTTATCTGCGGTTTTGAGCACTTTGCTCCATCTCATTCTGAGTGTGTCTTCCGCTGTTTTGAGCCTCCGTTTTTCCTTCTTCAGGCTTCTTGCCGTACTGGCGAGTCTTTTCTGAAGGTTCTTACTCTCTGGCGACGTGTCCGGCATAATGTCGTCCGGACTGTTCTCGCCGGGCTTGGATTGATTATCTGACTCGTCGTGTTCGGACGGTTTCTTATTTGCGTGTTCGTCGTCCGATTGTGAGCCCTGCCGTATCGCGGGCTCCTTGGGAGCGTTGTTGTCGTTGAGGCGGGACTTAGGGCGGCGTCTACGCCGTTGTTTTAATCGATTATCGGCGGGGTCATCTTCTGCCACGACCCGTTGGTCCTCGTTATCGCTCTCCTTTGCGGTGTCTACCATATATATGTCATGTGACGAAGTAGTCCTCCCGTGCCTTATAGGCTCTGTTTCTTGTTCGTCTCCGGCATTGTCATCTATTCCGTCAATGTCTTCAAAGTCAAAGTCTAGCATGTCGGTTAGATCGTCGACAGTGGCTACAAAGTGGGTGGTGGGTGGGCGCTGAATTTCTTCGTCGTCCGTATCCCAGCCAAAAGGCGAGTGTTGGAATATGTCCGCGGCGGTGAATTCCATAACCGGCGCCCAATCCGGATTGATTGGTAGGGGCGCGGGAGGTTCGGAGTCCGGCGAGGAGTCCGGCGTCTCGGAATCACGAGTTTCGTGGGGGATAAGATTGGTGTTCGGCTCCATCGCCATGGATGTTGAAGCCCCCAGGGCGGCGTCTATCCACCGGCCCTCAATCTGGGCGATTGGCTCCGGGCTAATGGCCGAAGCTGATCCGTGTGCGGCCACCAAGGCACTGTTCGGCGGCAGAGCTAGATCATGCCCATCGTCACAGTGCGGCGCGCTCGCTTGTGGCTCGAGTCTGTCGAAGATCAAGTCTCCGCGGACATCGGCTGTGAAGTTTAAGCTTCCAATTCTGACCTGATGGCTAGGGGCGTAGCTTTTGATCTGCTCCAGATGGCCAAGAGAATTGGCCCGCAGTGCAAAGCCGCCGAATACGAAGATCTGTCCGGGGAGAAAAGTCTCGCCCTGGACAGTGTTGTTGATTGAAGATGCCATCGAACCTTTCAGTGACGACATAGAGGAACTCTCAATGAAAGCACCAATGTCGGTGTCAAAACCGGAGGATCTCAGGTAGGGGGTCCCGAACTGTGCGTCTAGGCGGATGGTAACAAGAGACGAGGGACACAATGTTTTTACCCAGGTTCGGGCCCTCTCGATGGAGGTAAAACCCTACGTCCTGCTTGATTAATATTGATGATATGGGTAGTACAAGAGTAGATCTACCACGAGATCAAGGAGGCTAAACCCTAGAAGCTAGCCTATGGTATGATTGTTGAGATGTATGTTCGTCCTACGGACTAAGGCCCTCCGGTTTATATAGACACCGGAGAGGGCTAGGGTTACACAGAGTCGGTTACAATGGTAGGAGATCTACATATCCGTATTGCCAAGCTTGCCTTCCACGCCAAGGAAAGTACCATCCGGACACGAGCCGGAGTCTTCAATCTTGTATCTTTGTAGTCTTGGAGTCCGGCGGATATTGATAGTCCGGCTATCCGGACACCCCCTAGTCTAGGACTCCCTCACCCTCTCCCTTCCTTACTTCATTTACTCCGCTCGGTCGCTGTCTCTCACTCGAGCTCTCCTCAAACCCTAGCGCCGCCGCTAATCCATCGCTGTCGGTGAGGAAGAGCTTCACTGCCTCGACCTCGTCACCGTCGTACTCGCGCCGGCTGCGGAAATCTTCACTCCGCCGCCGCCATAGCTGTGTCCCTCTGCCAAGTTAGGGCGTGGGAGATCTAACGTGACGAACTTCACCATGGTTCATCTCTGTTCGTCGTGTTCTTCAGTTCGGGTAATTAAAAGTCACTTTTATTACTCGCTTTGATTCTCAAACTTTTCTGAAAATCTTCAAAGGTGTTTTATTCTTCAAATCTTCACATGAACACCTCACACACTGTATGCTCTTGATTTATCTCCCTAAGCACTCATTTCTTCAAGATTCCTCAATTGTGCGGATTTTCAATCTGTATAACTCTGGAACCTAAGACAAGATCGCTTAGTGAATTTCCTCAAGGCTCAACTGGTCAAATTCCTCAAAACTTGTCTTTTTCGAAAAATCTTCTGAGAACGCATATGACCTCTCCAAATTCCTCGCACCTACACTCTGTTCACAGGTACTCATGTCCGCTGCTGAATCACTAGGTTCTCATCAACTTAACTCATTTGCAACGTTCCTCGAAGAAAAACTGCATACTTCTTTAGAGTGTTCTATTGTTCAAATTCCTCATCTGAAGAAAATGGCAGAGGGCAAGAGACCGCAGAAAGGAGGAAAGAAACCTGAGTTCATGACTGCCTTTGAGATCCCTGATGAAATATACAAAGATTATTGCACACCTGATGAAGCCAAATTTGGCAAAGAGAACAAAAATCAGCGCAAAGTGCGCATTCAGAGGATAGAACGAAGATGGGCACGAGAATGGAGGGAATATCGCTATGTTACTCCAAAGTACATGAAGAAATTCGCCTTAAACCCTCCGTTCCCAAGAGCTCCATTGGCACCTGGCCAAGTCGCTGATCCCACCAGCATCAAGCGTGGTGAAGACTTTCCTGAAGAATGGTCTAGGCGCCAAGCCAAATTGGCAAGACAGGCCAAGGAGGCAGTGAGGAAATTCAATGAGGATTCTGCTGCTGCTGCTGCCGCTGAGACCTCGGTCAAGCCGAGGAAATCAATGCCGAAGAAGCCTGCTCGCAAGCCAAGTGCTTCACCATCAGCGCCCTCACGGCCCAGTTCCTCAGCCGCGCCCTCACGGCAAATTCCTCAGACTACTGCTGCTCCATCAAAGTCCTCAGCAGCTCCCTCCAAGTCCTCAACTCCTGTGCATCTGGCTACCTGTCAAAGGACTCAGGGTTTCTCGATTGCTTCTGGTGTCTCAGCAAGTTCCTTAGCTGCACCAATGTCCTCATCAGGCCCCACTCTGCTGAAGACAAAAGCAACAGCTGGACGCGGTCCTCGGCCAAGTCCAAGAAAGAAACAGGTTGCTTTCAACGTGCCCTCTGATGACGAAGCTTCTGATGAAGAACTTGCAGAAATCATCAGAGACAGACTAACAAAGGCCGCTAGAGCCAAATGAACAAGTGTGCCTCTGCTTTTGGATCCGAAGAAGATCCTTGACTTCATCGACTTATGGCATCAGGATCCAAACACTCCCATGCCTGACCTGCCTCTGACTCCTGGTCAAAGTCATATGCTGAACCATTTCATCGCTGAAGAGAAATGGAAATTTGAAAAGGCTCGTGAGATAAAGAGAGCACAAGCCAGAAAGGAGAAGTTTCTGAAGAAGAACATTGTCAGACTGTCACCTGAAGAACTTCTCAAGGCTCAATCTGAGATTCAAGCCCTCAGCAAGGATTTCGATGCTTACAATGCTGATTGGCAAGGAGCCAAGGTGAGATTCGTCAATTTGACGAAGAAAATGACAACTGTTGCAGCCCCATCGCAACAAGAAAATCCTCAGGCTGCAGACTCTGCTCAGCCTGCTGAAGAACATGCCAGCACTGCTGATGACTTTCAGCCTGCTGATGAGAATACAAGTTCCAGGGATGATGACTCCATTCCAGCCGCTGAAGAAATTCCCAGGGCATCCACTAGTGGTGCGCCTGAAGAAACTAAAGAGATTAGGGCAACTGCACCAGTTGCGCCTGAAGAAACTGAACCACAGTCCTCAGCTCCTCCTGCGCCAACACCAACTCCAATTCTTCCTTCTGCTTATGAAGTGAAGAAGACAAAGGCTGCAGAGCGAGCTGCAGTAAAGAAAAGGAAGGCATCAGCTGCGTCAAATTCTTCGGCTGCGAAGAAAATGAAGCCAATGACCAGCTCGCTTGAAAATCCTATTGATGCCGTTCCCATTTCCTCCATGTCGTCTAAGGAAATTGTTCCTTATGGAGAAGACTACAAGATCCCAAGCGGATCTGATGAAGAAAATCACTCTGTTGCTACCTCAGAACAGTTTGATGAAGAAATTGAAGTGGAAGCATTCCCTTCACTGCCAGTCGTTTCCTCACCCATGCCTCAGTTCACAGCTAAAGAGGCTGGTGTCGAGGAAATTGAAAAAGAAGAAGAAGATGTGGATATTGGATGCACTACACCAGTGATGAACGATGACTTTTGGGAAAGTCAGCATCCAAATACTCCTCTCTTCACTCCAATTCAACAAATTCCTCAGTCCCCGGCTACAACTGTTCAAATGGGCTCTGAAGAAACTCATCCCACATCGTCTGCTCATGAAGAAATTCCAGCCGCTAGTGCTGAAGAACCTGCTGCTGATCCCCAAACTGCACAAGAAGAGAACCAGAAATTCCTCAGCCTGAAGCACCTGAGATCGCGATTCCTGAGGTTGTGCTGCAAATCACTGACATTCCTCTGCCCAAACCGAAGAATCCGTTCTCGAGCAAGCAAAAATTCAAGGCTGAAGACTTCTTTTCGGAGCATGTGTTCTTCACTGATTACAATCCATATGACTCTGCTTGCATAAGGAAGAGACGTTTCTGGACTGCTACTCAAGCCAACTACTATTCCTCAGTGCTCTTTGACAAGGACAAAATCTTCGATCATGAGCATATTCCTCATGTGGATATGGAATCTCTGCCGTGCTTCGAGCCAGTACTCCGAGTTATTCACGATGCAGGACTACTGAACTTCTGCACTGATATCTGTGATTGGAATGAAGAACACATTCTTCAGTTCTATGCCACTTTGCATATGACCGGAGATGCTGAAGACGTCAATTCATGGGTGCTGGATTGGATGACAGAAAACACTCACTATAAGGCACCAGCAACTGAATTGCTTCGTGTCCTTCCTCTTGATCCTCCCCATGCAAGTGCACGTTGCATCTACAATGACCGCGAACTGACTGATCATTATATGCAAGTGCTCATGAAGCCTTTGAAGCCAGGGCAGGCCCCTCGAACCAAATTCCTCGTCAAGGAACTGTTGTATGTGCCTCGTACTGTCTATCGAATCCTGACAAAGACAATGAGTCCCATCAAAGGCCACGACTCAAATGACGAAGATGTCGTTGGTATCATGAAGAACATGCTTTTCAACATCATTCATGGCGTTCCCGTCAACTTCCATGATTTCTTCATGAGGACTCTGGCTAATGTTGCAATGTCACCTTTTGAGCTGAAGCCCTATGCGCCTTGGATTCTGAGATTCATAAGGGCAAGATCTTCACTGAATTACAAGGCTGACACTCTGAACCATGGTAGCTACTTACTGCCCATTGAAGTTCTCAAGCGACCGGTTTCATCATCTGATGATAAGGGCAAGGCAGCTACTGTGATTGATGAAGGCACTCGTCCATTAGATGGTCAATTCCGTCTAGCTACTTCTTACTCCACCAATGACGATTCTGCAACACATGACACTGCCGCAAATACCTCAGCTAAGCCAAAGTCTCAAGCAACAGCACCCAGGGTGATGACTGACCGTGAGTTACTCCTCAGTCTTCATCAGAAGGTTGAACACAATCAAAAATGGGTGAAGCGTCAATTTGCTGCAATTCTTCACAACATGACCTCAATACATAATGCAGTGAAGAAAAATCAGTATTACCTTCATGAAACCCTCAACCGCACCTGGGCTGTTCTCACTCATGTATATTCCGCGGAAGAATTGAAGACTATGGGTCTCCAGGAAGCATTTGACTGGTCTGCACCACCTCCGAAGAAATTCAAGAGAGTCAAAGTTCCTGATCTGGTGGCCAGTTCCTATTCTTCATCGCGTGAAACTGATGAACATGAAGATTTGGACGACACTGCGGCAGGCCCTACTTCAACAAACAACCCCGACAACGCTGGCGCTCCTCCATCAACTTGAAATTCTTCAGGGGCGTTAGTCCTTAGTTTCGATCCTTTTGGTCATTTGATGACAAAGGGGGAGAAATCTGAGTTAGTCTTCAAGCGGGTTTATATTATGGGCGTTTTGTTAAGTTACAACTCTCGTTCTTCTGAAACTTTTATTGGATCGAGTTGTAATCTTAAATCCGATGGTGCCTTGATACTCTTGGTCGTGCTCTGATGCTTTTGATGCACTGAGCTCTGAAACTTTTGATGTGATATTCCGCATGCTTATTCCTCGTTAATATCATTGCACGCATGCTGAATCTCATCAGGCACCATATTTCATCATGCATTTCAAATTCTTCATATTATATATCAAATGCGTGTATGAATTACAAGATATAGGGGGAGATCTCCATGATACAATTCTTCAAATGTGCATTGCCTCAAAAGCAATTTCCTCACTATGCACATATTCAGGGGGAGTTCTTCTATATCTTGCAATCAAATTCCTCAATATCAGTATTTACACTTCATATGTTTATCACTGTTGAAAACTTAACCTATGTTGTCATCAATCACCAAAAAGGGGGAGATTGTAAGTGCATCTAGTGCCCCTTAGTGATTTTGGTGTATTGAAGACTTATAGGTTAAGTAACTGGTGCGTTTGTGAGTGTACACAGATCTATAAGTCTATGAGGAGTTTGATATTTACAGAGAAAGTCGACCCCTAAAAATGAAGTTCTTCGACTGAAGACTTTGATATTCTGAAGACTTTTTGAAGACTTTGAAAGTGAAGAAATTGGTGTGACCTTGAAGACTTGATATTCATTCGAGGAATATGAAGCGTGAAGACTTTTGTTTTCGTAGTTTCATTTTCTCTTTCTTGAGTCATAGGAAACACCGTACTGTTAAAGGGGGTCGAGGAAATACTAAGGAAAAATTTCCATGTGATGCTCAACTCAAAATCCTACACCTACCAATCCCTTCGAGTGAAGCCATTGGAAATCTCATATAGTTCAGTCAAATTCTTCAGTGACAGAGACGCAGTTCTTCTGGTCACTGAGGACTTTGCTCTGACTGAGGAGTTAGGAATTCGCCAGTGCGAATTTCCTACATAGTGAGGAACATGATAGCCCTGAGGAATTTGAGAGTCAAATTTCCGACCGTTGCTGTGCTGCGTTCCGGCTGTCCAAAATATCTTATCCACCTAACGGTCATATCATTGAAGGGCATTTATGTCTTATCATGTCGGGCTGCTCCCTAGGCTATAAATAGCCGCGCCCTACAACCACTAGTTGGTTGGCTGCTCCGAGAGAACTTGACACTTGTCATTTGAGAGCAACCCATCCTCCGAGGACTTTGAGCGAAAATCATCAAGTGAGGAAAATCCCAAAACCAAACCCCCACAAACCCAAAGTGATTGAGCATCACTGAAGAAATTGATCCTGCGTGGATCCGACGCTTGTTACCTTTGAAGACTGTGCTTCTTCTAGAAGGTTAGGCGTCAAGGTCTAGAGCATCCAAGAGGAATTGTGGATCGCCGAGTGACCAAGTCTGTGAAGGTTTGGAAGTCACCTGAAGACTTACCACGAGTGATTGGACGAGGCCTGCGTGGTCTTAGTTCAAGGAGAATACGGTGAGGACTGGGTGTCCTGAGTTGCGGCTCGGAGACTGGGTGTCCGGGACTGTGTGTCCTCGAGTTTAAATACTCAGCCGCTCCAACCAGACGTACAACTGAGACAGCAGTTGGAACTGGTTTACCAAATCATTGTCTTCACCAACTGACTGGTTCTATTTCCTAAACTCCTTCATTTCCTCATTACTGTGTTGAATGTTGTTCATATTTGTGCTTGAAGACTTTGACTGAAGACTTTCACAAATTCCTTAGCTCAACTTCTTCAGTCTATTTGTCTTCATCTTGCTATCCTGTGTTTATGCTTTCCGTACTCTGTGTTAGTCTTCATTTCATCATGATGACTATGTTTGTATCCTGTTATGTTTACTTCTGAGTACATATTCCGCTGCAAGTAGTTCTTCGCTAAGGAATTTCCTCACCAGCAAATTCCTCAGTGAAGAATTCATAAAAATCGGCTATTCACCCCCCCTCTAGTCGATATAACGCACTTTCAGCCAGATAAAAAGAACTCGGAGAAGTGAATTCAAAAGGAAAAAATATATAAAAAGAGACTACAAGGTGAGAACACCCACTTCCTACATCAAGCTAAAAACGAAAGCATTAGGACGATTAAGACTATTCTTATTACACATCGAAGAACACCACGTTTAAGAGAAACAAAAACTACAACATATACACATCAAAGAACACGAGGCTACACGAAAGTAATTGAAAGGGTGTTACTTACCAAAGCTCGTTTTACAGGTTCGGTGCAGCTCCTCTTTAACTTGCCACGCTCCTTGAAGATGTCCCGAATATCCCGTGTTTGGTCTTCATTGCTCCTCTGCGTGTTCGCACTCGTGGTTTTAAAATCTCATCATGGCAAGAAAAATATACTAATAGTAATACTCGCGCATCTTGTGGGCAACATTAAAGCACTCGTCTGCCATGTTAGAGCATCTCCAACAGAATCGCAATGCACGGCGCTTTAAAAAACCATTTACAGTGCTGAGATTGAGAAGTAGATAGAGTAGAGGATAGTTCTTAGCATAGATAGATAAAAAAAGATAATTCAACTACTCCTCGTCATCCGACTCCTCCTCGGTGATGTCCTCCTCCGACGTCTGACTGTAGGAGTGAAGATACCGATCGTCGTCGGATCCCCAGGGCGACGCTGCTCCTAGCCTCATGTTGAATTGAGCGTCCACTTTTCGCCTACGTTTGTCCTCGCGATAGGCGGCTCCCTCCGCCCTCCTCTTATCCCTCTCCGCCCTCCTTTGCGCGTAGAACTCGCACTCGTTGATGATGTCATGCAGGAAGTGTTGGTGCCACAGTGCCATGGCTTCCTTGTCCATCTCGGTGATGCCGAGACGGTGCTCCTGCCTCCGGTTGTCGCGACGATCTTCGTCGGTGCTAAGCCACGGCAGAGGCGCGAGCTCCTGCGCCCGCTCCTGCGTCGGCATGTTTGGGAAGTTCAATGTTCTATGAGGCCGCCGGAGGCGCCACGCTACCGCTTCATACGCGCGGGCGGCCTTGTTGGCGGTGTCGAAATTGCCGAGGCCGAGGCGCATCCCGCGGAACCGGATCTCGGCGGAGAAGCCGCTAGAGGGTCGCGCGCGGACGCCGCGGTATCCCCAAGTTTCCCGGCGACGCGACGGCATGGTGGCGCGGCGGCGGTGAGGAGAAAATTAGCGGGGAGAGAGCGGTGGTGAGGCACAGAGCAGGGAGAGAGCGGTGGCAAGGCACAAAGCGGTGGGAGGGCGTTGGATTTTATAAAGTGCGCCGGACGCCACGGGCGAAAACTAGCGCACGCCCGGCCGCTTTTTCCCGCGCGCGCGATCCTTTCCGACATCTCTGCTATCTCTACTCTCTTCTCTACTGTTATATTTATTTTATATTTAATATTTAATATTTATCTCTACTTCCTCTACTGTCTACTTTTTTCTCTATACTTTTTTTCTTGCAATATAGGCTGTCTGATTTATATCTGACAGATAGGAAGGAAACAAATGGGAATTTTGCAAAAAGATACCCATACCCCTCTCCAGATTTGCAAATAAGGCCTTCCCTCGTTCATCCTTTCCTCCCTCAAGATAAACTACTCATACAAATGCATCTTGATGCGTGCAACGCATGGGCATCTTGCTAGTGCTAAAAACATTTCCATCATTTGTCACACTACTGGTTGCAGATGAAAAACCTACCCAAGCACAGCGCGATACAAGAGTGATGCACAATTACAAGCTGATATTCTATTGAACAATGGAGGCTATAACTAATTACTTTTACGGGAACAATAGCACCCAGGAAATTTGAAGGGTAGGTATGAACAAAATTGGAACTACACATGTACTGCTAAGTGATTCAATACACACATTACCAATCGAGGAGGAGAATGATGGTCGCGGCGGCCTCTGTGAGTCATGGTCGGCAACGGGAGTTAGTTCATTGTCCACGATGGTGGTACTTCTGCGCTTGGCGTCGGCTTCCGGGAAGTAGATCCGAGCCCGTGGAAGACGATGCCGGGGAAGAGGCTCCGTGTACGACGACGACGGTGGACCGGCTCTAGCGCGGCGTACAAGGTCATCGATGAGGCAGATGCGCTGCGGTGGACGAGTGCGCTAATGTAAAGGGGAGGAGCACAAAGGCTGCGGTGCCGTGGAGAAGTCTATTTTGCGGTGGGGATAGAAAATGGGGAGTATTCAGGTGTACTACTCTGGGTGCCGGGGTGGGGTTGGCTGGGTAGGGTGAACCTGAAGTTACGAAAACAGCCCCCTACCAAGCGTCATCCGTAGGCCTGTTCCGAAGGCTATGATGGTAACTTCCCACTGCTCGAATCAGGGTCGTGGGAGTTTTCCCGCCGACCTCAAAATTTTGTGACACTGGACTCCCCGTGTGGCGTGTTGAGTGATTCGGCTAAGCAACTAGCGAGTAGTAGTAGTAAACTCTGCATATTAGGTTTGACCGAAGTCAAACTTCCTAAAGTTTGACCAAGTTTATAGAAAAATATAAACATTTACCATAACAAATATGTATGATGTGAAAGTACATTCAATAATGAATCTAATGGTATTTATTTGTTATTGTATATGTTAATACTTTTTGTTGTAAGCTTTCTGAGAGTTTACAAAACTTGACTTTGACCAATGCTAATACGCGGACTTAAATAAAAACGGAGGGAGTACACATTTGTTTTCTTAGTTTGTAGTGAACTAATCATTTGTTAAAATTTTGAAATAAATATATTAGGCTATTGACTTCGAATGTAATGGTCTATACAATTCAATAGTTACAATCATTGTCGAATCCCAAGATGTATACAAGGTCTATAGTACTTCACAACATGCTCAAACTCACATAATCCCAGTCAAATGAGAATCTAAATGCATTTCATAGTTATTACTTTGTAGGATGCAACAAAAACAACCATAACTCTACATCAGCCATTATAGAAGAAACATTTTGACATATCCCAATGTGTGAATGAAATGTGCAGAGAGAGCTTTTGAAGATGGAGCAGATAGGGCGGGAAAGATTGTATGTATGTGGATGAGAGAGTAGGAGACAAACCTAACGAGACAGAGAGAGAGAGATAGAGAGAGAAAGAGAGAGGAAGAAGTTAGGTTTGTGAGAAAGATGGAGACATGTAATATACATGAGATGCGTGTGCATCCGGATTCTGTATACGTGGAAGGAGAAGATACAACATGTTTGATGAGAGAGCTGGAAAAACATGGACGAGAGGGGAAGGATCTCGTGGGTTGAGGGATTGACAATTTTGTGTGGGGGAGAGAGGGATTGGTAATTTTGTGCAAGAGAGAGAGAGGGTGGGGGGAGGAGTCAGTCAACCGTCGTCACATCACCCTGCTTCCAAATGACCCCGCATTCTCTAGCATGGTGCAGTCGCCGTCTTCGATTTGCTCGATGCCCTCTTTGAAGATTGAGGTGTTGTGCACGTTGGGGTGCAAAGAAGCACAAGCGAGAGTGGTCGCCGTATAACCTTGGATGGGGATGGATTGTGTGCTCGGGGGAGTGTGTGTGTGTGTGTGTTGTGTTGTGTGTGTGTCTCTCTCTCTCTCTCTCTCTGTGTGTGAGAGAGAGAGATATATTGAGAGAAAACAAACCTAAGGAGAGAAATGGGTATTCACGAAGAGATTGTGCGGGCCTTGAGGTGGGCAGGGGCCGGGTGAGGGTGTCAAAATGTGCGCCTTGATGCATGTGTTGCATGCGACCGTGCGAGGGATGGACGAATCGAGAGAGATGGTTGTTGTGTTACGGATGCTCCTCTCTCTCTGTCTCTCTCTCCCTCTCTCTCTCTCTCTCTCTCACACACACACACACACACAAGTAAACTGGAAGACTGTTCTCTCATGTATACACAACGTATCGGCATCTGTCTATGTCTCACTCATGCATGATCATTTGCACATTCACACCTCTCTATGTCTATATCACACGCACACCGTCTCCATATTGCCCTTCCACCACAACACACATATGGACACATACACACGTTCTCTCTCAGTCACACACACAAAATCAGTATTAAAATAAACTAGGGCACACCTAAAACGTCCAAATCCAAATAAATACGAACTGGAGCTAAATTCAAATATATGGAAATATTGCAGCGTCAAGAACTTTCCCAGGAAAAAAAGTTGAGTAATATTCGAGGATTGTTTTCACACACACAAAAAGGTTTGGTGGATGTCCTTCGAGCGCGACACGGTGACGCACCGTTCGATCGACCGCGCGGCCGCGGTTCACGCGCTTGCACAGGATTCCGTATTGTTGCTGTGGTACTAACTAATAAAAGCGCTGCCTAAGTCTAATGTTTAGGTGTACTAGTACGGTTTTATTTTAAATTTGACCAACCTTATATAAAACTAAAGTAAGCTCCCACACGCGCACTCATCAATATGCCGCCGCCGCCATTGCGCATGCCGGTGCTCGCCTGCTCCGGCCAACAATTTCTCGCCCATCACCGCCGTGTCGCCACCATCCCTGTGCCATGAAGCCGAAGGCTCGGCCACTCACGTCGTCTGCAGTCCCTCCTCGCGATGCCGCCGCGCTACCAAGCACGCGAGCAGCTGGTGGAGCCATGTCTATGCATGCAGCGTACAATGAGGAGGACGAGTGCGTGCTCCAGCACGCCGGTGAGGAGGAACTAGCGTGTCATTGTCGTCTCCACCCGCACGGAGGAGGCGCGCATGGTGGCTTGTAACGCTCCGGAACCGATGCGCCAGGTGTCTGCCAGTTATTCGCCGTCGTTGCCATGTCATTTGCTTGCGTGTTGCATTTTGCCATGTCATCATCTGCATCTCATCTGCACGTTTTTTCAAAACTTGCATCCGTTAGGGTTCCCCCAGTTCTCTCCGTTGTCCATTCGGAGTCCAGACACACTTGCACGCGCCCGCGGCACCTCCGAAATATTATTTTATAAGTGGCATAAAAATGTTCTCGGAATGGGTTGCAACTTGGCGTGCAGTCTTATTATAGTGTAGACAGGCCGCCTGCCAAGTTTCGTCGCATTCGGAGTCCATTTGATAGCCCAACCGTTAGACCTACAACCGCAATATAGCAGGTCTATACGTCGGACGTTTTCGGCATCCGGAAACTGCTGCCGGGCCTCTCTCTCTCTTCTCTCCCGCAGCCCATGGTCTCTCCACAGCCCACTAACCTCCCCCTCCAAGCGCAACCGTCCAATCGCGATCAAAGGGCTCCGAAAGCCCCCAACACCCCCTAACCTAGCCTACCTGCTATTTATGGACACACCCCTCTCCATTTTTGGGCAAACCTACCCACCCAGCCTTCCCCTACCTCTGTCCCGCTGCCACCCTCCTCGGAATCAGCGCCTATCCACCCCTGCCCCGCCACTTGGCGCCGCCGCCACCACTTCCCAGCCAACCCACGGCCGCCACGTCGCCTCCACCACCGCCACGGCCAATCAGAGGCTTCCACGCGGCCTCCCCGCGTTGTCCCGCGCCTCTTCCCTCGCTCCCCGCGCCGCCAGGCCCGTGCCAGGCCCGCCCGGGCCGCGATCTGGGCCTCGAGGGCCGCAGCCAGCCCGAGCGTCCCGCTCTCTCCTCCTGTCGCCTCTGCCCGACCCCATCGTCGACGCGCCGCCGCCGGATCGCCGGAGATCGCTCCGCCGTGCCTCGCGTCCGCCGCGCGCCCGCGCCCAGCGCCTCCGCCTCAGGTCGCCGGCCACCTCGCCGTCCTCCTCCCCATCTTCCCCCGCTCTCTAATCCCCACCGGCTCCTTCCTCCCGCAGGTAACCACCATCACTGCCGGAGATACTTGCTGCTGCAGCGCCTCCTTGGCCTCCGCCGCCGGATCCGGCCGGAATGGTTCCGCCGCGGCCGGATCTGCCGTCCCCGCTGCCGGATCGGACCCCTCCGCGCTCTTCACCGTCGCCGGAGTGGCCCTCCACCGCCGCCGCCATGCCCTGCTCTGGGACGAGCAGAGGAGCTGCTCGTCCCGCTCGCACCACCACGTGGGCCTCACCGCAAGCAATCGGCCCCGTCCGGCCCAGTCACGCGAGACCAACCGCGGGCTTGCCTCCTCTCTGCGACCTGGGCTTGGCCCATGGTGAGCCATCCGTTAACCTACGCCCGATGCGCTTTATAGTACTTGACGCTCACTTTGTTTTTTTTTTCATGAAAATCCACCAAGTCCCGAATATTTTTACATAATCATGTCATGTTCATCGCATTGTATCTCTGCATCCGTAGCTCCGTTTTGTGCGTGTAATATGTCAAATTGTTCGTCTCGACGAGTACTTCATTTAATTCCATTGCATAATTTTCATTTGAGTTCATCTTGATGCCCGAAATGCTGTTGGAAGAGTGCATGTTGATGTTAACCTGCTGAAACTGTTATAACATGCTCATTTGTCATTTTTGCCATGATTGATGTGTGCATCCTATGAGGTTGATATCTACATGTATGTTGATCTATGCCATGCCATCTTTCCAGGGGTGCCAACCATGTATTTTTGTGAGTTGTGTGCTGAGTGTATCAAGCTTGTTAAGTAGGGTAGTTGTTGTTGCTGTTTTCCTGACAGATTCTGTTATATTTTGTTGCTATGTTAACATGCTTCTACTAATCATTCTATGCATAATCTAGAGATATTCTATAAATATGTTTTGATCTACATGTCATGCTCTATCCATTCATGCCCTTAGATGCAATTATAGCCTGCTGGGACATGTTGTTATCTTGCTCCAAAGTTGCTTGATATTGTTGCTGTCAACCTGTTAACATTAAGTTCAATGTTTCCATGATTGTTTCCTAGTGATCCATGCACCCTATGAACTTGTTCTTGCGATTCTTAGCTTCATAAACATGTCTTCTTGCTGTTGGTTGCCTTGCCATGCCATGTATTGCTCTGTGGTGAGTGGTTCAAGCTCACGAACATGCCTACTTATTGTTGTTCCTGCCATGTATGAATCTGTAATATAACTTGCCATGTTTACATGGGTGCCATCATATTTTCCGATCCTTTTTAGCTCATGGTCAGTAAGGGACTTTTGATCTATGCAATTAGTATATTCATGCCATGCCTTTGTTTGCCATGATATGTTCCTGTAACATAGTGTTTTCTTGCTCTAAACATCACAACCTGATGTTATTTCTGCAAAGTCTGAAAGTGTTATTATTTGCAATATCTCCATGTCTTTTTGAGCATGTTCTAGTTGTTTCTGGAGATAGCTCAGTGTTCATGTTTTGTTATGCTTTACCTGTACTTCATGCCCATGCCTTTTGTTCTTATGTTGGGGTGCTGTAGCATGTTGTTTTGATGCTTGTAAGATGCCTAGTTGCTGTTATGGACAGATTGTTGCTATGACTTGTATAGA
Organism: Triticum aestivum; assembly: GCF_018294505.1. Classification (NCBI taxonomy): domain Eukaryota; kingdom Viridiplantae; phylum Streptophyta; class Magnoliopsida; order Poales; family Poaceae; genus Triticum; species Triticum aestivum. The sequence continues at coordinate 277,681,726 of NC_057807.1, forward strand.
GTGTATGTGTTGAACCATTGCTCCGTTTTGAGTGTGCTCTATATGAAACTTGCTTGTTTTTGCATGTAGTTTCATATTATCTAGTTGAATCCTTGTTTTGAGGTGTTTGCTTGATGTTTGGGTGCATTTTGCATCAATGCCATGTTGAACTTGTTTAGCTCATATCTTCTAGCCTGTAGCTCCGAATCTAATGAACTTTATATGTAACTTGACTAGAATTTCATGTAAATCATCTTGGTGATCTTTAACTTGCTGTTTAACAACTTGAACATAAGGTTTATTCAGATCTGGACCCATTTCGAAATTTGCATATGAGGATTTACCGGAGTTGATATATGTTGTTCCCGACCTCATTTAAACTTGCCTTGATGTGTTGCTCTTGTATGCATCATCTCTTGCCATGAGTAGCTTCATGTAGCTTTGTCATGCATCATGCTTGTTGTGCATCATGTCTTGCTCATGTGCGGTGTGTTTACCATGTTGTGTGCTTCTTCTCGATAGTTCCCGTTTCGTTGCGATCGTGAGGAATCGTTCGTCTCCGCTTGGTTCGTCTTCGTGGTTTCATCTTCTTCATGGACTCGTTCTTCTTCCTTGCGGGATTTCAGGCAAGATGACCGCTACCCTAGATCTCACTACTATCATTGCTATGCTAGTTGCTTCGTTCTATCGCTATGCTGCGTTACCTATCATTTGCTCTTCAAGCCTCCCAAATTGCCATGAACCTCTAACCTTTGACACCATTCCTAGCAAACCGTTGTTTGGCTATGTTACCGCTTTGCTCAGTCCCTCTTATAGCATTGCTAGCTGCAGGTGAAGTTGAAGATTACTCCATGGTGGACAGGGTTTTTTGGTTGGGATATCACAATATCTCTTATATTCTTAATGCACCTATATACTTGGTAAAGGGTGGAAGGCTCGGCCTTATGCCTGGTGTTTTGTTCCACTCTTGCCGCCCTAGTTTCCATCATACCGGTGTTATGTTCCCGGATTTTGCGTTCCTTACGCGGTCGGGTGATTTATGGGACCCCCCTAACAGTTCGCTTTGAATAAAACTTGCCCAGCAAGGCCCAACATTGGTTTTACCATTTGCCTCACCACCACCTATATTTCCCTTGGGAGTAATTAACCCAAGGGTCATCTTTATTTAGCCCCCCGGGCCAATGCTTGTCTAAGTGTTGGTCCAAACTAGAGCGCTTTGCAGCGCCCCCTCAGGGAAACTTGAGGTCTGGTTTTAGTTGTACGGACTGCTCATCCGGTCGTGGCCTGAGACGAGATACGCGCGGCTACTATCAGGATGTCGGCACGCCGGGAGGCTTTGCTGGTCTTGTTTTACCATTGTCGAAGTGTCTTGTAAACCGGGATTCTGAGACTAATCGGGTCTTCCTGGGAGAAGGTCTATTCCTTCGTTGATCGCGAGAGCTTGTCATGGGCTAAGTTGGGACACCAGGTATAAACTTTCGAGAGCCGTGCCCGCGGTTATGTGGCAGATGGGAATTTGTTAATGTCCGGTTGTAGATAACTTGACACCAGATCCGAATTAAAACGCATCAACCGCGTGTGTAGCCATGATGGTCTGTTCTCGGCGGAGTCCGAGAAGTGAACACGGTTTCTGTGTTATGATTGACGTAAGTAGGTGTTCAGGATCACCTCTTGATCATTGCTAGCTTCACGACCATTCCGCTTGCTCTCTTCTCGCTCTTATTTGCGTATGTTAGCCACCATATATGCTTAGTCGCTGCTGCAACCTCACCACTTTACCCCTTCCTGTCCTATTAAGCTTTGCTAGTCTTGATACCCATGGTAATGGGATTGCTGAGTCCTCGTGGCTCACAGATTACTACAACAACAGTTGCAGGTACAGGTTTTGCGATGATCATGATGCGAGAGCGATGTTTGCTTGTTTGGAGTTCTTCTTCTGCTTCTTCTTCGATCAGGGGATAGGTTCCAGGTCGGCAGCCTAGGCTAGCAGGGTGGATATTGTTTGAGTTTCTGTTTATGATTCATCCGTAGTCGGATGTTGCTCTTGTATGTTGTATTGTTGTATTCTTGTGACATTGTATGTATCGGATGTATCCCCACTATTATGTAATGTTGATGTAATGATATCCACCTTGCAAAAGCGTCTTCAAGATGTGCTTCTATCCTTGGTGGGACCTTCGAGTTACTTTAGGATAGAGTCGCATCTTGGGCGTGACATGGCTGTTGCGACGGAAGCCGGTCGCACACGCGTCGAGCCCGCAAACCGGGTGCGGACGCGGAATCTACCTTCGAGACCTTGAATTCCACGTGGATCCTGCAATCTGAAGGAGCAATTTGGGTCGGTCGACTCATGTGAGCCGTTTGACGCAACATGGATGGCTAGAAGGGCTTCTTCCACATCTTCTGCCATCTTCTTCCTTCGCTCCGTCGAACTTCTTTCACAAATCGACTGACCAAAATTATACTACTAGTACGAATGTATTAAGTACAGTAGGACCACGAAGATATGAGCAGTAGTACCAACTGCAAGAAGAATAGTAGTAAGACATACTAGTACTAGTACTACTGTACGTACTAAAGAGTTCAAATAACGAGAAAGAACATACTAAACATAGTTCTGCTCGAGCCTCAGCACAACACACCCTTGAAAATAAACTAAGCAACTAGTCCGCTTGACACTGGAGTAGAACCAGCATGAGCGATGGCACTGCCACCTACTCGGAGTCCGAGTCCACATCCTCGACTTCGTCCTCGTCCCTCTTCCTCTTCCTCTTCGCCGACGCTTCTTTGCTTGAACCGGACACTGGGCTCTGCTTCTTCATCCAACCGTTGTAGATATTTAAACAAAGGTAGGCATCCATTGCTGCGTACAGGATGTGATCTTCATCTAATGTCCTCGACTCCCATGCATGATGAAACTCGTGATGATGTTTCTTCAGTTTAGCGTACGAAGGATCAATCATGGCTGCTGCCAGGGTCAGCATTGAAGGTTGAGAGGAGGACACCAAGCTTGCCTTTTGGAGATCGAAGGGCTGGCCTACAACAAGACCTATCCGACGTAGGACATCCCTGTCGTTCTTAAAGCCTACAGTAACGAATTTCACTCTTTTGTCCTTGAGGAAGTTCTTAAAATCCTTGCACTCAACGTCGGCATGGCATATGTGGTAGACCAAGCAAACGTTATGTACGCAAACCTGGATCACGGCGGGCTTCTTCCTCTCTTCGTCCTTTAGATCCTTCTCTCGTCCCAGGACTGTGGTGTACTCAACATCTAGCCCAGCGACCCACTCATCCGTTTAACTATTGAACATGCGTAGGAAGCGAGCAAGCCATGCTTTCACCGTCGTGGATCCACGTGTGTAGATGACGATGAACTGATCACCGGTGATGGCTCTAACCTGGTACTCAGTGGCGACCATGGAGATTTGGGAGGCCATGGATTTTGGAGGAGGGTTAGGAGAAGTTGAACTGTTGTACCCCGCAAAAAAAACTGGGAGCGAACTAATGTGAAAGGACGGGGCGACTGGGAGCGAACTGTTGTAAGGTAGAAGACGGGGACGAGTAGGGCATGCGAACGGCGTGGGGTTGCTGGCTTGCACGGTGGATAAACGGCTGCAAGTCCCCAAAGAGTTCTCGAGAACTATGCGGGACCCACTAGATGTCATGTCTACTAGACCCATATCGTAGGCCTGACGGTATAGCTTCTGCCTGTTTGCACGCCATGCCGGCGCGTGGATGTAACTTCACTTAATTCTGTCAACCGCGCACCTCCCACGACCTTCGCCTCCCTCACGCGGTCGCGCCCTTCGAGACTTCGACCGGCTATAAATGAGCAAATTTTTTTGCCTACTCCGCATGCATGATACTCCCTCTGGTCCTTTTTCCTCCCGTCAACCGGCTGCAAAGTGTTTGACCAAATTTATACTTTTTTTGAACACCACCTTATATTAATTAACCAGCCACACCAGTACACTCATTCGATACAATATTCACCACATAGGGCGGTACGTTATTTACAAGAATACCATCTAATCTGTTGTCAAAGCTATACTTAGCGATTAAGTGTGCAACCTTATTGGCCGAACGGCTAATCTTTGACAATTTAAGATTGTTGATCAACTTTGAGATGCTCAACACTTTCATATTCAGGTCATGCATAGCAGACCGGTCATAGTCCCCCAATGCAAGAGACGCTACCACAAAAGTGCAATCAGTCTCTAAAATTACAGGATTATGAAGAGAAATACCTATGTAGAGACCGGCAATGCAAGCCCTAAGCTCCGCTTCCTCCATGCTTTGACAGGCATCAATGAAATCCCACGACCAAATTTATACTAAAAATATCAATATCTACAATACTGATTATAATGAGTATAAGAACTATGTTTTATAGTGAGTGTAAAAATATTGAGTTGACATTGTGAATGTTGATACATTTTTCTATAAGTCTGGTGAAAGTAGAGGTACATTGACTTCAGACAAAACTTAAATGCACAATGCAGACTAGTTCCTCCGTCCAGGTGCGTGCCATGTCCTATCTTGTCATCACAACTAGGTTAGCTATTAGAGTACCACTCCCTCCCTTCTAGTTTAAAGGGCTCGATTCAAAAATTTCACCTACTCTTAGCAAGATAGTAGAGGCGGTGGAATAATTTTTGAAGTCTGCAAAAGTACTCAACTAGTGATGTCATTCTTCACAAAAAAATGTGTTTACCAATGCATGCATGAACACTAGTTACTCTAACCCCCCTCTCTTCTTTAATTCTTTGCCACATCAGCATGTTTGCTATTCCCGTGTGCATGATACCAGCTAAGATACCACCATTATGGCCAGCCTTAATCATCACATTCAATAATTTAGTGCACCTTGAAATATGAACATGTGTGGGGCGTGTATGTTAATGACTTGAGACTATACCTAGCCTGGCATGCAAGATGACTTATTATGCACCGTTCCCCATACCTGCAGGAAGCCCGTTCGTCTCCAAATCTTTTCCTCTCCATGTGTGGAAACAATATGCCTGCCAAAATCTCCTGCTCCCTCCGGCGGTCCCACCACTCCACCCCGTGTGAAAAAACTCTGCATGCATGACTCTCCTCCCCCCACGCTCGTCCAATCCGTTGTGACCAGCAATATTTCCACCCCTTCGCTCCCCCGTATTTTACTCCAACAAATATGCCCACGTAGCTGTTACTTAACTACAGGTGCATTGGGTCACTGACATATGGGCCCAACAGGGGTTCGGCCCACATGTCAGTGACACAACTGGACCTGCAGTTAAGTCAGTGCAGCTCAGTCCATATCTTATGTAGGTGTGCCATTGCTCGCTATAAATACTGCGCCTCCCACGACATCATTATCTCCTCCCCCTCATGTTCACGTTCATCGCTATCTCCCCCCTCCCTCTCACGTCGACCACCATGGCATCGCCCCTCCCAAGCTGTAGGAGCCCCTCGCTGCACCGCGCGGACGGTCACGCGTCGCCGTTCCATTCCTCGCCGCCACTAGTTGAGGAGGACGCGTCGGTGTTCCGCTCCTCGCCGCTACGTGACGCGTCGCTGTTCCGTTCCTCGCCGCTACGCAACGCGTCGGCGTTCCGTTCCTCGCCGCCACTAGTCGAGGAGGACGCGTCGGCGTTCCGCTCCTCGCCGCGCCGCGACGCGTTGTTGTTCCGTTCCTCGCCACCACTAGTCGAGGAGGACGCGTCGGTGTTCCGCTCCTCGTCATGACGCATCGAGGTGGACGCGTCGTCATTCCCAATCTCGCCAGCACGCGCGTCGGAGGACGCGTCGGCTCCCCGCTACAAGGAGAACACCACGCCGCCCGCCGAGCCCCCCAGCCTTGAGGAGCTTTGGAAAGAAATGGATGTCACCTTGTGGGAGGCTTTGCCTCTAGCAGAGCTTGCCAAAATAGAGGCGGAGAAGAAGGCCGAGGAAGAGAAGCGCACCGCAGAACAAGCTGCTTGGGAGGCCTATGTCGCGTCCGAGAGAGTCAGGCAATTGGCTCTTTGGCAGAAGGCTCGTGGGAGGGCCGTGAGGGTGGCGGAAGACGCCCATGCCGACGCCTTGAGTGCAGCCGGGCCCAAGCGCCTCATCTACGCTTGGTGGTACGTGGACCGGGTGCACGCTTCCAGCAAGGCGGAGTACCTGTTGGCACCGGATCACCACACCGGTGAGATCGCGCACGCCTGCCGGCAAGCCGCCAATCAGCACCTCATGAGTTGCGAGGCTGAGGAAGAGGCGTTGTGTTGGCGTGCTGGGAAACGGCCGCGCACCAGGGCACTCGTGGCGCACCGCAAGCGCTCCTGCGAGCGACATGGCTTTTAGGAGTATAATTTTTGTTTCGTAAGGCGATCTCATTAGTTTTGGGACGCAAATGATAAATCTCGAACGTTTAGGAATTTTTAGCGTCCTTAATTAAGTATGTAAAAGGGAAAGTTTGGAAACCTTGTGTATTTGTACGCATTTTGCAAGTACGTGCATATAGCACAAATTTTACTATATACTATCGCACTACACGTCTCTCTCGATATATGCTTGCAGACTGTGCTACTCCCTCCGTCCAGATCAATAAGTCATCTTTGGTTGTGCACCGTGACCAAGAAGGAGGGAAGACTTATACACCTAGACGGAGGGAGTACTACTATTACTTATGTATGTGCAAATGCATGTTTTAACATTACGATGCGGTTTTTGTAAAAGTAGAAAAACAGCACTAGTCAAGCTTGTGAAACGATTCAATGCAAAACAAATGCAAAAATGCTCGTTTGATTGCTTACTTTTAGCTTCCTTCTTTGTGGTTATTTCTCTGTCGTACTTTGTACTGAGTATCTGACTGGTTGGAAAGGCATGCAAATTCCCAAAACGCCTACACCCTGTATCGATTTTTTTTGCCTTACAAGTTGTGCCGTGCAATTGGAATTCCAACTTGAGTACTACTACTAGTAGGAGTACCAGGGGCCAGTTCTTTTAGGCTTCTAGATTAGTAATCCCATAACTACTACCTTCGTCCTGGTTTATTGGTCCCCATTGTAATCTGTGTCCAATTTTGATCATAAATTTAACTAATGAAATGTTAGTGCATGTCACATGCACTACTCCATCTGTCTAGGTGAGTAAGTCATCCTAGGCTGTGCACCGTGACCAAGGAGGAAGAGAAAACGAGAAACATTAATGTTTATTTGCTAATTAATAGTATTGCATGCAATGAACTAACCACTACATGTCGTGTTTGATATCTCAAGTCATTAAAAGCATGCACACTCTTTATCTCTTATTGGTTGATATGTCAAGAAATAAGAAACGAGGTAAAAGTTAATGCACCGCGCCTAAGTGTTTTGGGATTATTTGGTTTTCGTAAGATGACTTACACACCTAGAAGGAGGGAGTAACATTTTATCAGTTAAATCTTTGGTCAAAATTTAGCACAAATTACAATGGTAAGGAATAAACCAGGACGAAGTAGTAGTTTAGAAGCCCAAATAAATGAGTGAGGCGCCTTATTGTTACTCTCCACTGTGACTAGTCTTGTGGGAAAAGCTGGGGAAGCTGCCAAAAGAACTGGCCCTAGGAGTAGTAGCTAGGGATCGAGTGTGCGAGATGAATCAGAGAAAGTAAATGTAGAGAGATGAAATGCAAAAAAGACGGAGGGATGTGATGGTTGCTTGTCCATTTATTTTACCAGGCCACTTATTACTGGGAGTGGTTGGGTTTTGTGATATGACGGCTTTACTACCACGCCACGAGCAGGGTGAGAGGTGAGACTCCCATGCAGCGCCACCCTCTATACTTGTACTACATCGGTCGTGGTTTATTAGTCCCCCATTGAATTTGACTGAAGATTTAACTGACAAAATGTTAGTGCATGTCAACAAAAACTATATCATTGGATTCGTATTTGAACATAGTTTTGAATGATATAATTTTAGGTGACATGCATCAGTATTTATCATACTATATATAATGTTAGTTCAATTTTTGGTCGTACTAATCTATAGTTGTAAGGTGCCCGTGCGTTGCACCGAAGAGTGAAATGCATTGATCGGGGACTTGTTTATTTTGACAAAGGATGTGGGGGTCATCTCATGTGTAACGGGTATCGATAGGTTTCTTCGGACATTATCTCATCTCTAGAGCTCACAAATATCCAGGTGAAATAAATAAAAAGGTATCTTTTGCAAACAAAAGCGTTCAACTGTTCAACCTGCATCCAAAACTTGTGAAGAAATAACACTTATTGTGCTTTGCAAGAAATGATCTTTAAGAATTAGTTTTTCAGTATCGATATTTATACATGTTGGCTACAGATGACATGGCACTTTCTTATAGTCAACAGTTGGCTATACTATTAAGTAATATTAACCATGCCCTTATACACCTAGACGGAGGGATTAAATCAGGATGACTTGCAAGGGGGCAGGGGAGATGTAAGAAATGGTTCATCGTAAGTCTTTCACCAGTACTGTAGTAAAAATTCATACATGGAAGATTCTAGACTAAACCATAAACGGATACACTTTTATTCATGCGTGATACTCCAATAGAGCAAGATCCTGCATGGAAGTCTCCACATGCTTAGACAGCGGATTACATTGAGCGAAGACTAATGATCAACATTTAACTTGATAATGCGTATTTTTTTAGAAGAACAGGGTGGCTCCTCCCCAGTTCCATTATCAAATGAAACCCAAAGTGTCTTACATCAGCTTACTGAGAGGAGCAGTTCAAAGGAAGGTGTCGGATTTAGGGTTCCGGCAGACCCTCAAGGTTTGAACACTGGGGTGCACGCGGAGATCACACCTCCAGCCTACCCCTGTCTCACCGCCTCGCCAGGATCTAAAACTACACGAAGAACAACACAAGGGACACGAGATTTATACTGGTTCAGGCCACCATTGTGGTGTAATACCCTACTCCAGTTTGTGGTGTGGTTGATTGCCTCTGGGGCTGACAAAGAACAGTACAAGGGAAGAACAGCCTCGCGAGGGTCTGTTCTTAGCTGGGGCGATGAACTGCTAGGGGAGTTCAGTCTCCTCTCTTTCTCTCTCTCTATGTCTCAGATGTGGATCCGATCCCCCCACTCTGTGGGTGGCTAGTCCTATTTATAGGCGAAGGCCCCGGGCCTCTTCCCAAATATTGAGTGGGAAGGGCGCCAACAGTTGGCCATTTTGAAGGGGAACATCTAGTACACTTATCCTGACTAAAGTTGGTCCTCGCCTGGCAAAGACCCTGACGATGACGCCGGCTTGGGCTCCACGATGACCTTCGTCCTGCCGTCCTGCTGGTCTCGGTCTTGTTGCACCAAAATGTTTGCCTTTGCTTGATACCCTCGCCTGTGCTTGCCCCCTTTGCACCAAAGAGGAAACAAGGACTCTGCGCAGGTCGACGCCCGCCTGGCGCCCGCCTGGCCTTGGTCGTCATTCCTTGCGTCACGGGCACCTCGTGAGGTGCCCCGCCTCAATCTCTCTGCGTCCTCACGAGCCAGCCTGACGAGGCCGTGCCTGAGGAAGTCTCCTATCGTCCGCCCCGCGAGGCTTGTCCCCTCGCGAGGGTCTTGAGCATGTGTTGACGAAGATGGGCCATGCTGGGCCACTCCTTGAGCCACGCCGCAGGCCGCAGGCAGGCAAGTCTGGGTACCCCCGTTCCCAGAACACCGATAGAAGCCCCCGGGCCCAAGGCGCGCTTGGACTTGGCTTAGCAGAGAAGCTAAGAGGCAAGTGCGAAGCGCCGCGGGCCCCAATAGCCTGCGGCCTTGGGTGCCGCGTGGTGGTTGATTGGACGTGGGCGTCCTGGCTCCCCCACGACGCCTCGGTAACAGCACGATTTGACAAGTCCTTGCATGCAAAACGGGTCATGATTACCTGTGATCGTGGAGGCCGTCGGTTGGCCTCCCTCAGCTATATGTACGGAACAACGCGAGCCCCTCCGGTTCAACCCTCCTTGCTACTTTCCATCTTCTTCTCGGCCGCTCACCATCCCCATGGCCCCGCCGAAGAGGTTCTCGGCCACGAAGAAAGGGAATGCTCGCCAGGAAGGGCCCGGCTCCCCTCCGACCAAGCGCGGCCGGGGCCGCCCTCGCAAGCACCCCACGGCCCCTGCTGCGGCCTCCCGTGGCCGTGGAAGCAGACCTCTGCGCAGCGGTGGGCGTCCGGCTGCCATCGAGAGGTATGCTGGGGCTGCGCGACCCCCAAGGTCGCGCTTCCGCTCGGCGGAGATGCTGCCGGAGTTCGTCGTGTGGTCGGTGGACCCGACCGGTACCTCGCTCCAGCTTCCCCGCTTCTTCATAGGTGAGCTTCCGGCTGGTGCCCCAGGCGGCCTTTGGCTTCAGGCAGATGGTTGCTGCAGCAGGGCCTCTTGGGCTACCATGGAGGTCTCCACCGCCGGGGAGGCGGCCTTGACCCGCGGCTGGCAAACATTTGCCCGCGCGCGGGGCCTGTGCCGACGATGCACTGTGCACTTCAAGTTCGACGGCAACGCCACCCTCTACGTGAGGGTGTTCGGGGAAGACGGCCGCCGTGCCGGATGCTGCCCCGAAGACGATGACCGCGGCCACACGCCCAGCCCCGGCGTTGGTCGGGGTGAAGGTGGCGGAGGGCACGCGGGCAGCGGGGCCCGAAATCTGCCAAGCTCTGGCAACTCCCATTCGGATGGCAGCTCCTCCAGTGGTGGTCATGACTAGCCCCCTTGTCGTCGCGCTCGCCTGGGAGAGGGCAGCGGGTCGGCCCACCGCCGCGCTCCGGTGAAGCGGGAGGCGGAATCCAGCTGAGCTCCAGAGGCAGTACGAGCCTTCGCTGAGAGTTGGCGCCAAGCAAGTCGTCCCCCCTTTTGCTTTCCTTTCTCTCCTGCGCTAAAAGAACGAAGTCCGTTGCCCCACGGGGCGTGCTGAACTATTGCTGTTTTAATTGGTGCGTTGTTTCTACTGTTTATGCACTATGTTTTCATTTTGTGTGCCTATGCGTGGAAATCAGTTATCTTGGGGGGGGGGGTTCGTCGCGGTCCTCGCCTCCCGAGGCTAGTGCCTCGTCCTACGCCTTGTGTCCTACAGAGTTTAGTCAGCAGGGGTAGTGTCCAGCCTTGGTAGTGAGGGGAACCAACCCAAGCCCCGTGATCGGGTCGCGATGCCCGTGGGGCACGGACTGGGAGGGGTGCTCCCGCAGCGGACTCGAACAGGGAAGTTCCAAATTACTGGGCAGAAAACACTCGCGAGGGTGCCCACGCTCCCCCCTCGCGAGACTTTGCACGGGAGAAAACGAAACAAACAAGTGAAATGGACGAAGGGTCACAAGCTCAAAATGGCAACAACTTCAGAAAAACTTCAAATAGGAACAAACAAGCCAACTGCGGAAAGAAAATGAAAGAAGCCGCGTCCGGCACCTAGTCTAGTCTTCGACGTCTTCTCACCAGCGCGGAGCTAAGTGCTGCCACTGGGCATGGGTGGGAGCCCCCGAGGCCCGAGGGCGGCACTCTGGAGACTCCGGGGCGTGTACAGCCCCACTCATTATTACGTGAGAGTGTCACGGGCGGCGAGCTTCACAGGTGTTTGCCTTCTTCACAGGCACCGGGCCTTTTCCAAAACACAGCTACTTCACAGGCGTTCCCCTTCTTCACAGGCACCGGGCCTTTTCCCAAAAAACTGCAACTTCACAGGCATTCACCTTCTTCACAGGCACCGAGCCTTTTCCCAAAACACTTCAACTTCACAGGCATTCGCCTTCTACACAGGCACCGGGCCTTTTCCCAAACACTGCAACTTCACAGGCATTCGCCTTCTTCATAGGCACCAGGCCTTTTTCATGGGTAAAACCTTCGGAGATGTTGGATGTTCCACGCGTTCTGGACGGGCACCCCTTCCTGGGTCTCCAAGCGTGCGGAGCCGGGCCTGGAAACATGAACAACCTTAAACGGGCCCTCCCACATGGGAGAGAGCTTATGCAGCCCCTCCCTGTAGAGAACCCGTCTGAGCACGAGGTCCCCTACCTCGAGAGTCCCGGGGTGGATGTTGCGGCAGTGGTATCGCCGCAGTGCTTGTTGGTACCTTGCTGCCCGCAGCGCGGCTTCTCGGCGATGCTCCTCCCGCAACAAGAGATCCGTCCCCCACATGGCGTTCTGCTGCGCTTCGTCGAACACCAGGACCCGCGCGGAACGACGTCTGACCTCGTGAGGGAGAACGGCTTCAGCTCCATAAACCAGAAAGAACGGGGTCTCGCCAGTCGGCTTGGTTGCGGTCGTGTGGATTGACCACAACACGGACTGGAGCTCGTCGTACCAGCCCCTGCCACAGGCCTCCAGCTTCTTCTTGAAGGTCCTGGTCTTGAGGCCCCTCAGGACCTCTGCGTTGGCTCGCTCGGCCTAACCGTTGCTTCGCGGGTGCGCCACCGAAGCGTAGCATATCTGCGTTCCAAGGTTAGCACAGTATGTTTTGAAGAGGTTACTGGTGAACTACGAACCGTTGTCGGTGATGATGCGGTTCGGCACCCCAAATCGGCTCACGAGGCCCTTGATGAACTTGACCGCGGAGTCTGCGGGGATGGTGCGGACAGCTTCCACCTCGACCCACTTGGTGAATTTGTCCACGACTACGTAGAGGTAGCGGTAGCCCCCTGGCGCCCGAGGGAACGGGCCCAGGATATCCAGTCCCCAGACTGCGAAGGGCCATGAGAGGGGTATAGTCTGCAGACCTCCCGCCGGCCGATGGATCTGCTTTGCATGGAAATGACAGGCTTCGCAAGCTTTCACCAGTTCCACAGCATCATTGAGTGCCGTGGGCCAATAGAACCCGCTGCGGAACGCCTTGCCAACGAGAGTTCGTGACGAGAGTGATGCCCACAGTCGCCACCATGTATGTCTGCCAGTAGCTCCTTCCCTTGCTCCCTGGAAATACAACGTAGGGACACATCATTCGGTCGTCTTCGGTAGAGCTCCCCATCCTTAAGGCAGTATGATGTGGCCTGCCGTGCCACACGCTCCACTTCCTCCTCCTTTTTCGGCAACGTGCCTCGCGTCAGGTAACTCCTGAGCTCCGTGATCCAGCATCCCTCCTGAGGTTCCAACGCCAGGAGCAAGCGCGCTCCTGATGTCGGGCCGCAGACCGGGGCTCCCGAGGCAGGCGGCTGGGGGAGCTCCCCCCGAGGCTACGCCGTGCTTGACAGTGATGGCGTCGCCGAGAGCTTGAAGAGCCGCTCCTCGAAGACGCCGGGCTCCCGAGGTAGCCACCTGGATGCCCTTTTTGCGATGTCATCAGCCTCTTGATTGGTGTTGCGAGGCACATGCTGCAACTCCAGCCCCCAAAACTGCTTCTCCATCCTGCGGACCTCCGCGAGGTAGGCTTCCATGTGCTCGTCCTTTGGTTCGTATACTTTGTTGGAGAAGTTGACGAGGAGCTGTGAATCACCCTTGATGGTGAGGCGCTTCACCCCTAGGGCGACTGCAGCCTTCAGGCCAGCTATCAGGCCTTCATATTCTGCTATGTTGTTGGAGACCTTTTCCCCGTGCTGAAAATAGAGTTGCACGGCATAGTAAAGCTTGTCTTGAGTGGGGCATACGAGTACCGCACCAGCCCCCGTGCCGTGTCGGGAGAACGCCCCGTCAAAGTACATGACCCATCCGTCCGGTGCCTCGCTCCCTGGGGAGAGCGATCGATCCTCGCCGGCCTCGAGGCCTGGCGCCTCTGCCCATTCCGCCACGAAGTCCGCAAGTGCGGCCCCCTTGATGACTCTGGTTGTGTTGAATTCTATCTGAAACGCTTGTAGCTCTATGTTCCACTTAGCGACTCTTCCAGCTGAGTTGGGGCTCCTAAGCACCCTTTCCAAGGGGTATGCTAAGACAACCTTGATGGGATGGCCTTGGAAATAGTGTCGCAGCTTGCGAGGAGGAGTTTCTAAGGCATGGGGTACCGCGCCCTTGCGTCCCATAACACCGTGCTGACGAAGTACACGGGGTGCTCGACTAGGTTGGGAGTGCTGGTACCGCCAGTGTCCTCCGGAGGCTGGAGCTCCTCCTGAGACAACGGAGCCCCCAGCGACTGGTCGCCTGGAGGAGGGGCCTTCTTTGTTCCGGGTGTGCTTCCCTTCTGTGGCTGGTCCTTCTCGGCTGCAGCCGCGGTCTCTGTGAGGCCCTCTTGGCCCTGCTGTGCTTTAACCCAGACAGTTGCTGCGGCCTTGGTCCTACGCTCCTCCCTAACAGCCACCAGGGCTGCGCTGGCAGAGTAGGGGGAGGCCGCAAGTTAGAGCACCAGGGGCTCCTGAGGGCGCGGAGCCACCATCACCGGGGGGGTTGGTCAAGTACCTCTTGAGATCCTGGAACGCCCTGTCGGCCTCTTCAGTCCATTCAAAGGGGCCCTTCTTCTTCATTAGCTTGAAGAAGGGCAGCGCTCGTTCCCCCAGCTTGAAAATGAAACGCCGTAGCGCGGTCACGCGCCCGGTGAGCTTCTGCATCTCTCTGAGGGTCTTCGGCGGGCTCATGTCCTCGACTGCTTTTACCTTTTCTGGGTTGGCCTCGATGCCCCGGTGGGATACTAGGAAACCCAGGAGCTTGCCCGAGGGGACTCCAAACACACACTTCTCCGGGTTGAGCCACAGGTCCACTTCGTTAAGGCTCGCGAAGGTTTCCTCTAAGTCCTGTATCAGGGTTTTTGCCTCCCGAGACTTCACCACAATGTCATCAACATAAGCCTCAGCATTCATCCCGAGCTGCCGACCCAGGGCGATGTGCATCAGCCGCTGAAAGGTCGCACCAGCATTGCGCAACCCGAACGGCATGCACGTATAGCAGTACACTCCACACGGGGTCAGGAAGGCCGTCTTTTCCACATCTTCTACCGCCATCTTGATCTGGTGGTAGCCGGAGAAGGCATCCAGGAAACACAACAGGTCGCACTCAGCGGTGGAGTCGATGATCTGGTCGATGCGAGGGAGCGGGAATGGATCCTGCGGGCAGGCCTTGTTGAGGTTGGTGAAGTCGACACACATGCAATCCTTTCCCCAATTTCTTCGGCATGACAACAGGGTTAGCCAGCCAATCTGGGTAGCGGACCTCGCAAATGACCCCGCGGCCTCCAACTTGCGGGTCTCTTGGACGATGAAAGCTTGCTTCTTAGTGGACTGCCGCCTCGCCTTCTGCTTCACTGGGCGCACGTTGGGGCACACATTGAGGTGATGCTCGATTACGCCCCTTGGGACCCCTGCTAGCTGATCAGGTTCCCACGCGAATACCTTCTTGTTCGCGCGCAGGAATTTTACCAAGGCTTCCTCCTGTTCAGGCTCGAGGTTGGCGCCTATGGTGAAGGTGGCACTGGTAGATCCGTCCTCGTCGACCAGTACCTGCTTGGTTTCCGCCTTGTCCTGAGTGAATAGCTGCTTCTTCTTGGCCGGTGCAGCCCCCTTGGGTTCAGGGGCATCTGAGTCGGCGGGCTGCGCCACCGCCGCGGCCTTGAAAGCGAGCTTGAGCGCTTGCAATGCATCCCTGGTGTCTCCAGACACGGTGAGGACGCGGCTACTCCCGGGCATCTTCATGAGGTTGTATGCTGGGTGAGTTGCGGCCAAGAACCGGGCTAGTGCCGGGTAGCCAAGGATGGCATTGTATGGGAGGCCGATGGGGGCGATGTCAAAGTCGATTAGCTCCGTGCGGAAGTTGTCGTAGGTGCCGAAGGTCACCGGAAGGCGGATCAGCCCCAGGGAGCCGGTGGAGCCGCCTCCGACGCCCGAGAAGGGCCTGCTGGGCTGCAGCCGCTCCGGCGGTACGTGGAGAAGGCTGAAGGCCTCCACTGAGAGCACGCTGAGGCCAGCACCACCGTTGATGAGGGTCTTGGTGACCGCCACGTTGCAGATGGTGGGGGTGCATAGCATTGGGAGCGCGCCCGAGCAGACTGAGTTGGAGCAGTGATCATCCGAGCTCAAGGCCAGATCGGCTTTAGGTGCCGCCCAACCCGGAGGCGCCCCGCGCGGCACGAAAGCAGCGCCGATCTGGCGGACGAATGACTTGATGTGGTGGCCTGAAGGTGGTGCCTGCAAGCCGCCTAGGAGAGCTGTGACAACTGGGTGCGCTCGTGCAGCGTACTGGGCGAGGAAAAGGCCGCGCAGCTCCCCCCAGGAGGCCACAGAAGCCGCTGGCAGATGGAGCAGCCACACGCGCGGGACATCAGTCAGGGTCATGGGTAACCAGTTGGCCATGACCCTGTCGTCGCCCCCGGCCTCGAGGACGGCCTCCTCGTATGCTAGCAGGAAAGCCAACGGATCGGCCACGCCGTTGTAGCGTGGTGGCATCTTCGGCTTGAACTTGTTCGGTCATTGCACCTGCCCCAAGGCGGGGGCCAAGGCTCGGAGCCCCCCGGCCCCCATGCTGGCACCGGCGGCCGGGGCGGTCGGCGCGTGGCCCATCATGTGGGCGAACCGCGGTGTTGACAGAGAGCGGGTTGGTGGAAGGGAAAGCTCTGGCGCACCCCTACCTAGCGCGCCAAATGTCGGATTTAGGGTTCCGGCAGACCCTCAAGGTTCAAACACTGGGGTGCGCGTGGAGATCACACCTCCAACCTACCCGTGTCTCACCGCCTCGCCAGGATCTAAAACTACACGAAGAACAACACAAGGGACACGAGATTTATACTGGTTCAGGCCACCATTATGGTGTAATACCCTACTCCAGTTTGTGGTGTGGTGGATTGCCTCTGGGGCTGACGAAGAACAGTACAAGGGAAGAACAACCTCGCGAGGGTCTGTTCTTAGCTGGGGCGATGAACTGCTAGGGGAGTTCAGTCACCTCTCTTTGTCTCTCTCTATGTCTTAGATGTGGATCCAATCCCCCCCCCACTCTGTGGGTGGCTAGTCCTATTTATAGGCGAAGGCCCCGGGCCTCTTCCCAAATATTGAGTGGGAAGGGCGCCAACAATTGGCCATTTTGAAGGGGAACATCTAGTACACTTATCCTGACTAAAGTTGGTCCTCGCCTGCCAAAGACCCTGACGATGACGCCGGCTTGGGCTCCACGATGACCTTCGTCCTGCCGTCCTGCTGGTCTCGGTCTTGTTGCACCAAAATGGTTGCCTTTGCTTGATACCCTCGCCTGCGCTTGCCCCCTTTGCACCAAAGAGGAAACAAGGACTCTGCGCAGGCCGGTGCCTGCCTGGCCTTGGTCATCATGGCTTGCGTCACGGGCACCTTGTGAGGTGCCCCGCCTCCTCACGAGCCAGCCTGACGAGGTTGTGCCTGAGGAAGTCTCCTGTTGTCCGCCCCGCGAGGGTCTTGAGCATGTGTTGACGAAGATGGGCCGTGCTGGGACACTCCTTGAGCCACGCCGCAGGCTGCAGGCAGGCAAGTCTGGGTACCCTTATTCCCAGAACACCGACAGAAAGCCACTCAAGTTTAACGACAAGCTTACAGAATCAAAAGCGGCAAAGACACGGGCCATAAGCACCCACACACAAACTACATGTTTTCTAAGTGCACTTGATAAATGCGTATGTCCAGGTGAACCTCCTTAGAGTCCCTGTGCACTGCGTCGGCGGGTAAAGGATGCCATGGGTTTTCCAAGTCCACATTGGCGGGATAGTCCCAGCTCCCCAGAGTCCAAGTCCGTTCGATGAGCCGGTGTCGCCGCCCACGTGACCCGGAGGGGTAGTAACACTGACCACGCACCAGTACATCTGCCTCGTGTCAGTGTCAGCGGCGTCGCCTGAGGGAGTCCTGGACTAGGGGGTGTCCGGACAGCCGGACTATCATCGTCCGCCGGACTCCAAGACTATGAAGATACAAGATTGAAGACTTCGTCCCGTGTCCGGATGGGAGTTTCCTTGGCGTGGAAGGCAAGCTTGGCAATACAGATATGTAGGTCTCCTACCATTGTAACCAACTCTGTGTAACCCTAGCCCTCTCCGGTGTCTATATAAACTGGAGGGCTTTAGTCCGTAGGACACAACCTCCATTACAACAATCATACCATAGGCTAGCTTCCAGGGTTTAGGGTTTAGCCTCCTTGATCTCGTGGTAGATCCACTCTTGTACTACCCATATCATCAATATTAATCAAGCAAGACGTATGGTTTTACCTCCATCAAGAGGGCCCGAACCTGGGTAAAACATCGTGTCCCTTGTCTCCTGCTACCATCCGCCTAGACGCACAGTTCGGGACCCCCTACCCGAATCCGCCGGTTTTGACACCGACATTGGTGCTTTCATTGAGAGCTCCTCTATGTCGTCACCGATAGGCTTGATGGCTCCTTCAATCAACAACAATGCCGTCCAGGGTGAGACTTTTCTCCCCGGACAGATCTTCGTATTCGGCGGCTTCGCACTGCGGGCCAATTCACTTGGCCATCTGGAGCAGATCGAAAGCTACGCCCCTGGCCATCAGGTCAGGTTCGGAAGCCTAAACTTCACGGCCGACATCCGCGGGGACTTGATCTTCGATGGACTCGAGCCACAGCCGAGCGTGCCGCGCTGTCATGATGGGCATGATTTAGCTCTGCCGCTGGACAGTGCCTTGGTGGCGGCACACGAATCCGTTCCGACCCATAGTCCGGAGCCGATTGTGCAGATCGAGGATGGGTGGCTGGACACCGCCTCAGGGGCTGCAACTTCCACGGTGATGGAGCCGAACACTAACCTTGTCCCTTGTAAAGCTCGTGACTCCGAGGTGCCGGACTCCCTGCCGGACTCCGAACCTGCTGCGCCCCTGCCAATCGAATCTGATTGGGGGCCGATCATGGAGTTCACTGCCGCGGACATCTCCCAACACTCACCCTTTGGCGACATCCTAAATTCGCTAAAACATCTCTCGCTATCCGGAGAGCCCTGGCCGGATTATGGCCAGGATGGTTGGGATGCGGACGACAAAGAAATTCAAAACCCACCCACCACCCACTTTGTAGCCAGTGTCGACGATCTAACCGACATGCTAGACTACGACTCCAAAGATATCGACGGTATGGACGACGATGCCGGAGACGATCAAGAACCAGTGCCTACAGGGCACTGGAAGACCACCTCGTCATATGACATATACATGGTGGACACCCCAAAAGACGGGGACGGTGAAGAAGCAGCGGAGGCAGATTCCTTAAAGAAACAACCCAAGCGCCGATGTCAACAGCGCCGCTCTAAATCCCACCACAGCAAGAATCGAGATTCCGGCACCGGAGATAATAACACCCCAGAGAGTGCCGAAGACAACCCCCTCCAGCAAGATTCAGCGCAGGAGGATGCAGAAGCAAGCCCTCACGAGAGAGCGACAGACAAAGAGGTCGATGATGATAATTACATACCTCCCTCCAGAGACGAGGCAAGCCTTAACGACAACGAATTCGTCGTGCCAGAGGATCCCGTCGAACAAGAGCGTTTAAAGCGCAGGCTTATCGCCACGGCAAATAGCCTAAAGAAAAAGTAGCAGCAGCTTCAAGCTGATCAAGACCTGCTAGCCGACAGATGGAACGAGGTCCTCGCGGCCGAAGAGTACGAACTCGAACGTCCCTCCAAGAGTTACCCAAAACGCAAGTTTCTCCCCCGATTAGAGGAGGAAGCATACATACCTTCATCACCAGCGCACAATACGGCTGACCGACCACCCCGTGGTCGCGACAGAGAGGCATCCAGGCCCTCCACCAAGACCGTACCCCGGCATCGCTCCAAAAGTACGAAGCCAAGAGGGAACGCGCCGGACTTGCGAGATATATTGGAGGACAAAGCAAGGCAATCCAGATCCATCTATGGATCACGTGGGCGCCCCACGACCCACGACAAATACCGTCGCGCCGGATACCACAACCCCGGCTGGCCCGAACACAGCAGACAACGCTCCCTTGAGCTACGTCGTGATATTGCTCAATACAGAGGTGCCGCACACCCGCTATGCTTCACTGCCGAAGTAATGGATCATCAAATCCCTGAAGGGTTTAAACCCGTAAACATTGAATCCTACGATGGCACAACATACCCCGCGGTTTGGATCAAAGATTATCTCCTTCACATCCATATGGCCCGCGGCGACGATCTCCACGCCATCAAGTATCTCCCACTCAAGCTTAAAGGACCAGCTCGGCATTGGCTTAACAGCTTGCCCGCAGAGTCAATTGGGTGTTGGGAAGACCTGGAGGCCGCATTCCTCGACAACTTCCAGGGCACATATGTGCGACCACCAGACGCCGATGACCTAAGCCACATAATTCAGCAGCCAGATGAATCGGCCAGACAGTTCTGGACACGGTTCTTAACAAAGAAAAATCAAATCGTCGACTGTCCGGATGCTGAGGCCCTCGCAGCCTTCAAACATAACATCCGCGATGAGTGGCTAGCCCGACACCTAGGACAGGAAAAGCCAAAATCCATGGCAGCCCTCACATCAATAATGACCCGCTTCTGTGCGGGAGAGGACAGCTGGCTAGCTCGCAGCAACAACCTCAGTAAAAATTCTGGCAGTCCGGATACTAAGGACCACAATGGCAGGTCGTGTCGAAGCAAAAATAAACGCCACGTTAACAGCGACGACAAGGAGGATACGGCAGTCAATGCCGGATTCCGAGGCTCTAAACCCGGTCAGCGGAAGAAGCCATTTAAAAGAACAACTCCGGGTCCATCTAATTTGGACTGAATACTCGACCGCTCATGCCAGATACATGGCACCCCCGAAAAGCTAGCTAACCACACCAACAGAGATTGTTGGGTATTCAAGCAGGCAGGCAAATTAATTGCCGAAAGCAGTGACAAGGGGCTGCATAGCGACGACGAGGAAGAGAACCAGCCGCCGAACAGTAGAGGACAGAAGGGTTTTCCCCCACAAGTGCGGACGGTGAACATGATATACGCAACCCATATACCCAAGAGGGACCGGAAGCGTGCACTAAGGGACGTATATGCGATGGAGCCAGTCGCCCCGAAGTTCAATCCATGGTCCTCTTGCCCGATCACTTTCGATCGAAGAGACCATCCGACCAGCATCCGCCATGGCGGATTCGCCGCATTGGTTTTAGACCCAATCGTCGATGGATTTCACCTCACGAGAGTCCTGATGGACGGCGGCAGTAGCCTGAACCTTCTTTATCAGGATACAATGCGCAAGATGGGCATAGACCCCTCAAGGATTAAACCTACAAAGACGACCTTCAAAGGCGTCATACCAGGTGTTGAAGCTAATTGTACAGGTTCAGTCACGCTGGAAGTGGTCTTCGGATCCCCGGATAATTTCCGAAGCGAGGAGTTAATCTTCGACATAGTCCCGTTCCGCAGCGGCTATCATGCTTTGCTCGGACGAACCGCGTTTGCAAAGTTCAACGCGGTGCCGCATTATGCATACCGCAAGCTCAAGATGCCAGGCCCACATGGAGTCATTACAGTCAACGGAAATACGGAATGCTCCCTCCGAACGGAGGAACATATAGTGGCTCTCGCAGCAGAAGTACAGAGCAGCCTTCTAAGGCAATTTTCGAGTCCGGCCGTTAAACGACCGGACACAGCCAAACGTGCCTGGAGCAACATCAACCAAGACCACCTGGCACGTTCCGAGCACGCGTAGCAATGCGGCCCCAACCCCAGCCCTCGCATGATTGCAAGACCAACCCTCCGGGTACATCATTATGCTCTGGAGATACCATGGGCCTAGGGGGGAGGGGCATGACCGCAACAGACCCAGAGTGCGGCTCAACCACACCAGGGGCTCACAAGTGTGTCGCTTTTTTTCTATTTTCCTTCTTTGTATACACAGGACTCCGTTCACCAGAGGCCCTGTCCGGCGGCGAACCCGCCGAACTCACGATGCAACAGCCAGGGAGGGAAAAAGGCTGCGACGAACACTCAGGTGGTCTCCATTACGAGCATTAAATTCGATTATATACACCAGGCCGCAGCCCACCCCTGGAGGGGGACATGTTTATTTAGTCCAATCCCTTGCTTACCACACTATTTATATCATTCCGCACTCACAGCAGAATTCCTTGAATAAATAATGCAGCACTTTTTGCCTGTAATTGCATTACTTTACATATATGTTCACTAATGACATCTTGCACCCCTATATTTTGGTTCGGCCGAATACACCAGGGGCTTATGTTCCCCGCATTATGGTGTGATAAGTCCGAACACTTTCACAAGTGCGGCACCTCGAACTTATAGCATTATATGAATCGGCTCCGAATCATGTCTTGGGTCAATAGTTGGGTTTGCCCGGCTCCCGCGTTTTGGTGCCTTACGTTTCGTTCTGTCGGCTAAGGTGGCACTGGGAGAACCACTGCGGTTGCGCCCCAGTTGAGCTGGGCGAGCGCCTCAGTGGAGAAAGCTAAAACTGACTGGCATGATAAGGCGAGAGACTGGTCGCTGTTCGAGAGGTCTTTTCGAGTCCCTAAAGACTTATGCCGCTTCAAGCGAAGTACCGGATAATGTCCGATGAAGGCGTGGATAGCGCCCCGAATTCGGTCTTCTGAATACTAGGGGCTTCGCCGAAATTTAAAATCATAGAATTCTATGGCTAAGTGAGAGTGTTCAAGCATTATAAGTCCGGTTGCCTTGTTCGTTGTGTTGAGCGCCTCCCTAGATGGACCCAAAAATGGGAACAAGAGTGCTCAAGTTTATCCCGAACACCCCAGCACTCGTGGCTTGGGGGTTGAAGCCGACGACTTGCCATCTCTCATATTTTATAAACGGCCGCACAGAAGGTAATATTTTAAATCAAACAAGCGTTGCTTAGCGCATATGAACAAAGTTTTCAGCGCACATGATAATACATAGCGAGTCTACTCAATAATTACATCTCTGGGGCACTCATCCGCAAACTTGCGGGCACCCTTCAGGACAGTCTTATAGTACATTTCGGGCGTACGATACTCCTTGCCTGCTGGTGGCGCGTCAGTGATGAGCCTCTCCGCATCCAGCTTGCCCCAGTGCACCTTTGCGCAGGCAAGGGCCCGACGAGCACCTTCAATACAGGCGGAGCGCTTGACGACCTCCACCCAGGGGCATGCATCCACCAGCCGCCGCACAAGGCCGAAGTAGCTCCCAGGCATGGCCTCTCCAGGCCACAACCGGACTACGAGGCCCTTCATGGCCTGCTCGACTACCTTGTGGAGCTCGACCAGCTGCTTCAGCTGGTCGCTAGGGGGCACCGGATGGCCGGCCTCAGCGTATTGAGACCAGAAGACCTTCTCCGTTGAGATCCTCTCCTCGCCACGGTAGAATGCGGCGGCATCGGATACACTGTGAGGCAGATCTGCAAACGCCCCTGGAGAGCTCCAAATTCGGGTAAGTGTCAGGTAGTTTACATTAACATGCTTGCTTTGCATGAAAAATGCCTTACCCGCCGCTATTTTCTTCACATCCTCAACCTCCTGAAGGGCCTTATGGGCCTCGGCCTTGGCGGACTTGGCACTTCTGAGAGCCGAGGCAAGCTCGGACTCTCGAGTCTTTGAGTCGCGCTCCAAACTCTCATGCTTCTCCATGAGAGCCTGGAGCTCTTGCCGCACCTCCGCCACCCGCGCCTCCTGCTTTTCTCGCTCTGCCCGTTCCGCGGCCGCATTGCGTTCGGCCGCGGACACAACCTCCTTCAGGGCTGCCACCTCGTTCGTGGCCCCTGCAGTGCCCATGTCATCCTTGTTATTTTTTGCAACCTAAATCCTTTTCTGTAAGGTAACTATTCAAAGTGGTGTTACTCACCTTCTTTGTCCTCGAGCTGCTTTTTGGCACGGCCGAGCTCTTGCTCGGACCGCTCGAGATCCTGCTTCAATGCACCGACCTCCGCAGTCAGTGCGGCAGAGGTCAGCAGCGCAACCTACAAACCCATATTGACATACTTCTTAGCAACCCTGCGTATATCTTTTTAGATCCTCAGTCCGGCTTTTCTTTCCGAACACCGAACTAAGCATCAGGGGCTACTGTCTATGCGGTATTACATTATATAATTTTAACTTCTTACCTCAAAGCCTGTTAGAAGGCTACTACAGGCTTCGGTTAGCCCGCTCTTGGCGAGCTGAACCTTCTGAATCACCGCACTCATAACAGTGCAGTGTTCTTCCTCGACGGAAGCGCCTTGGAGCGCCTCCAGCAAGTTGTCCGGCGCCTCCGGTTGGACGGAGGCCGCCGGCGTCACGGTCTTGCCCTTCTTGCGAAGGGGCCGCCTGCCGGACTCCGGAACCACTGCGGGTTCCGGTGTGGAGTCCGGCGCAAAGTCCGGGAGGCTGCCTTGTGGCGCCTCCGGAGCCTCCTCCTGATGGGTCCCTTCCTGGGATCCCACCTCGGCATCCTCAGCGGCGCGAGGGGTGGAGGCAGTCGGGATGGAATCCACATCCGACGGAGCCAACGACCCGCTCGATGAAGCGGGGAGATCATCATCGGCCGGACTGCAGGCAGTATGCGGCATTAGAAGGACACTATGTGACACAAAAGAAAAATTATAAATCATTCAGGAATCCGGATACTTACGATCTCGCCGGAGGCCTGGCCCTTGAAGGCCACTCTTCGCCGCCAACGTTGGTGTTGGCAGAGCTGTCCGGGGGAATAGTTCTTCCCCTCTTGGACCCTTCGGCCTCCCCTGTTGGGGAAGCCTTCCTCTTCCTCTCTCCCTCCTCTGGGAGAGAGTCTTCTTCCTCCTCCTCATCTTCGGGGGAGGAGTCCGCCTCGGAGTCGTCGGAGACCTGAAAACGGGAACTCTTTCGAGTACCCGTGGCCACCTTCTTGGCCTTCTTCTCCGGCACCACATGCGGTGCCGGAACCAGCAGCCCCGCTAGACGGGCGTCTACTGGGTTTTCTGGCATGGGAGCCGGGCAGATGAGCTGCTCGGCCTTCTTCATCCAGTCCTGTCAAAGGAAAAGGGAAATTGAAACCCGCTTAGGGTCGAACTATTAACAACAAGTGTCCCGTAAAGGGGTAGAATCACTTACCTCGTCAGCTGGACGCTGCGAGTGAAATCCGCGATCTTCCGTCGCGGATGCGGGGGCTTCGGCGCCCTTAAACAGCACCCTCCAGGCGCCTTCGTACGTCGTGTCGAAGAGCCCGCTCAACGCCTGGTGCTGTTCCGGATCGAACTCCCACAGATTGAATGCCCGTTCTTGGCATGGGAGAATCCGGCGGACGAGCATGACTTGGACCACGTTAACAAGCCTGAGCTTCTTGTTCACCAGCTTCTGGATACAGGCTTGGAGTCCCGTCCGCTCCTTCGAACTACCCTGTAGCAAGCCCTTCTCTTTCTAGGAGGTGAGCTGCGTAGGGATACCAGATCTGAACTCGGGGGCCGCCGCCCACGTAGGGTCGCGCGGCTCGGTGATGTAGAACCACCCCGACTGCCACCCCTTGACAGATTCCACGAAGGCCCCTTCGAACCAAAGTACGTTGGGCATCTTGCCCAACATGGCGCCTCCGCACTCCACTTGAGTGCCCTTCACTACCTTCGGCTTGACATTGAAGGTCTTGAGCCACAAGCCGAAGTGGGGCTGGATGCAGAGGAAGGCCTCGCACACGACGATAAACACCAAGATGTTGAGGATGAAGTTCGGCGCTAGATCATGGAAATCCAGGCCGTAGTAGAACATGAGCCCCCGGACAAAGGGGTGAAGTGGAAAGCCCAGTCCGTGGAGGAAGTGGGGAAGGAAAACGACCCTCTCATGGGGCCTGGGGGTGGGGATGAGCTGCCCCTCGTCGGGCAGCCCGTGCG
This sequence comes from Triticum aestivum, assembly GCF_018294505.1. Lineage (NCBI taxonomy): Eukaryota > Viridiplantae > Streptophyta > Magnoliopsida > Poales > Poaceae > Triticum > Triticum aestivum. The sequence continues at coordinate 277,707,322 of NC_057807.1, forward strand.
CGATGTCGCCGGAAAGGTATCCGGCGCTGCGCAGCTTGGTGATGTGCTCCTCCTTAACGGTGGAGGCCAACCACTTGCCTCCCGCTCCGGACATGGTTGGAGAAGGTCGAGGCGAGATGTGCGAACTTGGGCGCTGGAGCTCGAGTGCGCGGAGATGGATAAGCAAAGGAGGAAGAAGGCGTAGGTGAAAAGGTGAATCCTTATCCCTTATATATAGGCGGATGAAGACTATGCGTCCCCACTGGCCTGGTAGAACTCGCTTATCTCCCAAGCGCCACCATCAATGGCGCGGTTGGGTTACCCACGTCCGTATTGATGAGAATCCCGGAATAAGGGGAACACGATCTCTGCTTCGACAAGACGTGCCAAGGAAACCGCTTCGCTAAACGCGCTGAGGTGGTATAATAAAAAACGATTCAAGTAAAGGCTTGGTAGTGGCGTGACGTCATGCCGCAAAATACGTCAGCAGATTGAACTTGTGTACATTTTATTCTCTCTACGGTGGAATGTGGAATTTATTTTGCAGAGCCGGACACTATCCAGGTGTTCACAATCTTCTATGGATTATTCAGAGGAGGAACCCGCCTTGCAATGCCGAACATTATGCGCGCCGGACTCATCGTCATTGAAGCCAGGTTCAGGGGCTACTGAGGGAGTCCTGGACTAGGGGGTGTCCGGACAGCCGGACTATCATCGTCCGCCGGACTCCAAGACTATGAAGATACAAGATTGAAGACTTCGTCCCGTGTCTGGATGGGACTTTCCTTGGCGTGGAAGGCAAGCTTGGCAATACGGATATGTAGATCTCCTACCATTGTAACCGACTCTGTGTAACCCTAGCCCTCTCCGGTGTCTATATAAACCAGAGGGCTTTAGTCCGTAGGACACAACCTCCATTACAACAATCATACCATAGGCTAGCTTCTAGGGTTTAGCCTCCTTGATCTCGTGGTAGATCCGCTCTTGTACTACCCATATCATCAATATTGATCAAGCAGGACGTAGGGTTTTACCTCCATCAAGAGGGCCCAAACCTGGGTAAAACATCGTGTCCCTTGTCTCCTGTTACCATCCGCCTAGACGCATAGTTCGGGACCCCCTACCCGATATCCGCCGGTTTTGACACCGACATCGCCCCTGATGCACATTACAGAGACGGGGCGGCGACCTGCGCGGGCCTCGCCGTTGCCCACGATCAAGAGGAAGACGCTGCCGTCCTCCTCCAAGACTAGCAGGCGGCGGTGATCCTCCAGCGACTCCGGCATGGTGAACCGGTAGCACGTCTCGTACTTGATCTTCTCCGCCAAGGGCCAGCAGTGACCGCTGCACGCATCCGTGAGGTGATGCACCATGTCCGCCGGCGAGCCACAAAATGGCATCGGGCACTCATAGCAGTGGACGAAGGGCTCCTTGGAGGCATCGACCAGGCCGTCCATGAAACGGGAGTGGATGTAGGGGACGTTGCGCCAGTTTAATATATGAGCAAGTTACTACAGGATTTAATCCGAATAAGCACAAAATAAATCATGACGGCTATAACAGAGATGAAACTAATCATGTGGACTAGCATAGTAGTAGGATACAGAGTAGAAACATGAATTCTACCATGATTTCAAACAGGAAGGACAGAAACACATACGGTGCAATGGGAGCAGCACCGTTGGCGTTGAGGTTGTCGCCCATGTCGTTGAGGAAGAGGATGACGAGGTCGATGAAGAAGTCATCGTTGGTGAAGTCGTGGCTGCCAGCAGTCGCGAGAGTGCGCTCCCCAGATTTCAACAGTGCCCGCCGAATGGAGCGCAGGAGGGAGTGGTTGTAGGGGACATTGCGGCCGCCGAATGGAGCGCAGGAGTAGCACACAAAGCAGTAGATGGTGTCCTTACTAGTAATCCCTAGTCTCTATCTATCTATATCTATATATATCTACTCTTATAGAAAACCGAGTTGGTGATGATGGTATGCCTGCCATCTTGTAACATAGACCATCCGATCTATATCTGACGGATAGAAAGCCAACTATGACAATTTTACAAAAGATACCCGCACCTCTCTCCACATTTACAGATAAGGCCTTGCCTCGTTCATCCTTATCTTCCACAACCTCGTGGTCCTCCCTATGTCTCTATCTCTACTACTCTTCTTTGTTTTTTATAACAAATCGAATAGTGCTGCATCGTCCGCTGCACGCCCGGCTGAACACGCCTCCTCGCGTCCACCATCACCAACAGAGTCTTTTATAGGATAGGGGTAGGAGTAGAGAAAAAACCGAGTTGGTGATGATGGGGTGCCGTGCAATGCACGGGCATCTTGCTATTTTTTGCATATAAGTCCAAACACCACGTAGACACGGTCTTTGAGCATGGTTCATAGTCGTTCCACGCTCAGGCATTGAAGTTTGTAACTATTTTAGATTAGAATATACTACTCCTCCGGTGCTAGTAGTAGAGCAGAGTCCTACTATACTACTCTACTCAAGCAAGTTAGGGCATAGTACTGTAGTAGGTACTGTAGGGAGTACCAGTACTGTGATCACTCAAGCAAGTTGTCTCACATCAATATGACCCTATGCTGCTGGTATGTGTCTCGTAAGTCAAGCGGCGTGCTGTAGTCATCATCACCTGTCCACTTCCCGCAGCACATATTCGCTTCTCCATCTTTGTCCGCACATAATCTCGTCCAAGCTTCCATCCCCGCTAAGGCGCCTCCCCCCCCCCTCGTAGGAAACCAAAGCACTAACAATGGCAGAACCGAGCAGCGTTCGCCGAAAGAGTGGCTGGAATTCGCTCCCCACAGAAGTAATCAAGCTCATTGTTTCGCGTGTGGACAATCTTAGTACCATGCCGCTCGCCGCGTGCTCGTCAGGGTTGTACCGTTTACTCAAAGCCCTCAGGCCAGAGCATTTTAAGCCAGCTCCTTGCTTGCTGATGCCGCCTGATCTTCAGAAACGGTGTGTCACGCAGCATAACGATCGTAGGGTGCCGAGCATCAACCCCCTTCACTGTGATCCGATCCCCGTCAGCCTCAACTACATTAATGGTATGTACTGGGTCGGCATGAACACGTCTTGGATGGTGCTCGTCGACGGTCGCGGTAGCTGGATGCTCGTGGAGGTCTACACCCGGTGATTGATCCCCCTTCCTTCGATTAACACTGCACTGCTTTGGCACCGCGGCCCAGAATACTCAGAATCTTACAGTAGCCAACATGATACCAAGTTTGATTTGCTCAAGGTTGTAATCTGCCAAGTGCCCACAACATCTGCGAATTATAAAGACTTCAGGCTAATTGCGTTCTTCAACCGCGGTCTCTCCTATCTGACAGGTCACTGCGGTAAGTGGATAAATTTGCACGTCCATCGCAGGATCATACATCCTCCATGGTTCTCTGATGCCATTGAACACAAGGGCTTCATTTACGCTGTCGACTCCTTCTATGGATGGACGTATTGCTGGCCTACTCTAGTCATCCCTACAAACGGCTGTTACAGCAGTATGTTACTTTCCTATGACATCATGATGGCTTGCTTATATTACTGTCAACATTTACTGAAAATATATTCATGCTCATAACATGTTGTTCTTAAGATTGACTAAATCAAGAGCCCTTTTTTATTTGACTCCAACTTGATATGATGTTGTAGGCCGCCTGGTGTCCCTATCCTTCCTAATCCCAGAACCTTTCAAAGAAAAGCGGCATGGCAGTTGCAGGTGGTTCCTGGCTCGATCGGACGACAGCGAAAGATTGATGATCGTTCGCACGTACCGGATGTGTTGTTTCACGGAATACAATCACAGTCACTGCAAGGTCATTGAGCAGGATCCTAGCTTCTCTGGACCTTCAGGAATTTTTGATTGGAGGCTGGTAAGTAGCCTTGGTACACGCTCTCTATTTGTCGGATTGAATTATTCGATTAACCAGGAGATAATCGATGGCAAGGATCATGATGGCAGCGCGGTTTCGTTCATCAGGCAAAACTGTGTGTACACAGCATACCACGCGTCTCTGCATGCACCATACCCTGATATGTGCCACCATGCTCTACATCCCAAAGTAGGAGAGAGGGTCGCAAGTATCAGACTTCGACCTGCTGGCTGGAGTTTCCCCCGTCAGGCACCCATCTGGTTCAAGCCGTCAGCCAATCTCCACAGCTTAATAAATAGTAACGTCTAACTGAGCCAGTTAGTTAGATGCGTACACTTGGTGTAGTAGGATCTTTATTTAGTTTGATGCATACACTTGTTCCTTTTTTGTAGCCCTTTTGTAATGATGGCTGATGTTTGGTTTGGAAGAGAGAGCTGCGTCTTCACTCTTCTAGCCTGCTTACTGCTTTTGTTGCACCCCCAGCCCTAGTTGCTGCTGCTGCTGCTGTTTTCAATGTACAATCAGTAGTATATTTCGTTTGATGGTTGAATAAATGTGTTGTTAGAACGACAAACACAATGTTTTGGAAGTCGTTGCACGGTTTGATCCTTTAGTGCCCGAACCATACGTCGCTCATACTATTTTTCGTGCGGAACACATTTTCCACTTGTTGATAACATGTAGCCCACTGATGAAGGCCCAATAGAGACGCCCATAATTAACTGGAAGGGAGGCTCTCACATGAATCCAGCCCAGGTACATGCTCATGGTCCCGTAAACATAAATAAGTAAATAAATAAATAAAGCTAAATGCTCATGCACCAGTTCTTTGGGAAAATAGGTAGCCCAGTATTTCTTTTTGAAGAATACCCAAGCTAGGCCTATTTGTTTTCTCCGATTTACTGGGCTGCAAATCTTTCAAGACGAGGAGGGATGCATTCCGTCCTGGCCCAAGAGTATGGTCAATGTCTGTTAAAAGTAATATCAAAAGGGGTTGAAAATTCCAAAAAAATTATAGCAAATGGGATATTAGTTTTTTTCTGGTTTTTGTTCTTCACTGATATCTTATACGCATTTCATTGAATTTAACATGACGTAGTACTAATTTATTTTTAAATTTGTTTTAGTATGGCTATTAATTTTTGGATTAAGAATATTTCGTTCCCCAGCAAAAATTTGCGAATTTTCAAAATTTCCCACATATTTAGTTAATTTTTTGACCCTCGTACTGACCAGAAAATGGCCAGCAATTCTAAAAATGGAAAACGGGCTGCAATAAATTCCATATGAATTAGAAAATGAGTAAAAATTATAAAAATAATAGCAAATGGGTTGTACACGCCACAGATTTCGAGGCTGACTTGTTTACGCAAGGCTTTGTCGGTGAACACATGATTCTAGCAGCAGTGACTGTTGGATGTCCATCCAACGGCCGACGTGCTTCTTCAATCTCTGATCTTCCTGCTCCAGCCGCCTAAACTAGCACCGGTGGGACTGCCTGCTCCCTCTTCTTATGGCCCGCTGTGATGCCGCGCAGGCTTCCCCGGCCCACCCTACTCCCTCCGTTGGCCTGGCTGCACGCAATCAACTGCCTCCTTATTACGCAAAAAAATGATTCCTCCCACTGACATCTGGGGCGCACCGGTTGGGAGGCTGACCTATGGGCCTACTAAGTTGACGCGTACGCAGGGCTTGTTAACTTAGTCAACAAACGATTCTAGCAGCAGTAACCGTTGGATTTGTCGTGCTCCTTCTTCAATCGCTGCTCTTCTTGCACCAGCTGCCCAAACCAGCGCCGGGGAGACCGCCTGCTCCTGCCTCCAGTGGCCGGCTATGCTGCCGTTGAGGCCTCATCGCCCCCTACTACTCCCACCACTAGCCAGGCCCTGCGGCGACGGTAGCCTCACACCGCACCCGAACCAGTGAACCCTCGTACTCCTCTCCGCGTGGGCATCCACTGCCGCATCTTCCCCGGCTCCGCGTCGTCCCCTTCCTAGGCCTCACCGTCTTCCACCGCCTTGGTGCTCTCGGTGCGGCATGGTCAATGTGGTCAATGACATTCCATCGGAAGAGTATTGTACGTGGAGAGGCTGACAGCTGGGTCCACGGCCACAGCCCAGTTTTTTATGATTTGCCAAGTAAGTCGCTTTGTCAGGCCTGTTGGGCTGCAAATATTTCAAGACAAGGAGAGCTTTCATTCGGCTGGCCGAGAAAATGGCCCATCAGTAATGAGAAATGGGTTGTACATTTTTAAAACACATCAAATCGACAATTAGTTTCAAATACCTTTTTTTCATTTCGAGATTTTAAATTACATTAATTTTTATGTGTGGAGATTTTGTTGGATTTTATATTGATATACATTTATTTTGAAAATCAGTTTGAATGTGAGTCAAAATTTCAGGATTAAAAACAGTTCGGACCGCACCGAAATATGCAAAATTTCGTATAATTTTTTAACCGTGGCCACTGTAATGCTAACAAAAAGAATATGGGCTCCAAAAAAACCCTTAAGAATTAGCAAATGGGCTGTACATTATTAGAAATAATGCAGATGGGTTGTATGCTGTTTTCCGCAGATTTATGGCTTTCCTAAAAAAGGTTGACGCACAAGCAGTGACTGTTGGATATCCATCCAACGGCCGTCGTGCTTCTTCAATCTCTGCTCTTCCTGCTCCAGCCGCTCAAACAAGCGCCGGCGGGACTGCCTGCTCCCTCCTCCCCACGGCCGGCTGTGCTGCCGTGCAGGCCTCACCGCCCCACCGTTCTCCCATCACTGGCCTAGCCATCCCTCTTCTCACCCACACCTGCTGTTATTCTCCGGCGACCGGAGACGAACCAGCAAACCCTCGTATAGTCGTACTCCCCTCCACATGGTAAAGAACTGCCAAGTCTTCCCTGCCTCCGTGTCGTTCCTTCCTAGGCCTCACCGTCGTCCATCGCCCTGGTGCTCTCGGCGCGGCCTGGTCAATGTGGTCAATGACCGACATGCATTTGAAGTGGACTGTACGTGGAGAGGCCGACAGCTGGGTCCACGGCCGCACGCAAGGAAATGCCTCCTTATTACATGTAAAATAATGATTCCTCCACCTGACATCAGGGACCCACTGAGAGGGCCTCCGTATTTCATGAAAAAAATGTTACCACCGCTGACTGCTCGGACCCACCAACTATATCTTCGCACGCAAGGAAGTACCTCCTTATTACGCACAAAAAAATGAATACTCCCCCTGTTAGCTGGGACCCAGTATAGTGGCAGGCTGACTTGTGGGCCTACTAAGTTGACGGGGACGGAGGGCTTTGTCAACTTAGTCAATATGCACGATTCTAGCTCCAGTGACCGTACGATGTCCATCCAACGGCTGTAGTGCTTCTTCAACCGCTGTTCTTCTTGCTCCAGCCGCCCAAACCAGCGCCGGTCGTGCCTTGTGCTCCTGCCTCTCGTGGCCGACTGCGATGCGGCGGAGGCCTCACCGCCCCCTACTACTCCCACCGTTGGCCAGGCCATCCCTCTACTCACCCACAACCCCTGTTATTCTGCGGCGACGACAGCCTCACACCCGCAGCGAACCAGTGAACCCTCGTACTCCTCTACGCGTGGGCATCCACTGCCGCGTCATCCCCGGCTCCGCGTTGTCCCCTTCCTAGGCCTCATCGTCCTCCACCGCCCTGGTGCTCTCATCGCGGCGTGTTCAACGTGGTCAAGGAACGGCTTCCATCGGACGTGGACTGTACGTGGAGAGGCTGATAGCTGGGTCCATGGCCGCAGCAAGGAAGTGCCTCCTTATTACGCGCAAAATAATTATTCTTCCACCTGACAGCGGGGACCCACCGGCCACCGTATTTCACGAAAAAAAAAACGTTTCCCTCCTGACTCCTGGGACCCACCAGCTACACCTTCGCACGCAAGGAAGTGCGTCTGGGCAAAAAAACAAAAACAAAACAATTCACCCCCCTGACTGCTGGGGCCCACCAGCTACATCTTCGCATGCAAGGAAGTGCGTCCGGGCAAAAAAACGATTTGCCCCCCTGACTACTGGGACCCACCAGCTACATCTTCGCACGCAAGGAAGTGCCTGACAGTCAGGACCCACCTGGTCAAAGCGTACGTAGCGTTGTCATTCTGGTCGCGAACGTGTACGTACATACTGGTCGTTGTAGAGGCATGCACGTGTCGTAGTAGAGGCGCGCACGTTGCATGTACACGTACGTACAGCGGCCAGGGTGCAAGAAATAAAATACGGCCACGTACGTACATACGGGCAGGGTCTCGAACGCCTACTCGCGCATACATACGGCGAGGGCTCGTGTACAGTGCTGGGTCAGAACGGAGAAACAACGTCGTCGTCATGTTCATAGGGAGGCAATGGCATGCGTCATGTTCATGGGGAGGCAACATAATGCGTCGTGTTCATCGGGAGGCAACGGAACGCGTGGGAGCCAACCGGCTTGGATGGAACATGCGATGGAAACGAGGCCTAGTGTACCGCAGAACGGAGGAAATGACCTTGTGTTCGACCGGCCACGTTCGAATCAGGGTCCTGTTGATCGGGAGGGGTCTGGCGTACCGCAAAACGGAGGAAACAGACCTCCTACGGTCGAAACGGGGGTCCTGTTGATCAAGAGGGGTGTGGTGTACCGCAAAACGGACGAAACGGACCTCCTACGGTAGAAACGGGGGTCCTGTTGATTGGAGGGGTGTGGTGTACCGCAAAATGGATGAAACGGACCTTCTACGGTCGAAACGGGGGTCCTGTTCATCGGTAGGGGTGTGGCGTACCGCAAAACGGGACTCCACGGGATATTGTTCATCTCCACTGTCGACCTCCTCCAGCCTCCACGGGCTCCTGTTCATCCAGCCTCCACCGCGCGCTACTCCACCGGCTACTGTTCAACCACCCCTCCACGAGCACCCCTCCACCATCTACTGTTCATCCAGCCCTCCACACCACGAGGTCCTGTTCAACCACCCCTCCACGGCCACCCCTCCACCATCTACTGTTCATCCAGCCCGGCCTCCACAGCACGGGGTCCTGTTCATCTAGAGGCAAAGCCACCGCTCACTGTTCATGCAACCCCCCCCCCCCCCGCAATGCTCACAATTCATCCAATCGATCGGCTTCAGTTAGCAGCAGTAGCGAAGGAATCGCTCGATCGGGTTCAGATAACAGCCATCCATCGATCGCTCAGGTTCAGTAACACGTAGCATGTAGTGCAATCGCTCGGGTTCAGTTAGAGCCCAACGCCTCGCTCGGGTTCAGTTAGAGCCAAGGCCTCGCACGTGTACGAGAGAAACGCGCATCGCTCGGCCCCGACCTCCCACCGTAACCGGCAACTCCCTGAAATTTTCCACCCCCTCGCTTCTACCACGGTTTTTTCCATCATGGACGGACCAAAGAATGTCATGCAGCTGCGTCTCCGGCCCGCCCAGGACAAAAAGCCCATTTTCTGTCATGATTTTTTGTCATAGAAGTAGGAGCCCACCACATCTATGATGATACCGGGTTTTGTCACAATTATCGTCAAAGTGTCATATGTATGACAGGAAAAAAAATCGTTCGGCCCAAAATGTCACGGATGTGTCTTTTTTTGTAGTGTACCTCTCGGACAATCGGAGTGACAAATCCTAATCTCGAAATACGTCAACTCAACAAGTACCTTTGGAGACACCTGTAGAGCACCTTTATAATCACCCAGTTACGTTGTGACGTTTGGTAGCACACAAAGTGTTCCTCCGATAAGGGAGTTACATAATCTCATAGTCATAGGAACATGTATAAGTCATGAAGAAAGCACTAGCAACATACTAAACGATCAAGTGCTAAGCTAACGGAATGGGTCAAGTCAATCACATCATTCTCCTAATGATGTGATCCCGTTAATCAAATGACAACTCATGTCTATGGTTAGGAAACTTAACCATCTTTGATTCACGAGCTAGTCAAGTAGAGGCACACTAGTGACATTATGTTTGCCTATGTATTCACACATGTATTATGTTTCGGGTAATACAATTCTAGCATGAATAATAAACATTTATCATGATATGAGGAAATAAATAATAACTTTATTATTGCCTCTAGGGCATATTTCCTTCAATAAACGTACTTTATTAGATATGGTGCGATCTATGATGTCTCTTATCGATTTACCACTATCGTGTTGGGTAGGGCTGGAAAAAAAGCTCGAAACTCGCGAGCTAAACAAGTAGCTTGTGACTCGGCTCAAATCGGCTCGAACTCGAAGAATAACGAGTCGAGTCGAGCTTTAGTTTAAGATCGTTTATAGACCAAGTTAAATGAGCCAATCTCACGAGTACTCGTGTAACTCATTAGGCTCGGTATAAGATCAGCTACTCCAAATCCAAAAAAAAGATCAGCAACTCAGCATCCTGCATCCCAGGTGCACAACACAAGGCCCAACCGCCCAGGAGACTCATGTGTTACAAGGAAATTACAATTGTTTAGTGATATATATGTTTAATATATACATAATCAATTTTATCATATTTGAGGGTTTTATGTTCATATATTTAATGAGCTTAACAAGCTAAACGAGCTAGCTCACGAGTTATACGAGTCGAGCCAATCTTGGGTTTGAGCTCGTTATAGTAACGAGTTGAGTCGAGCTAGCTCGTTAACAAAACGAGCTCTAGCGAGTCAAGCCAAGCTGGCTCGACTCGGCTCGAATTCCAGCCCTAGTGTTGGGGTTATGCATTAGAGACAGCTGCATTCACATTAAATAGGGCACCATCTAAATCCGTTGAGACGACAACATATGAACCGTGGTTTGGCAAGAAACCTAAGCTGTCGTTTCTTAAAGTTTGGGGTGGCAATACTTATGTGAAAAAGTTTCAACCTGATAAGCTCGAACCCAAATCGGAGAAATGCGTCTTCATAGGATACCCAAAGGGAACTGTTGGGTACACCTTCTATCACAGATCCGAAGACAAGATATTCTTTGCTAAGAATGGATCCTTTCTAGAGAAGGAGTTTCTCTCGAAAGAAGTGAGTGGGAGGAAAGTATAACTTGATGAGGTAATTGTACCTTCTCCCAAATTGGAAAGTAGTTCATCACAGAAATCAGTTCCAGTGATTCCTACACCAATTAGTGAGGAAGTTAATGATGATGATCATGAAACTTCAGATCAAGTTACTACCAAACCTCGTAGGTCAACCAGAGTATGATCCACACTAGAGTGGTACGGTAATCCTGTTCTGGAAGTCATGTTAATAGACCATGATGAACCTACGAACTACGAGGAAGCGATGATGAGCCCAGATTCCGCAAAATGGCTTGAGGCCATGAAATCTGAGATGGGTTCCATGTATGAGAACAAAGTATGGACTTTGGCTGACTTGCTCGATGATCAGCAAGCCATTGAGAATAAATGGATCATCAAGAGGAAGACGGACGCTGATAGTAGTGTTACTATCTACAAAGCTCGAATTGTCACAAAAGGTTTTTGACAAGTTCAAGGTGTTGACTACAATGAGATTTTCTCACTCATATCGATGCTTAAGTCTGTCCAAATCATGTTAGCAATTGCCACGTTTTATGAAATCTGGCAAATGGAAGTCAAAAACTGCATTCCTTAATGGATTTCTTAAAGAAGAGTTGTATATGATGCAACCATAAGGTTTTGTCAATCCTAAAGATGCTAACAAAATATGCAAGCTCCAGCGATCCATCTATGGACTGGTGCAAGCATCTCGGAGTTGGAACATATGCTTTGATAAGTTGATCAAAGCATATAGTTTTATGCAGACTTACGGTGAAGCATGTATTTACAAGAAAGTCAGTGGGAGCACTACAGCCTTTCTGATAAGTATATGTGAATGACATATTGTTGATCAGAAATGATGTAGAATTTTCTAGAAAGCATAAAGGAGTGTTTGAAAGGAGTTTTTCAAAGAAAGACCTCGGTGAAGCTACTTACATATTAAGCATCAAGATCTATAGAGGTAGATCAAGACGCTTGATAAGTTTTTTCAATGAGTACATACCTTGACAAGATTTTGAAGTAGTTCAAAATGGAACAGTCAAATAAGGAGTTCTTGCATGTATTGCAAGGTGTGAAGTTGAGTAAAGACTCAAAACCCGACCACTGCAGAAAATAGAAAGAGAATGAGAAGTCATTCCCTATGCCTCAGTCATAGGTTCTATGCAATATGCTATGTACCAGAACTATTGTGTACCTCACCATGAGTTTGGCAAGAGGGTACAATAGTGATCCAGGAGTGGATCACTGGACAACGGTCAGAATTATCCTTAGTAGAATAAGGATATGTTTCTCGATTATGGAGGTGACAAAAATTTCGTCGTAAAGGGTTACGTCAATGCAAGCTTTGACACTGATCCGGATGACTCTAAATCTCAATCTGGATACATATTGAAAGTGGGAGCAATTAGCTAGAGTAGCTCTGTGCAGAGCATTGTAGACATAGCAATTTGGAAAATACATATGGATCTGAAAGTGGCAGACCCGTTGACTAAATTTCTCTCACAAGAAAAACATGATCACACCTTAGTACTCTTTGGGTGTTAATCACATGGCGATGTGAACTAGATTATTGACTCTAGTAAACCCTTTGGGTGTTGGTCACATGGCGATGTGAACTATGGGTGTTAATCACATGGTGATGTGAACTATTTGTGTTAATTACATGGTGATGTGATCTAGATTATTGACTCTAGTGCAAGTGGGAGACTGAAGGAAATATGCCCTAGAGGCAATAATAAAGTTATTATTTATTTCCTTATTTCATGATAAATGTTTATTATTCATGCTAGAATTGTATTAACTGGAAACTTAGTACATGTGTGAATACATAGCAAACAAAGTGTCACTAGTTTGCCTCTACTTGACTAGCTCGTTAATCAAAGATGGTTAAGTTTCCTAGCCATGGACAAAGAGTTGTCATTTGATAAACGGGATCACATAATTAGAGAATGATGTGATTGACTTGACTCATCCGTTAGCTTAGCACTATGAACGTTTAGTTTATTGCTATTGCTTTCTCCATAACTTATACATGTTCCTATGACTATGAGATTATGCAACTCTCGAGTACCGGTGGAACACTTAGTGTGCTATCAAATGTCACAACATAACTGGGTGATTATAAAGATGTTGTACAGGTCTCTCCGATGGTGTTTGTTGGGTTGGCATAGATCGAGATTAGGATTTGTCACTCCGTGTTTCGGAGAGGTATCTCTGGGCCCTCTCGGTAATGCACATCACTATAAGCCTTGCAAGCAATGTGACTAATGAGTTAGTTACGAGATGATGCATTACGCAATGAGTAAAGAGACTTGCCAGTAACAAGATTGAACTAGGTATTGAGATACCGATGATCGAATCTCGGGCAAGTAACATACCGATGACAAAGGGAACAATGTATGTTGTTATGCGGTTTGACTGATAAAGATCTTCGTAGAATATGTAGGTACCAACATGAGCATCCAGGTTCCGCTATTGGTTATTGAACGGAGATGAGTCTCGGTCATGTCTACATAGTTCTCAAACCCGTAGGGTCCGCACACTTAACATTCGGTGACGATCGGTATTATGAGTTTACGTGTTTTGATGTACTGAAGGTAGTTCGGAGTCCCAGATATGATCACGGACATGACGAGGAGTATAGAAATGGTCAAGACATAAAGATCAATATATTGGATGACTATGTTTGGACATCGGAATGGTGCCGGGTAAGTTCAGGCATTTACCGAAGTACCGGGGGGTTACCGAAACCCCCCGTGGAGTGTATGGGACTTATTGGGCCTTAGTGGGAGAGAGGAGGAGGTGGCTAAGTAGAGGGTGCCCCCCAAGCCCAATCCAAATTGGGTGGGGGGTCGGGCCCCCCTTTCCTTCTCCTCTCTCCTCCTCCCTTCCTCTCCTACTCCAACTAGGGAAGGGGGTGGGGGAATCCTACTCCCGGTGGGTGTAGGACTCCCCCTAGGGCGCGCCATAGAGAGGCCCGACCCTCCCCTCCTCTGCTCCTTTATATACGGGGGAGGGGGCCCCATAGACACACAAGTTGATTGTTTAGCTATGTGCGGTGCCCCCCTCCACCATATTCCACCTCGGTCATATCGTCGTAGTGCTTAGGCAAAGCCCTGCGTCGGTAACTTCATCATCACCGTCATCACGCCGTTGTGCTGATGAAACTCTCCCTCAACCTCTGTTGGATCTAGAGTTCATGGGACGTCACCGAGCTGAACGTGTGCAGATTGTGGAGGTGCCGTACCTTCGGTGCTAGGATCGGTCGGATCGTGAAGACGTACGACTACATCAACCGCGTTGTCATAATGCTTCCGCTTACGGTCTACGAGGGTACGTAGACAACACTCTCCCCTCTCATTGCTATGCATCACCTAGATGGATCTTGCGTGTGCGTAGGATATTTTTTGAAATTACTGCGTTTCCCAGCAGTGGCATTAGAGCCAGGTTACGATCCTGGGACCTGTGGGTTATGCGTAGATGTTATATGCACGAGTAGAACACAAAGAGTTGTGGGCGATAATAGTCATACTGCTTACCAACATGTCATACTTTGATTCGGCGGTATTGTTGGATGAATCGGCTCAGGCCGACATTACGCGTACGCTTACACGAGACTGGTTCTACCGACATGCTTCGCACACAGGTGGCTAAGTGGGTGTCTGTTTCTCCAACTTTAGTTGAATCGAGTGTGACTACTCCCGGTCCTTGTTGAAGGTTAAAACAACACACTTGATGAAAAATCATTGTGGTTTTGATGCGTAGGTAAGAACGATTCTTGCGAGAAGCCCGTAGCAGCCACGTAAAACTTGCAACAATAAAGTAGAGGATGTCTAACTTGTTTTTGCATGGCATGTTGTGATGTGATATGGTCAAGATGTCATGGGATATAAATTATTGTATGAGATGATCATATTTTGTAATAGAGTTATCGGCAACTGGCAGGAGCCATATAGTTGTCGCTTTATTGTATGCAATGCAATCGCCCTGTAATTGTTTTTACTTTATCACTAAGCAGTAGCGATAGTCGTAGAAGCAATAGTTGGCGAGACAACAATGATGCTTCGATGGAGATCAAGGTGTCAAGCCGGTGACGATGGTGATCATGATGGTGCTTTGGAGATGGATATCAAAGGCACAAGATGATGATGGCCATATCATATCACTTATATTGATTGCATGTGATATTTATCCTTTATGCATCTTATTTTTCTTAGTTCGGCGGTAGCATTATAAGATGATCTCTCACTAAATTTCAAAGTATACGTGTTCTCGCTGAGTATGCACCATTGGTACAGTTCGTCGTGCCGAGACACCACGTGATGATCGGGTGTGATAAGCTCTACGTTCACATACAACGGGTGCAAGCTAGTTTTGCACACGTAGAATACTCGGGGTTAAACTTGACGAGCCTAGCATATGCAGATATGGCCTCGGGACACTGAGACCGAAAGGTCGAGCGTGTATCATATAGTAGATATGATCAACATAGTGATGTTCACCATTGAAAACTACTCCATCTCACGTGATGATTGGACATGGTTTAGTTGATATGGATCACGTGATCACTTAGATGATTAGAGGGATAACTATCTAAGTGGGAGTTCTTAAGTAATGTGATTAATTGAACTTTAATTTTTCATGAACTTAGTACCTAATAGTATTTTGCATGTCTATGTTGTTGTAGATCAATAGCTCGTGATGTAGCTCCATGTTTATTTTTTATATGTTCCTAGAGAAATATAAGTTGAAAGATGACAGTAACAATGATGCGGACTTGGTCCATAATCTGAGGATTTTCCTCATTGCTGCATAAAAAAAATTATGTCCTTGATGCACCGCTAGGTGACAGAACTATTGCAGGAGCAGATGCAGACGTTATGAACGTTTTAACAAGCTCGGTATGATGACTACTAGATAGTTTAGTGCACCATGCTTTACGGCTTAGAACCGGGACTTCAAAAATGTTTTGAATGCCACGAAGCATATAAGATGTTCCACGAGTCGAAATTGGTATTTCATACTCATGCCCGTGTCGAGATGTATGAGACCTCTGACAGTACTTTGCCTACAAGATGGAGGAGAATAGCTCAACCAGTGAGCATGTGCTCAGATTGTCTGGGTACTACAATTTCTTGAATCAAGTGGGAGTTAATCTTCCAAATAAGATAGTAATTGAAAAAGTTCGCTAGTCACTATCTCCAAGTTACTAGAACTTCGTGATGAACTACAATATGCAAGGGATGACGAAAGTAATTCCTGAGCTCTTCGCGATGCTGAAATCGACGAAGGTAGAAATCAAGAAAGAGCATCAAGTGTTGATGGTTAACAAGACCACTAGTTTCAAGAAAATGGCAAAGGGATAGAAGGGGAACTTCAAGAAGAACGACAAGCAAGTTGCTGCTCAAGTGAAGAAGCCCAAGTCTGGACCTAAGTCTGAGACTGAGTGCTTCTACTGCAATGGAAATGGTCACTGGAAGTGGAACTTCCCTAGATACTTGGCGGATAAGAAGGATGGCAAAGTGAACAAAGGTATATTTGATATACATGTCATTTATGTGTACTTTACTAGTGTTTATAGCAATCCCTCGGCATTTGATACTGGTTCAGTTGCTAAGAGTAGTAACTTGAAACGGGAGTTGCAGAATAAATAGAAACTAGTTAAGGGTGAAGTGATGATGTGTGTTGGAAGTGGTTCCAAGATTGATATGATCGTCGTCGCACACTCCCTCTACTTTCAGGATTACTGTTGAACCTAAATAAATGTTTTTTGGTATTTGCGAACATGAATTTGATTTGATCATGTTTATTGCAATAAAGTTATTCATTTAAAGTCAAAGAATAATTGTTGTTCTGTTTACATGAATAAAACCTTTGATGGTCATACACCCAATGAAAATACTTTGTTGGATCTCAATCATAGTGATACACATGTTCATAATATTGAAGCCAAAAGATGCAAAGTTAATAATGATAGTGCAACTTATTTGTGGCACTGCCGTTTAGGTCATATTGGTGTAAAGCGCATGAAGAAACTCCATGCTGATGGGCTTTTGGCATCACTTGATGCTTGCGAACCATGCCTCATGGGCAAGATGACTAAGACTCCGTTCTCCAGA
Organism: Triticum aestivum; assembly: GCF_018294505.1. Lineage (NCBI taxonomy): Eukaryota > Viridiplantae > Streptophyta > Magnoliopsida > Poales > Poaceae > Triticum > Triticum aestivum. Next base: position 277,724,305 of record NC_057807.1, read on the forward strand.
ACAATGGAGCGAGCAACTAACTTATTGTAAATAATACATACTGATGTATGCGGTCCGATGAGTGTTCAGGCTCGTGGCGGGTATCGTTATTTTCTGACCTTCACAGATGATTTGAGCAGATATGGGTATATCTACTTGATGAAACATAAGTCTGAAACATTTGAAAAGTTCAAAGAATTTTAGAGTGAAGTGGAAAATCATCGTGACAAGAAAATAAAGTTTCTACGATGTGATCACGGAGGCGAATATTTGAGTTATGAGTTTGTCCTTCAATTAAAACAATGTGGAATAGTTTCACAAACTCATGCCACCTGGAACACCACAACATAATGGTGTGTCCGTATGTCATAACCGTCGAGGATATGATCATGGACATAAGGTAGTTCAGAGTCCCGGATATGATCACGGACATGACGAGGAGTCTCTAAATGGTCGAGACATAAAGATCAATATATTGGATGACTATGTTTGGACATCGGAATGGTTCCGGGTAAGTTCGGGCATTTACCGGAGTACGGGGGGTTACCAGAACCCCCCGAGGAGTGTATGGGCCTTATTGGGCCTTAGTGGGAGAGAGGAGGAGGCAGCCAGGTGGAGGGCACGCCCCCCAAGCCCAATCAGAATTGGGTGGGGGGCCGGCCCCCCTTTCCTTCTTCCTCTCTCCTCCTTCCTTCCTCTCCTAGGACTCCCCCTAGGGCGCGCCATAGAGAGGGCCAGCCCTCCCCTCCTCCACTCCTTTATATACGGGGGAGGGGGGCACCCCATAAACACACAAGTTGATTGTTTAGCCATGTGCGGTGCCCCCCTCCACCATATTGCACCTCGATCATATCATCGTAGTGCTTATGCGAAGCCCTGCGTTGGTAACTTCATCATCACCGTCATCACGCCGTCGTGCTGATGAAACTCTCCCTTAGCCTCAGATGGATTTAGAGTTCATGGGACGTCACCGAGCCGAACGTGTGCAGGTCGCGAAGGTTCCGTATCTTCAGTTCTAGGATCAGTCGGATTGTGAAGACGTACGACTACATCAATCGCGTTGTCATAACGCTTTCGCTTTCGGTCTATGAGGGTACGTAGACAACACTCTCCCCTCTCGTTGCTATCCATCACCTAGATAGATCTTGCGTGATCATAGGCAAATTTTTGTAATTACTATGTTCCCCAACAATAATCACAACTATTCCTCTCAACTCTAACACATTGTACCACATAATAAACATATTGTACCTCATAGGACCTACTACATTCTCTTAGGACCTACTATATTTTCTGACGTAAAATAGCATAAAACAAGATAGCCCCTGACTCTCCATTATGGAGAATGGAGATTATCCTGTCTCCAATTCTTGCCTTTCGCACAATGTTTCTTCCAAGAACCTCCTTACTACTTTCCATACAATTTTCCATTCTTTGATTACCATGTGTTCACCGGTTTTAGAAATCCGACATGGACAGGTGAGATTTGTAGGATGACCTAGCTGTATGTTCAAAACATCAAGGCGACCACTCTGATACATCAAATGAGGCACACAATCCATCGGGATTTTCTATTGAAAAACATAGTAATAAATTCATAGTTAGCAATGTAGTTCAGTTTTAGAAGTATGCAAAAGATGCACGGATGTCGTAATAGTAAAAAATCTTACCAGGGCATCTCCATGGAAGTTACCGTGGTTCAACACATGCACTAGTGGCACATATTGACCATAATTTGGAGGAGTATGATAATAGGTATTGTAATTCTCAAGTTTAGTACAAAATGCGATCAGATGATTTTTCTCCTGATAAGTTAATTCGGAGCCATCCGTGTAGTGGGTTTTGTCTACCATCTTCCGCACATTGTTTGAAGAATCAAAATAAGCTGTCAATGGAAATAAGCTGTGAACTATTTTGAAATAAACAATATAAATTAGTTAATAACTATGTTTGAGAAACTCACATAACGGTTGAATTGGAAGCGTATCAACAAGGACCCAAATGTCCATATTGTCTTGCTCGATGTCAGGATCACCAAGATCCATGGTGACAAGCATATCCTCATAAAAACCATACATCTTGCAAAGTTCTTCCCAATTTTGGCAACAAAAATGGGTTACGCTATGAGAATTGTATAGATTTAGTTCAAAATCCATACCATGATGGGTCCTTAGGTGAATTCTTTATTTCGAAACTTTCATGGTCTTCAAAACCCATCCTCTCCAAGACAGAGCATCTTGCATGGCATGGGATAAGCTAGTCAAATTGTAACGGATGAAAATTACACGTTGAAATAGTTGAAGTCGTGCTTAGTTACGAAAAAACCCACTTGTGAAAGTATCAAGAAGAGGTGTCTAGAGGGGGGGTGAATAGACTCTCAGCCAAGAAAAGTAGCAATTTTTAAGTTCTTCAAGTTGAGGTGGAGTTTAGGCACAAGATTAACCATTCACAATACATATCAAGAAAGCATGCAAAGAGTATATGAGCAGCGGAAAGTAAAGCATGCAACTTGCAAGAAAGTAAAGGGATGGGATTGGAGTGTGCAAATGCAATTGGAGACACGAAGATTTTTGGCGTGGTTCCGATAGGTGGTGCTATCATACATCCACGTTGATAGAGACTTCAAACCATGAAGGGTAATGGTTGCGCGAGTCCACAAAGGGCTCCACCCATGAAGGGTCCACGAAGAAGCAACCTTGTCTATCCCACCATGGCCATCGCCCACGAAGGACTTGCCTCACTAGGGTAAATCTTCACGAAGTAGGCGATCTCCTTGCCCGTACAAACTCCTTGGTTCAACTCCACAATCTTGACGGAGGCTCCCAAGTGACACCTAACCAATCTAGGAGACACCACTCTCCAAAAGGTAATAGATGGTGTGTTGATGATGAACTCCTTGCTCTTGTGCTTCAAATTATAGTCTCGCCAACACTCAACTCTCTCTCATAGGATTGGATTTGGTGGAAATATGATTTGAGTGGAAAGCAACTTGGGGAAGGCAAGAGATCAAGATTCATATGGTAGGATTGGAATATCTTGGCCTCAACACATGAGTAGGTGGTTCTCTCTCAGAAAATGAATGCTGGAAGTGTAGGCTTGTTCTGATGGCTTTCTCTCCACAAGTGAGGAGAGGGTGGAGGGGTATATATAGCCTCCACACAAAATCTAATCGTTACACATAATTTACCAAACTCGGTGGGACCGAATCAGAAAACTTGGTCAGACCGATTCAGTTCATAATGTGACTGTTAGGCATTTCGATGGGACTGATATGATCAACTTGGTAGGACCGATGTGCTAGGGTTAGGGTAAAACCTCATCTCAGTTTGACCGATTACACAAACTCGGTGGGACCGATTTTGGTAATAAGCAAAATAGAGAGTTGGTCAAGCAAACTCGGTGGGACCGATTGCATATTCTCGGTGAGACCGAAATTATTGCAATAGGTAACAGAGTGTTTGCAAGCCCATCTCGGTGAGACCGAGATCCCATCGGTGAGACTGAAGTGATTAGGGTTTCTGGCAGTGGCTATGTCAAATGAACTCGGTGGCTCCGGATAGATCAAATCGGTGGGACCGAGTATGACTTTTGGTTTGGGACATATGTGGATGTGAGAAAGTGGTTGAGGGTTTTTGGAGCATATCACTAAGCATTTTGAGCAAGCAAGCCATTAAGCAACACCTCATCCCCTTTTAATAGTATTGGCTTTTCCTATGGACTCAATGTGATCTTGGATCACTAAAAGTAAAATGTAGAGTCTTGAGCTTTAGAGCTTGAGCCAATCCTTTGTCCTTAGCATCTTGAAGGGGTTCCACATCCTCTTGTCCATGCCACTCCACTGCTGGACTTATCTGAAATATACTAGATAAAAGTATTAGTCCAACAAGAGATATGCTGACATTAATTACCAAAATCACCCAGGGAGCACTTGTGCTTTCAATCTCCCCCTTTTTGGTAATTGATGACAACATACATCAAAGCTTTAGATAAAGATATAGAGAAAGTCAGGTAAAGCTTTGAAAAAACATGTAACATGCATAGGCTCCCCCTACATGTATGCAATCATGTGAATATGGAACATAAGAGCATGTGAGTGCATAATCATGACAGAGCAAGCAATGAGTTACATGTATCTTGGCTATATGCATCAGAGCAAATGGTTTGAATATAAGAAATGTACCTTCATGCTCATGGGTCCTTCTTGCAAACAATATGTACATCAGCAAGGGATCCTCATGCACATGAGTGTGATGCATCTACTTACCTTGTGGTCTTGAGCTAGCTTTGGAAGAGATGAACCTGAGTAAACAAGGTTAGACAACACAGAAACATCTGCTAAACAGAGCAAGAGCAGTAAACCACAAGAGTACCAAGATTGGGATGACATGTAGAGAGTGAGTACTAGGTACTCTGTTTGAGTAGACATGTCCCCAAAGGTAAAGATATGCAATGAACTAAGATTTCCTTCCCTTAAATGTCTTGCTCCCCCTGAATCTTATATGGGATACTGGGAGAAGAAAAGGAATAGAAAATCAGAGCAAAGCAAACACACAAACAACATGAACATGTCTTTCCCCTCTAAAGACATGTGACTTCTCTCCTCTTTGAATACCAAGCATCTGGGGTCTCTCTATGATGTGATTATTTATCTCTCTTCCCCCCTTTTGATATTATTAAGCTTTGATGTGAGATCTCTCTCCCCCTTTGACATTAATTTCCAAGAAGGGTCTTCTGGAGTATGAGTCAAAATAGGTTTGGTCCTTGAGTCACATAGAAAAGTAGCAAGGAAAAATAAGGTGCTGGTAGAGGATAAGAATCATCGAGTGGAGCTAGAACAAAATGTGCAGGATGCAAATGACAAAGTGTCTCCTCAGCATTTGAAACCGGTAACACCGAGTTGTTTTCTTTCGTGGCACCGAGATAATTCAGTTGGACTGAAAGAGACAAACCGGTGTGTCCGAGTTCATTACAGAGAGAAAGCACGTGTCACCTTAGCTCACTAAGCAAATAAGATCTCACAAGGATTTTTAGGGAATTAACTAAAGGATTTGCAATGAATTGGATGCAGGGAATGCAGAACAGAAATTAAAAAGAGAAGAGATCTAGATGAAGTTTTTTTTAAAAAAAGGGAAACAAATATCCAAGAGACAAATGCAAGAACAAGGAGAAACACTAGAGAACTTCATCTAGAATTGGTCGGCGACAAAGTCACCTATGTTAGAGTATATTGACTTACGAGTCAAGTGAAGACACTTGATCATAGGTCATACTCATCGTTTAAGATCAAAATGGGCTTGCCATTTTTCGTTTAAGCATTTTGATGTATTCACATCTTGTTGAGCTGCTTTGACCCCTGACTTAGGGTAAAGCTTCTCTAAGATGGAATAACATACCTTGGGTGGTGGTGTTGATCTTGATCATGTAGTTGAACTTGTGTGGGATGCTCAAGGTTGATGTAGTTAATTGGAGCACCACTTGTAATTGGAGTTCATCTACCTACATGAATTAGTTTTGCAAGGAGGAGCACTTGTGTATCCAAAGTGTCAATCATGAAATATGATACCAAAAGAATTTGATATATATAAATTGTCAAAGGATATGTTTGAAGGGTTTCATGCTTCCTCGTCTTCAACCACCATATTGTAGAGACTTGGTGATGTAGAGATTGCTCAAGATGTGAGTGAGTTGCAATCTCATAGATTTAGATTCATCCAAGTACCTACAAGGTTTAGATAACATGCAAGGGTGCAAATATATCCAAGACATATGATTATCATCATAAGAGAAATATCAAGGATTAGTCATAGGCTCATGCCTTGCATGTATACAAATGGAGTTCCTACTCCAAGTTTGAAGCATCAATGATGTTCAATTCACCTCTCAATCGGAAAATACTTTCTCATCAAGCGTTTTGGTGAATATTTCCACCAATTGCTTATCGATACAAACATGCTTAAGATTAATTTCCCCTTTAGCAACATGATCTCGAATGAAATGATGACGAACCTCAATATGCTTAGTTCGAGAATGTTGCATGGGATTGTGAGCAATCTTAATAGAACTTTCATTGTCACAAAGCAATGGAACATGTTTCACATAAATCCCATAATCTTCAAGAGTTTGGGTCATCCAAAGTAGTTGAGCAAAACATGAACTGGCGGCAATGTATTCCGCTTCGGCGGTGGATAAGGATACCGAGTTTTGTTTCTTGGAGGACCAAGACACAAGAGATCTACGAAAAAATTGACAAGTACCGAAGTGGACTTTCTATCGACCTTGTCTCCGGCATAGTCCGAATCAGAGTAGCAAACAAGATCAAAAGATGACCTCTTTGGATACCAAATGCCAAAATTTGGTGTATGTATTAAGTATCTCACTATCCTTTTCACAGCCTGAAGATGACATTCTTTAGGGGCCGCTTAATATCGTGCGCACATGCACACACTTAGCATAATATCGGGACGGGAGGCACATAGATATAGCAATGAACCAATCATAGAGTGGTAAACTTTTTGATCAGCAGGTTCACCATCTTTTGTCAAATCAAGATGTCCACTAGTAGGCATGGGGCTATTCATACCTTTGTATTCTTGCATATTGAACTTCTTGAATAAGTCCTTGGTATACTTTGTGTGAGAGATAAAGGTTCCCTCTGTCTGCATTCTGGGAACGGGGGTCCCAGACTTGCCTGCCTGCAGCGTGGCTCAAGTGGGGGCCCAGTGCAGCCCAGCTTCATCAGCTTAAGCTCAAGACCCTCGTGAGGGGCCAAGCCTCGCGGGGCAGACGACGGGAAGCTTCCTCCGGAGCAGCCTCCTCAGGCAGGCTCGCGAGGAGGCAGAGAGATCAAGGCAGGGTACCTCCCGAGGAGCCCGTGACGCAAGCCATGACGATCGAAGACCAGGCGGGTGTCAGGCGGGCGCCGGCTTGTGCAGTGTCCTTGTTTCCCCTTCGGTGCAAAGGGGGCAAGCACAGGCCAAAGCATCAGGCAAAGGCTACCGTTTCGATGCAACAAGACCAAGACCAGCAGAGCGGCAGGATGGAGGTCATCGTGGAGCCCAGGACGGCGTCATCGTCAGAGCCTTTGGCAGCCGAAGACCAACTTTAGTCAGGATAAGTGTACCAAATGTTCCCCTTCAAAATGGCCAATTGTTGGCGCCCTTCCCGCTCATTATTTGGGAAGAGGCCCAGGGCCTCGCTCTATAAATAGGACTAGCCACCACATGCTAGAAAAGAGGAGGGAACAAATCGAGCAGAGAGAGAGGCGACTAAACTCACCCAAGTAGTTCATCGCACCAGCTCAAGAACAGCCCCTCGCGAGGCAGTTCTCCCTTTGTACTGTTCATCATCAGCCCCTGAGGCAATCCACCACACCACACACTGGAGTAGGGTATTACACCACAATGGTGGCCTGAACCAGTATAAATCTCGTGTCCCTTGTGTGTTCATCCTTCTTGCTTAGATCCTTGCGAGACTTTGACGCGTGAGCTGGTAGGGGAAAGATCTTCGTGCGCACCCCAGAATTCGAACCTCAAGGGTCTGCCGGAACCCGAAATCCGACATTTGGCGCGCCACGTAGGGGTGCGCCAAAGTTCCCCCTTCCGAGGACCCGCTCTCCACCGACATCGCGTTTCGCGCTCATGGCGGACAACGCACCGCCCGCTCTAGCAGCCGATGCTGGCACTAGGGCCGGGGGGCTCCGAGCCTTTGCCCCCGCCCTACGGCAGGTGCAGTGGCCGCACAAGTTCAAGCTGGAGATGCCGCCGCGCTACAACGGCGCGATAGATCCGTTGGTTTTCCTGCTGGCGTATGAGGAGGCCGTCCTCGAGGCCTGGAGAGACGACAGGGTGATGGCCAACTGGTTTCCCATGGCCCTCACCGGCGTTCCGCGCATGTGGCTGCTCCACCTACCGACGACTTCTGTGACCTCCTCGGGAGAGCTGCGCGACCTCTTCCTCGCCCATTACACCGCGCCAGCGCCCCCGGTCGTTGCAGCTCTCCTAGGCGGCTCACAGGCGCCACCTTCAAGCCGCCACGTCAAGCCGTTGACCCGCCAGATCAGCGCCGCCTCCAAGCGCCGAGAAACTGCCCCGGGCTGGGCGGCGCCCGAGGCCGATCTGACCTTCAACTCGGACGATCACCCCTCCAACTCCGCCGGTTCGGGTGCGCTCCCGATGCTGTGCACCCCCATCATCTGCCTAGTGGCCATCTATAGGACTTTGAAGTATGTCTAGAGGGGGGTGATTAGACTACTTGACCAATTAAAAACTTAACCTTTTCCCAATTTTAGACTTTGGCAGATTTTAGCTATGTTTGCACAAGTCAAGCAATCTTCACACAATTCAAGCAAGCATGCAAAGAGTATATGAGCAGCGGAATTTAAAGCATGCAACTTGCAAGAATGTAAAGGGAAGGGTTTGGAGGATTCAAACACAATTGGAGACACGGATGTTTTTGTCGTGGTTCCGATAGGTGGTGCTATTGTACATCCACGTTGATGGAGACTTCAACCCACGAAGGGTAACGGTTGCGCGAGTCCATGGAGGGTTCCACCCACGAAGGGTCCACGAGGAAGCAACCTTGTCTATCCCACCATGGCCGTCGCCCACGAAGGACTTGCCTCACTAGCGGTAGATGTTCACGAAGTAGGCGATCTCCTTGCCCTTACAAAATCCTTGGTTCAACTCCATAATCTTGTCGAAGGCTCCCAAGTGACACCTAGCCAATCTAGGAGACACCACTCTCCAAGAAGTAACAAATGGTGCGTTGATGATGAACTCCTTGCTCTTGTGCTTCAAATGATAGTCTCCCCAACACTCAACTCTCTCTCATAGGATTTGGATCTGGTGGAAAGAAGATTTGAGTGGAAAGCAACTTGGGAAGGCTAGAGATCAAGATTCATATGATAGGAATGGAATATCTTGGCCTCAACACATGAGTAGGTGGTTCTCTCTCAGAACTGGTAAGTTGGAAGTGTAGGTTTGTTCTGATGGCTCTCTCCACGAATGAAGAGGAGGTGGAGGGGTATATATAGCCTCCACACAAAATCTAACCATTACACACAATTTACCAAACTCGGTGGGACCGAATCAACAAACTCGGTCGGACCGATTCAGTAAACCTAGTGACCGTTAGTGATTTCGGTGGGACCGACATGCAACTTGGTGGGACCGATATGGTTAGGGTTAGGGCATAACGTAATCTCGGTGAGACCGATTACACAAACTCGGTGAGACCGATTTTGGTAATTAGCTAACCAGAGAGTTGGTCAGGTAAACTCGGTGGGACCGATTCGCTCTTTTCGGTGAGACCGAAATGTTACGAAAGGGAAACAGAGAGTTTACATTGCAATCTCGGTGGGACCGATCGCTCACTTCGGTTAGACCGAAACGTTACGAAGGGAAACAGAGAGATTACAATCCCATCTCAGTGAAACCGAGATCCCTATCGGTGAGACTGATTTGCCTAGGGTTTGTGGCAGTGGCTATGACATTTGAACTCGGTGGCGCCGGATAGAAAGAATTGGTGGGACCGATTTTGACTTTGGGTTTAGGTCATATGTGGATGTGAGAAAGTAGTTGACGGTTTCTGGAGCATATCACTAAGCACTTGAAGCAAGAGGCTCATTAAGCAACACCTCATCCCTCCTTGATAGTATTGGCTTTTCATATAGACTCAATGTGATCTTGTATCACTAAAATGTAAAATGCAGAGTCTTGAGCTTTTGAGCTTGAGCCAATCCTTTGTCCTTAATATTTTGAGGGATCCACTTTCATCATCCATGCCATGCCATTCGTTGAGCTTTCTTGAAATATTTGTCTTGAAATAGCATTAGCTCAATGAGCTATATGTTGTTATGAATTACCAAAACCACCTAGGGATAGTTGCACTTTCAATCTCCCCCTTTTTGGTAATTGATGACAACATATATATCAAAGCTTCGACAAATGATAATAAGATTGAAAAACATCGTCACTTTGAGAAGTATGTGATAAGCAAGAGCTCCCCCTAAATTTGTGCATAGTTTAAGATTTGCTTTGGACTGCAAATGCACAAGGAATTAGGCTCATGGGTTACTCTTCCATGTCACATACATCTTGGTGGAGCGCTCAAAATAATAAAGATTGAATACATGCACTCATCACCAAGCAAAGTGAATGATCATATAAGGATAAGTAAGATAATATCATCTAACAAGCATAAGTGTAGCTTATGATCAAACACATGATCATCAATGTCTCACAAATAATAGCATATTATCTCAAGCAATCAAAAGAAAACAAAGTTCAACCAAGAAGACAAGAGAGAACAAAAGCAAACTCTCTCTCTCTCTCTCGAAGCCTATGATCTATACATTTTTCTCCCCCTTTGGCAACAAGTTACCAAAAAGTTCCTAGAAAATGCATAGTACTATATCGTCTCTCAGGCTTGGTCTTCAGTTGGTGGTGTAGAGATGGCTCCTTGGACGAAGACTTCAGTTGATGTGGATGGAGCTGAAGGAGTTGGTGCTGGAGCTGGTTGCACTAGAGCTGTAGCTGGTGCAGATGAAGTAACTCTGGTGTCTTACTGGCTCTGCAGCTGATCTCTGAGCTCGAGGCACTCTGGCAAATGCATCTGTAGTTGTCCTGCCCTTCCTCTCATGAATGTCATCCTGTAGCTGCTCCACAACTGACTGAATCTCAGTTACTTTGACATCTAAATCATAGAATTTTTGTTCCATGATTCTTTCCAGGATCTCCTGGTTTTGAGTTAGGGTGGTCAACTCTTTCTCAATCCTCAGAGTTGATGCTATCAAGTACCAAGCAGGTTCTACTTGTTCTTCAAAAAGTACTCAGATGCCTCCTCTTGAGTTGGCATCTTGGCAGCCTTCTCTTTCTTTGCTTTCTCCTTCTTCCCTTGAGCTTGTACTGATGATGGTTCATTCTCATTCATCACAACTTGATTGTCCTCAAAGTCTGGATAGAGAACAAAGTGTTCCTTATCCAACAGATATTTTCCTGTGCCCATCTTTGAGTTAATCAACTCCTGAATTTGTGGGGCATATCCATAACTTCTCTTTTGGTCTGCTGCTGTCCTCTTGATAGTCTCAACCATGAGGCTCATGACCTTGAATTTCTGTGGCACATCAAATATGTGTAGCAAATTAATTGCATGCCCTCTGATCATGTTGTGGTCACCTGACTTGGGCAAAAGAGTGTGCCTTAGGATCCAGTTGATCATTGGCAGCCCTGACAGAAGAAAATGGACTGACCCAAACTTGAAAGTCTCAAGAGCTTCGTCTGGGATCTCCTTGTACATATGTGACATAGAATTGTGATCCATCTTTTTCTTGGCATAAACGTCCAAGTCATCTTCACTCTCCTTTGGGGCATTGATCAGATTGGCCCATTCCTCAATAGTTGATTGGTATCTCGTACCTTCAGACATCCAAACTATCCTGCCATCTGGATAGAAATGTGTTGTGGAGTAGAATTGCATAATGAGCTCATCATTCCAGTTTGTGAGCTTCTACCCAACAAAGTCTGCAAGTCCACACGCACTAAAGCTTTCATACACTTCAGGATAATGTTCTTCATTCTCCTTCATGTAGGTCCAGTCGACCCACCTCATATCACACACTATAGGCTTCTTGTCCAACAAGATTGTCTCATAGAAATCCTGCTATTCCTTTGTGTGGAACCTGTAATCAACAGCAGTCCTTCTCCTGGTGGCATATGGATCTGACTCTCTCCATAGCCTCAACCCTGAATCTCTCCTGATTTTCATGTTCTCAGCCACAGGATGAGCATCATTGTGGTCTGGAATCTTGGGATTGAGCTTCCTCAGGACTTGTACTTCATCATCCTCAGCAGCAACTTCAGGCACTGGGGCCTTGTTCTTCTCAGCAGCTGGTATACTCCTGGTATTCCTCTTTGGTGCATTCTTGGGCTTGGAGGCAGCTTTGGGTGCTTCTTTGGGCTTTGATGTTGGAGCCCCTGACCTTATAGCATCACCCATCAGCTTTTGTGCCTTGGATGCTGGTGCAGCAACCTTTCCTTCCTCTTCTTCAGAGTCTCTCCTCATAGAGGGATTGCCAAGAACTTTGGCAGTAGTGGTTCTATCTCTCTTTTTCTTTTTATCTTGACCAGCAGCTTCATCTTCTGACTCAATAGTAAACTTCATGGTTTCTCCAGTGGCAACCTTCCTGGGTTTGGAAGTGGGAACCCTTCTTGCAGGTGCCTTCTTCTACACTACTGGCTTAGTGGTTGCAGCTGAACCATATTCTTTCTTGACCACCTTCTTCTTGGAAGTGGCCTCATCTTCAGCTGCCACATAATCCCCATCCTCAGAGTCTGAGGTTCTCTTCCTTCTGGCTCTTATGGCTGCTTTAGGCAAATTGCTAGGAGTGCTTCTGCTGCCATCATCTGAGGAACTAGAGGGACTAGTGCCCTCACTCATGTGAATCTGCTCTGCTTCCCTGTTCTCGCTGTCACATTGGTCTGACATGTTGAATACATTGACTGCTGACCCTGTGAATAGTTATAGATGAGATAGAGTGGATGAGCATCACAAAATGCAGAGATTTTTGCAAAAGAATGATTCAAAAACTTAGTTTTAGTTTTCCACAGAAAGCATTTCGGATCAATCGATTTTCAAACTCGGTGATATCGAAGCAGTTTTGGAACCTAAACTAGTGCACTCGGTCAGACCGAGTCACAGTTCGGTGGCACCGAGACTGCTAGGGTTTCACAAAGTTCTACAATCGGTCACACCGATTAGCAATTCTCGGTCAGACCGAGAGTTACTGGTGCAATGGCGTTAGCCGAATCGGTGGGACCGAGTTTTTCAACTCGGTGGGTCCGAGATGGTTTCGGAAGAAACCTAACCCTAAATTTTCAAATCGCATCTATTCTAAGGATTGCTTTGACTGGATAGAGGTGTTTCAATCGAGGCAAGAATCATACTGAACACAATGTGCTGAGAATCAGACAAGGATAGCACTGTGATCGAGTTCATACCCTTGTTCGGTGATGGACTCGCTACGGCAGCAATGGGGGAGATGAAATCCGTTGACGGCGACGGAGACCAGCGACAGGAGGCGGCTGGCGACGAAGTCGACGATTCGGAGACCTAGAAGGCAGAGCGAGCTATGCGCGGGCGAAGAGGTTTGGAGAAAGTTTTCCAAATTTTTGCCCGTGTGAATATATAGCCCGACACTGTCGGTGTGACCGAGTGGAACGACTCGGTGGCACCGAGATGCATAACTGTTGACAGTTACAGCAACTCGGTGTGACCGAAAAGTTCAAATCGGTTGCACCGAGATTGAAAACCTAGATCGACTTAGTGATCTCGGTATGACTGAAATGGAAGAAACGGTCAGACCGAAAAGCATAAAGAAGTTTTGGAAGTTTAAGTCTATGACGAATCGGGGACTCCGAGTGCTCCTCACACAGAGTGGTTCGAATCTGACTTGATCAAATTTTGTGATGTAGCATGAATAGAGTTTGAGACGAGAAAAGCATAGATAGCTAGAGAAGGTTCTTAGGCATTCTTGTCCATCCACTTGGCCAAAGAAAAAGAAACCAATCAATCAAAACAACAAGTGGATGTCCTCGAATGAGTAAAATATGCAACCAACATGATCACACAATAAAATGGCAAATGAAATATGTGGCAAAGCATGCACAACCAATTCTAGCGTCTATCAAACAATTGGCAATGACTAGGTCATATATATATGAGTATATTGACTTAGGAGTCAAATGAGAACATTTGATCATAGGTCATACTCATCGTTTAAGCTCAAGTGGGGTTACCACTTTTACATAATGCATTGATGTGTTCACATCATTAGAGTTGCTTTGACTCAATTCTTAGAGTTAAGCTCCCCCTAGATGTGAGATCCCCCCTTAGAGGGATGAACTAACCTTGGGTTTTGTCGATGATGACTTCATGTAGGTGTCGAAGATGTGGATGCTCAACATTGATGTAGATCATTTGGAGCAATCCTTTGGAGTGAGTTGCACTTTCAATACCTACATGGGTTAGTCCCACAAGGAACAAACAAGAATATCCATAGACATAGAGTGATGCACACACAAATGATGTCCATGAAAACATTAGGTTACCTTGTCCCTTGCCTTACCAACATGAGGGTTTGTGACTCCTTGAACTAGTGCAAGATATGGAAGTTGATTGCACTTGTCCTTGCCATAATGATATGAGTGAAGAATGTTGGCGGAGTCACCCTCAAGAACACTCTAGTTCTTCTTCTTCGGGATCCACATCATGTTGATGGGAATCCTTGGAGTTGTAGTTGTACTTGATGAAGTAGAACTTGACGTAGTCTTGGGAACCCACTTGACCAAGGCCTTAGGTGCTTCTTCGAATGCATCAATCTCCTCTTGAAGCTTGTCCTTGCCTTTGTTCTTGTGGTCTTGTGGTGGAAGATCATCTTGTGCTTGTGTTCCCATGAAGGAAGTAGGATCATACTTCTCTTGTTGAGGAACAAACTTCGTCTTGGGGTATTGATCTTCTTCCCACTCAACTCCATTGGCATTGAACTTTTGTTCAAAACCAACACCTTGATTCTTCCGGTGCCTTCCTTGCTTGCGTACAATTTCCTCGAATTTCTTACTCCCGGCAAGGCTCTTGTATACACCTTTCTCTATAATTCCCTTCAATAAGCTATTTTCTTGCTCAAGTGTAACTTGGCTAAGAGAATCATTAGTGGAATCAAGAGAACTAATAGAAGCAACAATATTGGATTTAGCATTATTATTGTTACTACTAGAGGAAGAATCTTTCTTGTTCTTGTTACTAGACTTGACTTGAGGCATGTAAGTAGATAAGAGTAAACGCTTGGCAATGTAAGAAGAACTTTTCTTACGGAGATCATCATTGATTGCCTTTAAGAACTCATGCTCTTGCTCAAGATTGATCTTTTCAAAGCATAACTTCTCATGAGCCCTTAAAAGTTCTCGATGATCTTCGAAGATAGTTTCATGAGCTAAATTAAGAGTGTTTAGTTCTTTAGTTAGAAGCTCAATCTTCTCCTTATCATTGTCATTCATTTTATCTTGATTAGCATGATTAGTTGACGTTTCATCATAGTATTCATTACTAGAGTTGTCAATAAGTAAATCATCATCACCTAACAAGTCATCTTCATCACTATTAAAATCAACATACTCGGGGTGTGTTACCTTAGGACCTTTGGCCATGAAGCATCTTCCAATTCCTTCATTTGGTGAATCAAATATGTCGTAGGAGTTGGTTGACATAAGTGCTAGACCGGCAACACCTTCATATTGAGTATATTCGGAGTCAAAGTGATAGCTTGTCTCGGAGTGATTGTCGGAGTCGGAGCCGGATACCCATTCACCAACATGAGCATGATGTCTTCGTTTTTTGTAGCTCTTTGATGACTTCTCCTTCCTTTCCGAATCCTTGCTTCTCCGTGGGGGTCTTCGTTCATAACGATCATCTCTACTCCTTCTCTCTCTTGGTGGTGATTCTTCTCTTCTACTTCTTCTTTTTGGAGAATCTTCTCTTATTTTGTAGGGTGCCGTACACTCATTGGAATAGTGTCTGGGTCTCCCACAATTGTAGCAATTTCTCTCTCGACTAGAAGATCTTTTGTCATTGTAGGACATTGACTTAGAGCTTCTTTCTTTGCTTCTACTCTTGTAGAATTTGTTGAAGTTCTTCACCATTAAGCTCAATTCTTCATTGAAGGTTTGTTTCTCACTTGATGATGTGGGGGCTTCACATGAGGCTTTGTAAGCACCACTTGACTTGTTGTGAAGTTCCTCCTTATCCTTGAGTGACATCTCATGAGCAACAATTCTTCAAATGACTTCCGTTGGCTTGAGTTCTTTGTAATTTGGCATCAATTGGATCAATGTGCACACGGTATCATATTTTCCATCCAATGCTCTTAGGATCTTCTTGATGATGAATATGTCGGTCATCTCTTCACTTCCTAAGACGGCAATCTCATTTGTGATAAGAGCAAGCCTAGAGTACATTTCAGCGACACCTTCACCATCCTTCATTTTGAACTTGTCAAGCTGACTTTGGAGCACATCCAACTTGGATTCCTTGACGGAGTCGGTACCTTCATGCATATTAATCAAAGTATCCCAAATTTCCTTTGCATTCTCAAGACAGCTGATTTTGTTGAATTCTTCGGGGCACAAGCCATTGAAGAGGATATCACAAGCTTGAGCGTTGTATTGCAGCATCTTCAATTCATCCGCGCTAGCTTCACGGTTCGGTTCTCTCCCATCAAAGAATTCACCTTGCAAGACAATACACACAATAGGCCAAACGGCAGGGTTATGTCCGAGAATATGCATTTTCATCTTATGCTTCCAACTAGCAAAATTAGTGCCATCAAAGTAAGGACCTCTACGGTGATAATTTCCCTCGCTAGACGCCATACTCTCCTAGGTTGTGAAACCAAGGCTATGACCACCAAAAGCTATGGAAATCAAAGCAAATGGAGACCAAAGCTCTGATACCACTTGTAGGACCTTGAAGTATGTCTAGAGGGGGGTGATTAGACTACTTGACCAATTAAAAACTTAACCTTTCCCCAATTTTAGACTTTGGCAGATTTTAGCTATCTTTGCACAAGTCAAGCAATCTTCACACAATTCAAGCAAGCATGCAAAGAGTATATAAGCAGCTGAATTTAAAGCATGCAACTTGCAAGAATGTAAAGGGAAGGGTTTGGAGGATTCAAATGGAATTGGAGACACGGATGTTTTTGTGGTGGTTTCGATAGGTGGTGCTATCGTACATCCACGTTGATGGAGACTCCAACCCCGAAGGGTAACGGTTGCACGAGTCCACGGAGGGCTACACCCACGAAGGGTCCACGAAGAAGCAACCTTGTCTATCCCACCATGGCCGTCGCCCACGAAGGATTTGCCTCACTAGCGGTAGATCTTCACGAAGTTGGCGATCTCCTTGCCCTTACAAACTCCTTGGTTCAACTCCACAATCTTGTCGGAGGCTCCCAAGTGACACCTAGCCAATCTAGGAGGCACCACTCTCCAAGAAGTAACAAATGGTGCGTTGATGATGAACTCCTTGCTCTTGTGCTTCAAATGATAGTCTCCCCAACACTCAACTCTCTCTCATAGGATTTGGATCTGGTGGAAAGAAGATTTGAGTGGAAAGCAACTTAGGGAAGGCTAGAGATCAAGATTCATATGATAGGAATGGAATATCTTGGCCTCAACACATGAGTAGGTGGTTCTCTCTCAGAATTGGTAAGTTGGAAGTGTAGGTTTGTTCTGATGGCTCTCTCCACGAATGAAGAGGAGGTGGAGGGGTATATATAGCCTCCACACAAAATCTAACCGTTACACACAATTTACCAATCTCGGTGGGACCGAATCAACAAACTCGGTCGGACCGATTCAGTAAACCTAGTGACCGTTAGTGATTTCGGTGGGACCGACATGCAAATCGGTGGGACCGATATGGTTAGGGTTAGGGCATAACGTAATCTCGGTGAGACCGATTACACAAACTCGGTGAGACCGATTTTGGTAATTAGCTAACCAGAGAGTTGGTCAAGTAAACTCGGTGGGACCGATTCGCTCTTTTCGGTGAGACCAAAATGTTACGAAAGGGAAACAGAGAGTTTACATTGCAATCTCGGTGGTACCGATCACTCACTTCGGTTAGACCGAAACGTTACGAAGGGAAATAGAGATATTACAACCCCATCTCGGTGAGACCAAGATCCCTATCGGTGAGACCGATTTGCCTAGGGTTTGTGGCAGTGGCTATGACATTTGAACTCGGTGGCGCCGGATAGAAAGAATCGGTGGGACCGATTTTGAATGTGGGTTTAGGTCATATGTGGATGTGAGAAAGTAGTTGAGGGTTTCTGGAGCATATCACTAAGCACTTGAAGCAAGAGGCTCATTAAGCAACACCTCATCCCTCCTTGATAGTATTGGCTTTTCCTATAGACTCAATGTGATCTTGGATCACTCTAATGTAAAATGCAGAGTATTGAGCTTTTGAGCTTGAGCCAATCCTTTGTCCTTAATATTTTGAGGGATCCACTTTCATCATCCATGCCATGCCATTCGTTGAGCTTTCCTGAAATATTTGTCTTGGAATAGCATTAGCTCAATGAGCTATATGTTGTTATGAATTACCAAAACCACCTAGGGATAGTTGCACTTTCACCGTCACCAGGACCCTCATCGATGGCGGAGCTGGCCTCAACGTGCTCTCTGTGGAGGCCTTTAGCCTCCTCCACGTGCCACTATAGCGGCTTCAGCCCATCAGGCCTTTCTCGGGTGTCGGAGTCGGTTCCACCGCCTCCTTGGGGCAGATTCACCTCCCGGTGACCTTCGGCACCTACGACAACTTCTGCATAGAGCTGATCGACTTCGACATCGCCCCCATCGGCCTCCCCTACAACGCCATCCTCGGCTACCCTGCCTTGGCCCGGTTCATGGCAGCGACTCACCCGGCGTACAACCTCATGAAGATGCCCGAGAGTAGTGGCGTCCTCACCGTGTCAGGAGACACAAGAGATGCACTGCAGGCGCTCAAGCTCGCTTTCAAGATAGCCGCGGTGGCGTAGCCCGCCAGCACCGACGCCCTTGAGCCCAAGGGGGCTGCGCCAGCCAAGAAGAAGCAACTATTCACCCAAGACAAGGCGGAAACCAAGCAGGTACCAGTCGACAAGGACGGGTCCACTAATGCCACCTTCACCATAGGCGCCAACCTCGAACCCGAGCAGGAGGAGGCCTTGGTGAAGTTCCTCTGCGCGAACAAGAAGGTGTTTGCGTGGGAATCTGATCAGCTAGCAGGGGCCCCGAGGGGTGTGATTCAGCATCACCTCGATGTGTGCCCCAACGTACGCCCCGTGAAGTAGAAGGCAAGGCGGCAGTCCACTGAGAAACAAGCTTTCATCGTCCAAGAGACCCGCAGGCTGGAGGCGGCAGGGGTTATTCGCGAGGTCCGCTACCCAGATTGGTTGGCTAACCTAGTGGTTGTGCCGAAAAAGGGAGGAAAGGAACACATTTGTGTCGACTTCACCAACCTCAACAAGGCCTGCCCACAGGATCCATTTCCGCTTCCTCGCATCGACCAGATCGTCGACTCCACCGCTGAGTGTGACCTATTGTGCTTCCTGGATGCCTTCTCGGGCTATCACCAGATCAAGATGGCGGTAGAAGACGTGGAAAAAATGGCTTTCCTGACCCCGTGTGGAGTGTACTGCTATACATGCATGCCATTTGGGTTGCGCAACGCAGGCGCGACCTTTCAGCGGCTGATGCACATCGCCTTGGGCCGGCAGCTCGGGAGGAATGCTGAGGCTTACATCGATGACATTGTGGTGAAGTCTCGGGAGGCAAAAACCCTGATACATGACTTGGAAGAAACCTTCACGAGCCTCAATGAGGTGGACTTGCGGCTCAATCCGGATAAGTGTGTGTTTGGAGTCCCCTCGGGCAAGCTCCTGGGCTTCCTCGTATCCCACAGGGGCATCGAGGCCAACCTGGAGAAGGTCAAAGCAGTCGAAGACATGAGCTCGCCAAAGACCCTCAGAGAAATGCAGAAGCTCACCGGGCATGTGACCGCGCTAGGACGCTTCATCTCCAAGCTGGGGGAACGAGCACTGCCCTTCTTCAAGTTGATGAAGAAGAAGGGCCCCTTTGAATGGACTGAAGAGGCCGACAAGGCGTTCCAGGATCTCAAGAGGTACCTAACCAGCCCTCCGGTGATGGTAGCTCCGCGTCCTCGGGAGCCCTTGGTGCTCTACCTTGCAGCCACCCCCTACTCCGCCAGCGCAGCCCTGGTGGCGGTTAGGGAAGAGCGTCGGACCAAGGCCGCATCAACCGTCCGGGTTGAAGCAAAGCGAAGCCAAGAAGGCCTCGCGGAGACCGCGACCGCAGCCAAAAATGATCAGCCGCAGTAGGGGAGCACCCCCGGAGCAGAAGAGGCCCCTCCAAGCGACCAGGCGCTGGGGGCTCCGTCGTCTCAAGAGGCGCCTCAACCTCCGGAGGACGCAAGTAGCGCCAACACTCTCAACCTCGTCGAGCACCCCGTGTACTTCGTCAGCACGGTGCTACGAGACGCAAGGGCGCGGTACCCCATGCCTCAAAAAGTCCTCCTCACGCTATTGGTAGCCTCACGCAAGCTGCGGCACTACTTCCAAGGCCATCCCATCAAGGTCGTCTCAGCATAACCCTTGGAAAGGGTACTCAGGAGCCCCAACTCAGCTGGAAGAGTCGCTGAGTGGAACATCAAACTGCAAGCATTTCAGCTAGAATTCAGCATGACCAAAGTCATCAAGGGAGCCGCACTTGCAGATTTCGTGGCAGAATGGGCAGAGGCGCCAGGCCTCGAGGCTGGCGAGGACCGATCACTTTCCCCGGGAAGCGAGGCACCGGACGGTTGGGTCATGTACTTCGATGGGGCGTTCTCCCGACATGGCGGAGGGGCCGGCATAGTGCTCGTATCTCCCACTCAAGACAAGCTCTACTACGCCGTGCAACTCTGTTTCCAGCCCGGAGAAAAGGTCTCCAACAACATAGCAGAGTACGAAGGCCTGATAGGAGGCCTAAAAGCCACAGTCGCCTTGGGGGTAAAGCGCCTCATCATCAAGGGCGATTCACAACTGCTCGTGAACTTCTCCAACAAGATATAAGAGCCGAAGGACGAGCATGGAAGCCTACCTTGCGGAGGTTCGCAGGATGGAGAAACAGTTCTAGGGGTTGGAGTTGCAGCATGTGCCTCGCGGCACCAATCAAGAGGCTGATGACATCGCCAAGAGGGCATCCAGGCGGCTGCCTCAGGAGACTGGCGTCTTCGAGGAGCGACTCCTCAAGCCCTCGACGACACCATCACTATCAAGCACGGCGCAGCTTCAGGAAGAGCTCCCTCAGCCGCCTGCCTCGGGATCCCTGGTCTGCGGCCCGGCCTCAGGGGCACACCTGCTCCTGGCGTTGGAGCCTTAGGAAGGATGCTGGATCGCAGAGCTCAGGAACTACTTAACGCAAGGGACCCTGCTGGAGAAGGAGGAGGAAGCGGAGCGTGTGGCGCGGCAGGCCACGGCCTACTGCATCAAGGATGGAGAGCTCTACCGGAGGCGACCTCGTGCTCACACGGGTCCTCTCCAGGGAACGCCGTCGAGAGGCTGAGCTGCGAGCGGCAAGGTATCAACAGGCGCTGCGACGATACCACTGCCGCAACATCCGCCCTAGAACTCTTGAGGTAGGGGACCTCGTGCTCACACGGGTCCTCTCCAGGGAAGGCTTACACAAGCTCTCTCCCATGTGGGAGGGCCCGTTCAAGGTTGTTCATGTTTCCAGGCCCGGCTCCGCGTGCTTGGAGACCCAGGAGGGGGTACCCATCCAGAACGCATGGAACATTCAACATCTCCAAAGATTCTACCCCTGAGCGAGGCCCAGTGCCTATGGAAAAGGCCCGGTGCCTGTGAAGAAGGCCAACGCCTGTGAAGCTACCGCATTTTGGGGAAGGCCCGGTGCCTGTGAAGAAGGCCAATGCATGTGAAGCTACCGCATTTTGGAAAAGGCCCGGTGCTTGTGAAGAAGGCCAATGCCTGTGAAGCTCGCTGCCCGTGACACTCTCACGTAATAATGAGTGGGGCTGTACACGCCCCGGAGTCTCCGGAGTGCCGCCCTCGGGCCTCGGGGGCTCCCGCCCACACCCAGTGGCAGCACTTAGCTCCGCGCTGGTGAGAAGACGTCGAAGACTAGATTAGGTGTCGGACGCGGCTTTTTCATTTGCTTTTTGCAGTTGGCTTGTTCTTTCCTATTTGAAGTTTTAGTTGAAGGTGTCACCGCCTCTGGCTTGTGACCCTCTGTCTTTTTCACTCACTTGCCTCGGTTTTCCCTCGCGCAAGTCTCACGAGGGAGGTACGTGGGCACCCTCGCGAGTGTTTTCTGCCCCGGTCGTTTGAAGCTTTCCTATCCAAGTCCGCTGAGGGAGCACCCCTCCCAGTCCTTGCCCCACGGGCATCGCGACGCGAGCACAGGACCTGGGTCGGTCGCCCCCACAACCAAAACTGGAAGCCACCCCTCTTGACTAATCCTTGCAGGACATGAAGCGCACGGCGAGGCCTCAGCCTCGGGAGGCGAAGACCACGACAAGCCTCCCCGAGTTAAGTAACTCCCGCACACGGGCACACGGCACGGAAACATAGCACAGAAATAGCGGAAACAGCACAATAATTAATGGTAACAGTTCAACACGCCCCCATGGGGCCCTACACTACTTCCTCTTTTGCGCAGGAAAGGAAGAAAGGCAAAACAGGCATGACTTGCTCAGCACCAGCTCGCGGCGAGGGCTCATACTGCCTCCGGAGCTCAGTCAGATTCCCCCCTCTCACTTCACCGGGGCGTGACGGTGGACTGACCCGCTACCTTCCCCCAGGCAGGAGTGATGGCGCGGGGGCTGGTCGCGACCCCCACTAGAGGAGCTGCTGTCTGAAGGAGAGTCGCCGAAGCTTGGCGAGCCCTGAGCGCCGCTGCCCATGCGCTTGCCGCCATCTTCGTCCTGATCAACGCCGGGGCTGGGCACCCGGCCGCGGTCATCGTCTTCGCGGCAGCATCCAGCGCGGCGACCGTTTTCCCCAAACACCCTCACGTAGAGGGTGGCGTCGTCGTCGAACTTGAAGTGCAGGGTGCACTGCCGGCTCAGGCCACGCGCACGGGCAAAAGTTTGCTAGCCGCGGGTCAGGGCCAAACCCCCGGCGGCGGAGACCTCCAGCGAAGCCCAGGAGGCCCTGCTGCAGCAGCTGTGCGCCTGAAGCCAGAGGCCACCCGGAGCACCAGTCGGAACTTCACCTATAAAGAAGCGAGGAAGTTGGAGCCATGTGCTGGTCGGGTCCGCCGACCACACGACGAACTCCGGCAGCACCTCCGCCGAGCGGAATCACGGCCTGGGGGTCGCACAGCCACGGCGTGCCTCCCATCGACGACCGGGCGCTCATCGCCACACAGGAAGTCGCCTCCATGACCACGAGAAGCCACCACGGGGGATGCAGGATGCTTGCGGGGGCGGCCCCGACCGCGCTTGGTCGGAGGAGAGTCAGGCCCTTCCTGACGAGCCTTTCCCTTCTCCGCAGCCGAGAACCTCTTCGGCGGAGCCATGGGGATGGCAAGCAGCCGGGATGAAGAAGAAGAGGAGTAGCAGGAAGGGATGGACTAGAAGGGCTCGCGCATTTCCGTATTTATAGCCGGAGGAGGCCAACCGTCGGCCTCCATGATCGCAGGTAATCATGACCCATTTTTGCATGCAGGGACTTGTCAAGTCGTGCGGTTGCTGAGGCGTCGTGGGGAAGCGGAGACGCCCACGTCCAATCAACCGCCATGCGGCGCCCAAGGCCGCAGGCTATTGAGGCCCATGGCGCTTCACACTTGCCCCTTCGCTTCTCTGCTAAGCCAAGTCCGGGCGCGCCTTGGGCCCGGGGGCTACTGTCGGCGTTCTGGGAATGGGGGTCCCCAGACTTGCTTGCCTATGGCCTGTGGCGTGCCTCAAGCGGGGGCCCAGTGCAGCCCAGCTTCATCAGCTCAAGCTCAAGACCCTCGTGAGGGGCCAAGCCTCGCGGGGCGGACGACGGGAAGCTTCCTCAGGAGCAGCCTCCTCAGGCAGGCTCGCGAGGAGGCGGAGAGATCAAGGCAGGGTACCTCCCGAGGAGCCCGTGACGCAAGCCATGATGATCGAAGACCAGGCGGGTGCTAGGCGGGCACTGGCCTGTGCAGTGTCCTTGTTTCCCCTTCGATGCAAAGGGGACAAGAACAGGCCAAAGCATCAGGCAAAGGCTACCGTTTCGGTGCAACAAGACCAAGACCAGCAGAGTGGCAGGATGGAGGTCATCGTGGAGCCCAGGACGGCGTCATCGTTAGAGCCTTTGGCAGCCGAAGACCAACTTTAGTCAGGATAAGTGTACCAGATGTTCCCCTTCAAAATGGCCAATTGTTGGCGCCCTTGCCGCTCATTATTTGGGAAGAGGCCCAGGGCCTCGCTCTATAAATAGGACTAGCCACCACATGGTAGAAAATAGGAGGGAACAGATCGAGCAGAGAGAGAGGCGACTGAACTCACCCAAGTAGTTCATCGCACCAGCTCAAGAACAGCCCCTCGCGAGGCTGTTCTCCCTTTGTACTGTTCATCATCAGCCCCTGAGGCAATCCACCACACCACACACTGGAGTAGGGTATTACACCACAATGGTGGCCTGAACCAGTATAAATCTCGTGTCCCTTGTGTGTTCATCCTTCTTGCTTAGATCCTTGCGAGACTTCGACACGTGAGCTGGTAGGGGAAAGATCTTCGTGCGCACCCCAGAGTTTGAACCTCAAGGGTCTGCCGGAACCCGAAATCCGACACCCTCCTTAGTTTGCTTGATTTGCAAACCAATAAAGAATTTGAGTTCACTCATCATAGACATCTCAAACTTCTCCGACATAAGCTTCCCAAAATTCTCATTAAAATGAGGGTTAGTCAAACCAAATATAATATCATCAACATAAATTTGGCACACAAATAATTCTCCATTAACCCTTTTAGTGAAAAGAGTAGAATCAATTTTTCCAATCTCAAAGCCTTTTTCAATAAGGAACTTGGTCAAGCATTTATAGCATGCTCTAGGAGCTTGTTTAAGACCATAAAGAGCTTTGTGAAGTTTGTAAACATGATTAGGTTTCTTAGGATTAACAAAGCCGGGAGGTTGTTTAACATAAATTTCCTCCTCAATTTCACCATTTAGAAAAGCACTTTTAACGTCCATTTGGTACAAGGTGATATCATGTTGATTAGCATAGGCAAGTAATATGCGGAATGGACTCAAGTCTAGCAACGGGGGCATATGTCTCACCATAGTCCATACCTTCGACTTGAGTGTATCCTTGGGCGACGAGACGTGCTTTGTTGCGAACTACTTGGCCATCTTCATCTTTCTTGTTGCGAAACACCCATTTGGTATCGATGATGTTGTGGTTGTTGTCGGGCTTCTCGACCATGTCCACACTTGGTTTCTCTCAAAGTTGTGTAGCTCTTCATGCATGGCATTTATCCAATCCGGATCTTCCAATGCTTCTTCAACCTTCATGGGTTCAATGCTAGAGATGAATGAATAATGTTCATAAAAATTAGCCAAACGAGTTTTAGATCGAGTGATTCTCCCGCTTTGGATATCATTGTAGATTTGCTCGACGGGGTGGTCTTTGGTGACTCTTGCTCGAACTCGTGAGAGCTTTTGTTTTGGTAGGGGTGGAATATCTTATTCATCATCTTGTTCTTCTTCTTGGCCTTCTTCATTGTTGATGTTGTCGTTCTCTTGTCGTGGTGGAGAAGGAGGTTGATGAGGTTCATCTTGGTGTACTTCCTTGTTTCCTTCATCTTCGTGTGTCCCACTTGTGGATGCTTCCATATCAACTCTTGGTTCACTGATACGTCTCCAACGTATCTATAATTTTTTATTGTTCCATGCTATTATATTAACCGTTTTGGATGTTTATGGGCTTTACTTTACACTTTTATATTATTTTTGGGACTAACCTGCTAACCGGAGGCCCAGCCCGAATTGCTATTTTTTTCCTATTTAGTGTTTGGAAGAAACGGAATATCAAACAGAGTCGAAACAGAATGAAACCTTCGGGAGCGATCTTTTTGGAACAAACGTGATCCAGGGGATTTGGAGTGGACGTCAAGCAACAGAGGAGGCGGCCACGAGGGTGCCCGGCGCTCCCCCTACAGGTGGGAGCGCCCCCACCCTCGTGGGCCCCTCGAGCATCCACCGACCTACTTCTTCCTCCTATATATACCCACGTACCCTGAAACCATTAGGAGCACAACGAAAAACTATTTCCAACGCCGTAACCTTTTGTATCCGTGAGATCCCATCTTGGAGCCTTTGTCGGCGCTCCGCTGGAGGGGGAATCGACCACGGAGGGCCTCTACATCATCTCGAAGGCCCTTCCGATGAGTTGTGAGTAGTTTACCACAGACCTTTCGGTCCATAGTTATTAGCTAGATGGCTTCTTCTCTCTCTTTGAATCTCAATACAAAGTTCTCCTTGATCTTCTTGGAGATCTATTCGATGTAATTCTTTTTGCGGTGTGTTTGTCGATATCCGATGAATTGTGGGTTTATGATCAAGTTTATCTATGAGAAATATTTGAATATCCTCTGGATTCTTTTGTGTGTTATTAAGTTATCTTTGCAAGTCTCTTCGAATTATTAGTTTGGTTTGGCCTACTAGATTGATCTTTCTTGCAATGGGAGAAGTGCTTAGCTTTGGGTTCAATCTTGTGGTGTCCTTTCCCAGTGACAGAAGGGGCAGCAAGGCACGTATTGTATTGTTGCCATCGAGGATAAAAAGATGGGGTTTATATCATATTACATGAGTTTATCCCTCTACATCATGTCATCTTTCTTAATGCGTTACTCTGTTCTTTATGAACTTAATACTCTAGATGCATACTGGATAGCGGTCGATGTGTGGAGTAATAGTAGTAGATGCAGAATCGTTTCGATCTACTTGTCACGGACGTGATGCCTATATACATGATCATGCCTAGACAATTTCATAATTATTCTCTTTTCTATCAATTGCTCGACAGTAATTCGTTCACCCACCGTAATACTTATGCTATCTTGAGAGAAGCCACTAGTGAAACCTATGGCCCCCGGGTCTATCTTTTATCATATAAGCTTTCAATCTACTTTTATTTGCATCTTTACTTTTCCAATATATATCATAAAAATACCAAAAATATATTTATCTTATCATAGTATCTCTATCAGATCTCACTTTCACAAGTGGTCGTGAAGGGATTGACAACCCCTTTATTGCGTTGGTTGCGAGTTCTTGTTTGTTTGTTGTAGGTGTGTGAGACTTCTGAGGAGCGTCCTACTGGATTGATACCTTGGTTCTCAAAAACTGAGGAAAATACTCATGCTACTTTGCTGCATCACCCTTTCCTCTTCAAGGAAAACCAACGCAAGCTCAAGACGTAGCAAGAAGGATTTCTGGCGCCGTTGCCGGGGAGGTCTTCGCTCAAGGCAAGACATACCAAGTACCCATCACAAACTCATCTCCCTCGCATTACATTATTTTCCATTTTCCTCTCGTTTTCCTCTCCCCCACTTCACCCTTGCCGTTTTATTCGCCCTCTCTTTCCCAATCTCCTCTCTCTTCCGCTCGCCTTTTGTTTGCTCCTTGTCATGGCCAGCTCGGTCTTTATCCCTTCGTATCCCGACTTTGAAGTCCTTCACTTTAAGCAAAGACAAGGAGAAAATTTAAAAGATGCTTGGTTTAGGATGCTAGAATCTTATCGTAGTTGCAGTATAGAAGGAGATTTCAAGATTTTACTTCGCAATTTTTACGTTGGGTTAACCTTATCCCATAGACAACTCCTTGATTTTGCCGCCAAAGGGAGTTTTATCGAAATTGATCCTAGTTTCGCTTATAAAATTATAGAGGGGATAGTAGGAGTACTTCCCCTACAAAAAGGATCACCCTTTACTCATGAAGGAACCCAAATTCTAGAGAAATTATGTGAATTGCAAAATTTTGTTGAACCTCTTAAAAATATTGGTGGGAATATCAACCGCACGAATAATTTGATTACACTTTGTAATAAGCGGTTGGATGCTTTAGATCAAAAGATCTCCGAGCATGAAGGGAAACGGAAGGAGCCTCCCGGTTCCGAGCATAACTCCATTAGAAAATTGAATGCCAAAGATGGCACTACTTAGATCTATCCTTGCTTTTATGCCTAGCTTGGGGCGTTAAACAATAGCGCTAGTTGGGAGGCAACCCAATTTTATTTTAGTTTTTTTTCTTTTTTCTTCTGTTTACTAATAAAATTTTCATCTACCTTCTGTTTAGATGTCCTTTCATGTTTTAATTAGTGTTTGTGCCAAGTAGAACCTATAGGATAACCTATGGTGATAGTTAATTTGATTCTGCTGAAAAACAGAAACTTTGCACGCACGAAAATAATTTTAGTAATTCACAGAAACGTGATTTTGTGTTGATTCTTTTTGATGTAGATTTGATATACAAATTTCCCATGACTTCCTATTTTGGTAGGATTTTTAGAGTTACATAAGTATTCTGGAGTTACAGATTGCTACAGACTGTTCTGTTTTTGACAGATTCTGTTTTTCGTGTGTTGTTTGCTTATTTTGATGCATCTATGGCTAGTATTAAGTGGTATGAACCATAGAGAAGTTGGAATACAGTAGGTTTAACGCCAATATAAATAAATAATGAGTTCATTACAGTACCTTATGTGGTGGTTTTTCTTTCTTGCACTAACGGAGCTTATGAGATTTCCTGTTGAGTTTTATGTTGTGAAGTTTTCAAGTTTTGGGTAAAGATTTGATGGATTATGGAATAAGGAGTGGCAAGAGCCTAAGCTTGGGGATGCCCATGGCACCCCAAGATATTCAAGGATAACCAAAAGCCTAATCTTCGGGATGCCCCGGAAGGCATCCCCTCTTTCGTCCTCGTCTATTGGTAACTTTACTTGGAGCTATATTTTTATTCGCCACATGATATCTGTTTTGCTTGGAGCGTCATGTATGATAGGAGTCTTTGATTTTTAGATTACCACAATCATCCTTGCTGTACACACCTTTTGGGATAAGCCCACTTGATTAGAATTTGTTAGAATACTCTATGTGCTTCACTTATATCTTTTGAGCTAGTTAGTTTGCTCTATGAGCTTCACTTATATTTTTTTAGAGCACGACGGTGGCTTAATTTTGAAGAAATTGGTGATCTCTCATGCTTCACTTATATTAGTTTGAGAGTCTTTTAGAACAGCATGGTATTTGCTATGGTTATAAAATTGGTCCTAGAATGATGGGCATCCAAGTTGGGTATAATAAGAAATATCATAGGAAGTGAATTGGATGCTATGATCAATTTGGTGCTTGATAATTGTTTTAAGATATAAAGGTGGTAATGTTAGAGTCATGCTAGTTGGGTAATTATGAAATTGAGAAATACTTGTGTTGAAGTTGGCAAGTCCTGTAGCATGCACATATGGTAAAACTTGTGTGACAAATTTGTTGCATGGGGTGCTCTTTTAATTGTCTTCCTTATGAGTGGAGGTCGGGATCGCGTGATGGTTAACTCCTACCAACCCTTCCCCTAGGAGCATGCGTAGTAGTACTTTGCTTCGAGGGCAAGTAGACTTTTCCAATAAGTATATGAGTTCTTTATGACTAATGTGAGTCCATGGATATACGCACACTCACCCTTCCATCATTGCTAGCCCCCTATTATACCGTGCAACTTTCGCCGGTATTATGCACCCACCATTTACCTTCCTCAAAACAGCCACCATACCTACCTATTATGGCATTTCCGTAGCCATTCCGAGATATATTGCCATGCAACTTTCCACCGTTCCATTTATTATGACACGCTCCATCATTGTCATATTGCTCTTTGCATGATCATGTAGTTGACATCGTATTTGTGGCAAGGCCACCTTCATGATTTTTCATACATGTCACTCTTGATTCATTGCATATCCCGGTACACTGCCGGAGGCATTCATATAGAGTCATCTTTTGTTCTAAGTATTGAGTTGTAATTCTTGAGTTGTAAATCAATAAAAGTGTGATGATCTTCATTATTAGAGCATTGTCCCAAGTGAGGAAAGGATGATGAAGACTATGATTCCCCCACAAGTCGGGATGAGACTTCAGACTTTAAAAAAAAGAGGCCAAAGAGCCCACCAAATAAAAAAGAGAGGCCAAAGAGCCCACAAAATAAAAAATAAAAAAATAAAAAAAATGAGAGAAAAGAGAGAAGGGACAATGCTACTATACCTTTTCCACACTTGTGCTTCAAAATAGCACCATGATCTTTATGATAGAGAGTCTCCTATGTTGTCACTTTCATATACTAGTGGGTATTTTTCATTATAGAACTTGGCTTGTATATTCCAATGATGGGCTTCCTCAAAATGCCGTAGGTCTTCGTGAGCAAAGTTGGATGCACACCCACTTAGTTTCTTTTGTTGAGCTTTCATATATTTATTGCTCTAGTGCATCCGTTGCATGGCAATCCCTACTCACTCACATTGATATCTATTGATGGGCATCTCCATAGCCCGTTGATAGGCCTAGTTGATGTGAGATTATCTTCTCCCATTTTTGTCTTCACAACCACCACCATATACCACATATAGTGCTATGTCCATGGCTTGCGCTCATGTATTGCTTAAGAGTTGAAAAAGCTGAAGCGCGTTAAAAAGTATGAACCAATTGCTTGGCTGAAACCAGGGTTGTGCATGATGGGAGTATTTTGTGTAATGAAAATGAAGCATGGCATAACTATATGATTTTTTAGGGATAAGTTTTCTTTGGCTATGCTATTTTGATAAGACATGATTATTTGTTAGTTTGCTCCAAATGTCCTATTTTTATGTTTTATAAGCTTTTATCTTGAATCATTTGGATCTGAACATTTGTGCCACAATAAATAAAATTACATTGAGAAATATGTTAGGTAGCATTCCACATCAAAATTCCGTTTTTATCATTTACCTACTCGAGGACGAGCAGGAATTAAGCTTGGGGGTGCTTGATACGTCTCCAACGTATCTAGAATTTTTGATTGTTCCATGCTATTATATTATCCGTTTTGGATGTTTATGGGCTTTACTTTACACTTTTATATCATTTTTGGGACTAACCTACTAATCGGAGGCCCAGCCTGTTTTTTTGCCTATTTCAGTGTTTCGAAGAAAAGGAATATCAAACGGAGTCCAAACGGAATGAAACCTTCGAGAGCTATCTTTTTGCAACAAACGTGATCTAGGGGACTTGGAGTGGACGTCAAGCAACAGAGGAGGCGGCCACGAGGGTGCTCGGCGCGGCCCCACCCTCGTGGGCCCCTCGAGCGTCCACCGACCTACTTCTTCCTTCTATATATATCCACGCACCCTAAAACCATCGAGGAGCACCATGGAAAACTATTTCCACCACCGTAACCTTCTTTATCTGTGAGATCCCATCTGGTAGCCTTCGCCGGCGCTCCGCCGGAGGGGGAATCGACCACGGAGGGCCTCTACATCATCTCCAAGGCCCTTCTGATGAGTTGTGAGTAGTTTACCACAGACCTTCGGGTCCATAGTTATTAGCTAGATGGCTTCTTCTCTCTATTTGAATCTCAATACAAAGTTCTCCTCGATCTTCTTGGAGATCTATTCGATGTAATTCTTTTTGCGGTGTGTTTGTTGAGATCCGATGAATTGTGGGTTTATGATCAAGTTTATCTATGAGAAGTATTTTAATCTCCTCTGAATTCTTTTATGTGTGACTAAGTTATCTTAGCAAGTCTCTTCGAATTATCAGTTTGGTTTGTGATAAGTGCATTTCATATATATAATTTGGCACTCAAATTTAGCATCTATCGTGATATATCTATCCATTCTTGCTATGAATTGTGATATATTTGAATGAAAATCATATAAAAGATCATTTACTCGTTACTTGTTTCTTTTGTAGAAAAGTGCGATGAGGCACTATAATCGTCAAGAGTCCATCCATGTGGCTATTGAGAAGAGAGAAGGGCACGAAATAAGTGAAGAAAGGGACATGAGCATCCAGGAAAGAAGAAACCGGGGGCCAAAACTTAAGATGGAGGGGATCTACTTGGGAAGAAAGAAGGAAAGGAGAAGGGCCAAATCAGAAAAGCGGCAGACTAGAGGAGGGGTCAAAATCCCTAGCAGCAGCCCCGATCCCCTTTGGGCCTGGCATCTCCATCTCTCTCCCCCGACTCCTTCTCCACCTCCGGCCACCGCCGCGGCCAGGCCAGCGTGGCGGCGCGCGACTGCGCCAACAGCGCCACCCAACACTTCCACTCCTCCCTCTCTCTCTTGCTGCTCCTCCCTCCTGCTTCGCCCCTACTGCTTCTCTTCCCCACGCCTCTACTGCTGCATCTCCATTGCCACGTCCCTGGCTCTTCTCCTCTTCCTACTGCTGCTTCTCCCTTTT
This sequence comes from Triticum aestivum, assembly GCF_018294505.1. Lineage (NCBI taxonomy): Eukaryota > Viridiplantae > Streptophyta > Magnoliopsida > Poales > Poaceae > Triticum > Triticum aestivum. The sequence continues at coordinate 277,756,294 of NC_057807.1, forward strand.
CCAACCTCCTGCTGCTGCCTCCTTCTCTTGCTCCGCTGCTCCTCCTAATCTTCACTGAACCAGAAAACTGCTGCTGGTCTTCTCCAACTTGCTGCTGCTGCTTCTCTCTCTCTCTCCGATCTCAAATTTATGTAATCTTGAGAAGTTTATTGTTCAGTACTTTGGAATATTCAGAATTGAGATGTTTAGTGCATGTAATATTCAGATTTGATAAGAGCTTGCAACCTGACAATTGTTCAGTGTCGTACTTGTGAAATATAGTGCATTTTATTATGCGCTCTGACTAGTTAATGTCTAGTTGTTTGGATAATATTTGGTATGTTTGATTTGATCTGTGAATTACTAGTCTGCTAGCATATATGTGTGTTCACCTTGTGTACTAGTCCCCTATACTAGTTAAATTCCCATACTAGTTAACTTTTTGTGTGTTTAATTTTCAGTCTCTGTGATAGCTTCGTCTCAGTGTCAAATATGTTTGTAATGTGACCCATTTCCATTCTGCTTTAGGTGTTCATGTCCTGTTGTTACAGTTGTGTTACTGTTTTAGTTTCTCATGCAAATAAAAAAATAATACCAAAAAGACAGAGAGTATAATCTGAATCTCCCTTTGCTTCTTTTCATATACTTTGTTGCCAATTTTCCGAAACGATCTTAGATACTTCAGGTTTGTTTTCCCAGTAATCGTCACTTAAATTGTCTATCCTAGCTTTAGCCGAGCATCATCGCTGATCGTCTAATCCCTGTGGAGAACACTACATTCATAGTTTGGGCGTAAAAACCCCACTATACTTTCAATTGACCATTTTGGCTTTGTTGCCAGGGATTAGCGTCGGGCGATTGTGTGAGGGTATAGACTAGGTTTTTCTTGTTTTCTTTTTGTGACATCTATATGTGATATATCTCTAACCACTAATCCTTGTTCTAGATCATTTTCTTTCTGTTTTCTTTTCTTTGGGCAGGTTAGAACTATCTTCTCGGTTATGGGGTACTACTCAGATCATCGTGCTTATGCGAGCAACACTACAAACAGCACGGAAAGTATTCAAGAACTGATAAGTAAGATTTCCCATCGATTAGATGATTTAGCTCGGCAGCGAGAAGTAGTTTTTGAGGATAGGCCTAGCTCTTATGATCCTTGTTCTAGAGGCCATCCTTATGTTGCTCCTACTTGCCATATTTGTGGATTTCAGGGCCATCCGCCCGCTGAATGTCAGCGTGGTTACTCTCACACTCCAGATTGTTTTGGCATGAGCTGCGCTCAACAGCATAGCTCATACCAAAACTATTACTCACATGGGTGGCCTGAAAACCCGAATATGTCATATAGGAGCAACAACCCTGAGATCTCATCGTTTGCCTCTAGTTATCCATTGCAGGGATTCAGGTACAATGAGGAGAACCACAACTATGCTCCACAACAGATTTATTCACCTCCTACTCATATACCTCAATACCAGGAGAGGTGTCCAATGGAGTTAAATGGTCCTCCATTTGGTCAACTAACAACTCCAGCACGTTTCGAGCAATCTCATGTGCAAGTGCCCACACAAGATGAATTTGATGATATAGAGAAGCTCACATTGCTTAGTCTCGAGCTCACTTGGAGTGCTGAAGATGATCCAATTAGGCCGGTGATACTAGATGAAATGAAGAAGATCAAGAGTGGGAATGAGCTAGTGGAATAAGTAAGGAAGATTGAGAAGAACATCAATGCTGGCAGTACTATATCATCACAGCTTGAGTTGAGTGTGGCTGAGATATCCATTGATACATGTGAGGTTCCAACATCCTCACATTTAGCTGAGCAAGATAGCGAGAGCCCAGGGAAGAGATACCTCAGATTGAAGATGTACTCGTAGCCAAGGCACAAGATGATCCAGAGCTCAAATGCCCAAGTGATCAAGTTGAAGATCCAATGTCTATCCCTCCTGAAGAAGTAAAAGAAGCTGTTGTAGATGAAGATGAAGAACCTGAGATTCATTTGCCTATTGTCATACCAGAGCGTGATGTGTCAGGTTTATCTAATCCTCTTAATGACATGTCTTCATATTATTTGTTTGCTACTACCTTGCATTGCATGATGCCATCACTTAAGGTAGATTTGAAAAACTATTTGCTTGGACATGATCATACACACCCTATTAGTGGCATTGCTCATATCTCTGTTCATGATACTTATGTTCCTAATGCTATACCCATGCTTCATGAAACGTGTGATTCTAATACTAGCATTGAGCTTACTGATTTGTACCATCCTAAACATGTGCTTTATAGCTATGCTTATGTAATTGGATATTCGATTGATGACTTCGAGGGTATTATCCCTACCACTTGCATTGTCTCTTTCGTTGAGTGCTTTTTTAGGTTCTTGCTTGTGCACGAATCACTACATGCTGACCAAGTTCGAGATGACATTCCCTGGGACCCCAGTGGACCCATGGCATGGGGATGAGGAGAAGCAAGGAGCACACATGAAGAGAGAAGCTGGAGCAGGCATGAGGATAGGGAAGCAAAAGGAGAGGAGTCACAATGCACGAGGAAGCAAAGGAGAAGAGTTGCAGTTTAGAGAGTGTCGAGCGAGTGCTACTTCCTATAAAAACCCGGTGAGCTATTTCATGACCCATTCCGAGTATATCATCCATTGATACATGCTGAAATCAAATGTTATTCGGGTTGCTTAAGCCATGCCTTAAATGTTACCCCACTGAATTTTATTTGACATATGGTGCTTTATGTGAATATGTGAAGTGAGTGTTGAATGCCTTGTAACCTAGTGATCTACACAATGCTTGCTTTGCTGAAATTAGTGAAAGCTATTAGTTTTGAGTGCTCAAATCCCTAGTACACTAGAAAACTTAATCATTTTCTCCTTTTACCTCGATATGCCTAGATCATTAAGTGTCAGATGCTAAGTTTGTGCCTAATGTGTTCCCATTGAGAGCAATCACCTAACCACTATGGATTAGCATGCTATGTTCCCTGGATCGGTAGCATGTGAACCAGACATGGAGAAGTGATGATTCCTATTTTTGTGCTTATGCATTGTTCATTTAAGATAAGTAATAATGAATAAATAAGTCTGACTACCTACAGTAGCATGTCATGTTCCCGGGATTGGTGGCATGTGAAATCGGGTTAGCTTGGGCAGTAATTAATAATAAAAAATGTAAGTGTCGAACCAGGTGTATACCATGTTCTCGGGATCGGTGGTATGTTCCCTTGGGGAGACAAACAAAAAAACTAATAATTGGTCGATCCAGGTGTATACCATGTTCTCGGGATCGGTGGTATGTTCCTTTGGGGAGACAAACAAAAAAACTAATAATTGGTCGATCCAGGTGTATACCATGTTCTCGGGATCGGTGGTATGTTCCTTTGGTGAGATCGATAAAATATTATCATTGCTTTACTTCTGTAAATAAGTGAACTGATCACAAGTTTATGTTCTTTTTTGTGCTCTGGATCATGATCTCTTTAGGAACCTTTGGCACAATCATCATTTGAACTTGTTGATCCACTTTTATCATTGTAAAAGTTTAAAATGATTGAGTCTACTAGTATCCTATTGATTTGTAGCACTCTTGACCATTGATTTGCACTAGCTAAGTCCAAAGCATGCATTGTTTAGAGATCTACTTCACTTGGCATTCTCTAGTCGGCTCACTATTCACTATCTTGCTCTTGTCATATGCCTTTACTTGAGGACAAGTAAAGATCTAAGTGTGGGGGAACTTGATAAGTGCATTTCATATATATAATTTGGCACTCAAATTTAGCATCTATCGTGATATATCCATCCATTCTTGCAATGAATTGTGATATATTTGAATGAAAATCATATAAAAGATCATTTACTCGTTACTTGTTTCTTTTGCAGAAAAGTGCGATGAGGCACTATAATCGTCAAGAGTCCATCCATGTGGCTATTGAGAAGAGAGAAGGGCGGGAAAGAAGTGAAGAAAGGGACATGAGCATCAAGGAAAGAAGAAACCGGGGGCCAAAACTTAAGATGGAGGGGATCTACTTGGGAAGAAAGAAGGAAAGGAGAAGGGCCAAATCAGAAAAGTGGCAGACTAGAGGAGGGGTCAAAATCCCTAGCAGCAGCCCCGATCCCCTTTGGGCCTAGCATCTCCATCTCTCTCCCCCGACTCCTTCTCCACCTCTGGCCGCCGCCGCGGCCAGGCCGGCATGGCGGCGCGCGACCGCGCCAACAGCGCCACCCACCACTTCCACTCCTCCCTCTCTCTCTTGCTGCTCCTCCCTCCTGCTTCGCCCCTGCTGCTTCTCTTCCCCACGCCTCTACTGCTGCATCTCCATTGCCACGTCCCTGGCCCTTCTTCTCTTCCTACTGCTGCTTCTCCCTTCTCCAACCTCCTGCTGCTGCCTCCTTGTCTTGCTCCGCTGCTCCTCCTAATCTTCTCTGAACCAGAAAACTGCTGCTGCTCTTCTCCAACTTGTTGCTGCTGCTGCTTCTCCCTCTCTCCGATCTCAAATTTCTGTAATCTTGAGAAGTTTATTGTTCAGTACTTTGGAATATTCAGAATTGAGATGTTTAGTGCATGTAATATTTAGATTTGATAAGAGCTTGCAACCTGACAATTGTTCAGTGTCGTACTTGTGAAATATAGTGCATTTTATTATGCGCTCTGACTAGTTAATGTCTAGTTGTTTGGATAATATTTGGTATGTTTGATTTGATCTGTGAATTACTGGTCTGCTAGCATATATGTGTGTTCACCTTGTGTACTAGTCCCCTGTACTAGTTAAATTCCAGTACTAATTAACTTTTTGTGTGTTTAATTTTCAGTCTCTATGATAGCTTTGTCTCAGTGTCAAATATGTTTGTAATGTGACCCATTTCCATTCTGCTTTATGTGTTCATGTCCTGTTGTTCCCTTTGTGTTACTGTTTTAGTTTCTCATGCAAATAAAAAAATAATACCAAAAAGACAGAGAGTATAATCTGAATCTCCCTTTGCTTCTTTTCATTTACTTTGTTGCCAATTTTCCGAAATGATCTTAGATACTTCAGGTTTATTTTCCCAGTAATCGTCACTTAAATTGTCTATCCTAGCTTTAGCCGAGCATCATCGCTGATCGTCTAGTCCCTGTGGAGAACACGACATTCGCAGTTTGGGCGTAAAAACCCCATTATACTTTCAATTCACCAGTTTGGCCTACTAGATTGATCTTTCCTGCAATGGGAGAAGTGCTTAGCTTTGGGTTCAATCTTGCGGTGTCCTTTCCAAGTGACAGTGTAACAACGTGGATTTTGGCCCTTTTCTTTTTCTTTGGATTTATTTGGTTTTTGCTCTATTTTTCGTCACCTGGGAAATCATCCTCAATTCCCTTCCCAAGTGGCTCATCATTCTCAAAACCTTGCCAAGATCATGTCACTTCACTCCTTGACCAAACCCTAAAATCTTTTCCTAGGGAAAATTCCTTTTTCATTAAAGGAATAACCCTATCTGCCCCAGGTTGTGAAGCAACCTATATTTCTGTCCATCCAAAAATCCTCAAATAATTCTCATAATTCATTTGGGTTATATATAGCTCAAATATGCCCAAACATTGCCTTGGCCAGTTCAAAATTAATTCCCCAATATTCCTTGTTCTATTCTGCCCTAAATGGCATTTTGTGAAGAAAGTGTCATTTATATTTTTCCTAGTGACTCCCAATCTTTTGGGCATGTTTCTATGTCCAAATAATTGCCTCATGCACAAGTTCAAATTTATTTGCCTAGCCAATCTTCCTCAGTGAAATTTTCAAAGTTTCTGTCAAACAGAAGGCTTTGTGAAGGAAGTATTATCTAGGAGTATCCAAATGAGTTGAACTTTTGCACACTCCTTAATGTGCTCATATTAACCCCCTCCACCCATTTGCCGCCCCATCCAATCATCTATGTGAGCACAGGAGCAAATCTTTGATTCTGGCCTTATTTTCAGGTTGTGAAGCAAGTGCATTTTATATTGCTTCAAAAATACTGATAAATTACTCGATCATTCTTCTACCCATAAAACATCTCTCCACCCAATTTGGCATCATTTCATTGAGCCATTTGATCACCAAAATTATTCCAAGTTTCTGGTGAGCAGAGATGTTTGTGAAGCAAGTGCCATTTTGGCTTGTCCATTTGGCATGAGCTTTTTACAGCATCTCCATATGACCAAATGATCAAGCCTTGCCCAATTTGAGCTCAAGTTGACACTCCATGTGAGTGCACCATCCTGATCTTCATTTCTGGACAAAATATGCAGTTGTGAAGCAACTATGATTTATATTGGTCCATTTCTTCCCAAACTCCCCAGGACTGTAGTCCTTCCTATCCTAAATACCCCAGACATAACACTTGACACCTAGCAGCCCCCTGCTGATCACATTGAGCTGATAAAGTTTACTGCAGTAAACTTCAGAGCTCACTAACATTTTAACCATAGCCGTTTTCACCAAGTTACCACCGTAGTTACAACCTACCTTGGAAGGACTACACTGCTGACAAGGTTTGGCACTAAGTAGGAAGCCAGAGCGCGTGCTGTCGGTGGTGACCACGGGATATGCCGGCCAAAACGGTGGTCTCGCCACTGTTGGCAACAGCAACGTCGCTCCGACCAGTTCTGGCTTGTCCCCAAGTGTCAAACGGCTCAGCCTCATCGTACTCTTCACCCTGGACCCCTCTTCCCCTCCGGTAGCTTCCTCACTGACGCTCGCCGCCGAACGCCCACGAGAGCACAATGGAGTTTCGGTTCTTCCCGTCGCCGTCGTCTTCCTCCCTGCGCTCCTTTGGCCTCCTCCTCCTCGTGAGCTCTCCCCTGTGCCTCCCCGTCGCCTTCCCCGAGCTCATGCGCGAGCACACAGGTTCGCGGCGCCAGACACGCGTTCGCGGCGGTGCCAGCCCGGCCACCCCACCCCGCGGGACCCGCCCAGCCCTGACCCCACCTGTAAGTCTCATGCGTTGATCGAGGTGCTGAGGTGGATAAGTGAAAGCGTATTCCTCGGAGTACGTTTTCCTCCACCGAAAGCGCATTTCCAATTTTATGCTTCTGTCTTATCCACTTAGGGACTTGTTTGTGATGAAATTTTTGTAGAAAAGTCCCTGAACTTCAATCCTCCATAACTTTTCAACCATAACTCCGTTTAAGGTGAAACCAACACTCACTTCTTTTTTTCATCGAGCCCGTTCTGTTGGTATCACTTTCATTATGTTTTGGCATACTGAAAATGACCATTTTGCCCCTGCCCTAAATCAGCCCCTTCGAGAGAGAACGATTTCCGGCGATTCTTTCTGCGAGCTTCTCGCACTTTGTCCCGGTGATTTCTTCCACCCCAGGCAAGCCACACCCTCCATTTGCATCACTGTAATGCAGTGACATGGTTTCATTCATTTGAACTTTTTTAAAATATTACTTTAGCTACATGACTCTGTGCATGGCATTTTCTCGGAGTATTATTTTGATCTTGTTTTTGCCATGCTATTGTTTGGATTACTAGGAGTTATGTTTGTAGTTGATGGGTATCATGTTGCCATTGGAGTATTAGTGGCTGGATTATGATTATTTCCATGATGATATCTGTGATTATATTCTTGGAGTTTTACTTTGGATATCATGCTACCTTTGGATTATTAGTGGTTAGTATGATTATTTTCATGATGCTAGTTGATGTTCTGTTGCTTGGAGTATTATTTTCGGAGATGATGGTTACATGTGGATCTTAACAGGATAGATGTATTCTTTTCATTGGAGTAGTAGGATTATTGTTTAGGATTCATCATGATAGTAGTTTGATGGTTGACATCGTAGTATTCTGAGATGATGATATTATGCTTGGATTATTTGTTGGATATTACTATGGCTTGGATTATAGTTTGATGGTTGACATCAGAGTATCAGTTATCATGGTTATAGTTTTGTGGATATATGTCACGCCCAATATGCGACCCTATCCAAAAGGAACTCGAAGGTCCCACCAAGGATAGACCCGCATATTGAAACACTTATGCAAGGTGGATATCATTACATCAACATTACATAATAGATGGGGATACATACAAAAGGCATACAATGCCACACAATTACAACATCATCTAACATTAGAGCATCATCCGACTATGGATGAAACACAAACAGAAACTCGAATGACATCCACCCTGCTAGCCCAGGCTGCCGAACTAGAACCTATCCCCTGATCGAAGAAGAAGCAGAAGAAGAACCCCAAAACAAGTAACATCGCTCTCGCGTCAAGATCATCGCATAACCTGTACCTGCAACTGTTGTTGTAGTAATCTATGAGCCACGAGGACTCAGCAATCCCATTACCATGGGTATCAAGACTAGCAAAGCTTAATGGGCAAGGAAGGGGTAAAGTGGTGAGGTTGCAGCAGCGACTAAGCATGATATGGTGGCTAACATACGCAAATAAGAGCGATAAGAGAGCAAGCGGAATGGTCGTGAAGCTAGCAATGATCAAGAAGTGATCATGAACTCCTACTTACGTCAAACATAACCCAAAACCGTGTTCACTTCCTGGACTCTGCCGAAAAGAGACCATCACGGCTACACACGCGGTTGATGCGTTTTAATTCGGATCTGGTGTCAAGTTATCTACAGCCGGACATTAACAAATTCCCATCTGCCGCATAACCGTGGGCACGGCTTTCGAAAGTTTATACCCTGCAGGGGTGTCCCAACTTAGCCCATGATAAGCTCTCGCAATCAACGAAGGATATACCTTCTCCCAGGAAGACCCGATCAGACTCGGAATCCCGGTTTACAAGACATTTCAACAATGGTAAAACAAGACCAGCAAAGCCGCCCGATGCGCCGACAATCTCGATAGGAGCTGCACATATCTTGTTCTCAGGGCAACACCGGATAAGTCAAGCTACGAGTAAAACCATACTTCGAGTTTCCCTGAGGTGGCCCCGCAGGCTGCTCGGTTCGGACCAATACAACATCATTTTACATAAGAGCACCATCCGACTATGGATGAAAACACAAACAGAAACTCAAACAACATCCACCCTGCTAGCCCAGGCTGCCGACCTGGAACCTATCCCCTGAACAAAGAAGAAGCAGAAGAAGAACTCCAAACAGGCAAACATCACTCTTGCGTCATGGTCATCGCATAACCTGCACTTGCAACTGTTGTTGTAGTAATCTGTGAGCCACGAGGACTCAGCAATCCCATTACCATGGGTATCAATACTAGCAATGCTTAATGGGAAAGGAAGGGGTAAAGTGGTGACGTTGCAGCAGCGACTAAGCATAATATGGTGGCTAACATACGCAAACAAGAGCGAGAAGAGAAGCAATGGAACGGTCGTGAAGCTAGCAATGATCAAGAGGTGATCCTGAACTCCTACTTACATCAATCATAACACAGAAACCGTGTTCACTTCCCGGACTCCGCCGAGAAGAGACCATCACGGCTACACACGCGGTTGATGCGTTTTAATTCGGATCTGGTGTCAAGTTATCTACAACCAGACATTAACAAATTCCCATCTACCACATAACCACAGGCGCGGCTTTCGAAAGATAATACCCTGCAGGGGTGTCCCAACTTAGCCCATGATAAGCTCTCGCGATCAACGAAGGATATTCCTTCTCCCAGGAAGACCCGATCAGTCTCGGAATCCCGGTTTACAAGACATTTCGACAATGGTAAAACAAGACCAGCAAGACCGCCCGATGCGCCGACAATCCCGATAGGATCTGCACATATCTCGTTCTCAGGGCAACAACGGATAAGCTAAGCATACAGGTACCGACGTAACCCAAGTTGCCAAGGGATGGTCCCACACGGTGCTCTAGTTTGGACCAACACTTAGACAAGCATTGGCCCGGGGGGGGGGGCTAAAATAAAGATGACCCTTGGGTTAATTACTCCCAAGGGAAAAGTAGGTGGTGGTGAGGCAAATGGTAAAACCAAGGTTGGGCCTTGCTGGAGGAGTTTTATTCAAAGCGAACTGTCAAGGGGGTCCCATAAATCACCCGACCGCGTAAGGAATGCAAAATCCGGGAACATAACACCGGTATGACGGAAACTAGGGCGGCAAGAGTGGAACAAAACACCAGGCATAAGGCCGAGCCTTCCACCCTTTACCAAGTATATAGATGCATTAATAATATAAGAGATATTGTGATATCCCAACCATAATCATGTCCACCAAGGAGCAATCTTCAACTTCACCTGCAACTAACAACGCTATAAGAGGGGCTGAGCAAAGCGGTAACATAGCCAAACAACGGTTTGCTAGGAAGGGTGTCAAAGGTTAGAGGTTCATGGAAATTTGGGAGGCTTGAAGAACAAGTTATAGAAAGCGCATCAAAGCGAGAACCAAGCAACTAGCATAGCAATGATAGTAGTGAGATCCAAGGTGACGGTCATCTTGCCTGAAATCCTGCAAGGAAGAAGAACGATTCCATGAAGAAGATGAAGCCACGAAGACGAACCACACGTAGACGAAAGCATCCTCACGATCGCAACGAAACGGGAACTATTGAGAAGAAGCACACAACATAGTAAACACGCCACACATAGACAAGACATGATGCACAACAAGAATGATGCATGACAAAACTACATGAAGCTACTCATGGCAGGAGATGATGCAAACAAGAACAACACATCAAGGCAAGTTTAAATGAGGCCGGGAACAACATATAACAATTCCGGTAAGTCCTCATATGCAAGTTTCAAAGTTGGTCCAGATCTGAACAAACATTAAGTTGAAGTTGTTAAACAGCAATTTAAGATGCACCAAGATGATCTACACGAGATTCTAGTCAAGTTACATATAAAGTTCGTTTAATTCGGAGCTACGGCCTAGAAGATATGAGCAAAACAAGTTCAACATGGCATTGATGCTAAATGCATCCAAACATCAAGAAAACACCTCAAAACAAGGATGCAACATGGTAATATGAAACTACATGCAAAATTAAGCAAGTTTCATATAGAGCACACTCAAAACAGAGCAACGGTTCAACACATACACTCTATACAAGATATGACAACAATTTGTCGATAACAGCAACTAGGCATCCAGCAAGCATCAAAACAATAAGCTACAACACCCCAACATAATAACAAAAGGCATGGGCATGAAGTACAGGTAAAGCATGACAAAACACGAGCACTGAGCTATCTCCAGAAAACAATAGAACATGCTCAAAAGGACATGACAAGATTGCAAATAATAACAGTTTCAGACATAGCAGAAATAACATCAGGTTGCAATGTTTAGAGCTATAAAACAACATGTTATAGGAACTTATCATGGCAAAAAAAGGCATGGAATGAATCTAATAATCTCATATAACAAAAGTCCCTTACTGACCATGAGCCAAAAAGGCACAGAAAATATGATGGCACCCATGTAAACATGGCAAATTATATGACAGATTCATACATGGCAGGACCAACAATAAGTTGGCATGTTGGTGAGCTTGTACCACTCATCACAGAGCAATACATGGCATGGCAATGTGACCAACAGTAATAAGACATGTTTATGAAGCTAATTATGGAAAGAACAAGCTCATAGGGTGCATGGATCACTAACAACAATCATGGCAACATTGAACTTAATGTTAACAGGCAGACATCAACATTATTTAGCAGTTTTGAGGGCAATATTACAACATGTTACAGCAGGCTATAATTGCAACCAGGGGCATGAATGGATATAGTATGACATGTATAACAAAACATCCTTAGTGAACATCTCCATATTATGCACGAAATGACTTGTAGAAGCAGGTTTACATAGCCTCACGAAATAACAGAATCTGTCAGGAAAACAGCAACAGCAAGTACCCTACTTAACAAGCTTGATGCACTCACTACACAACTCACAAAAATACATGGATAGCACCCCTGTAAAGATGGAATATCATAGATCAAAACACATGTAGACATCAACCTCATAGGATGCACACATAAAACATGGCAAAAATGACAAATCACCAAGTTATAACAGTTTCAGCAGATTAACCGCACATAGCACTCTTGCGACGATGATTAGGGCATCAACATGAGCTCAAATGAAAATGATGCAATGGAATGAAATGAAGTACTCGTTGAGGCGAACAATTTGACATATTACATGCACGAAACGGAGCACTATGCATGGAGTTATGATGCGATGAACATGGCATGATAATGTCAAAATAACAGGGACTTGGTGGCAAACGGGGTCAACCTTCGTTTTCAGATCTGGCACGGTTCCCGAGGCACATGGAGTTCGCCGGACCCTCGCAGAAAAAGGGCCGGAGAGGAGGAAGACGAGGCCGGGGCGGACGAGGGCGACCGGATCCGGGCGGCTCCGGCCCGGATCTAGCCGGAGGAGGCCGGGGAAGGTCGGAGGGAGGCCGCGCGGGGCGGCGCGGGGCGCTGGCGTCGATCCAGCGCGGCGGCGCCGGCCAAGGCGGTGGCGGATGGCGGCCGACGCCAGAGACGGCAGGGGGCGGCGAGGCCAGGGCGGCGGTTGGCGGAACCGAGGCGGCGGTGGGACGACGGGGCGGCGCAGGCGCTCCGGCGGGAGGCGAGGCGACTCGGGCGGCGGGGCACACGGCGGCGGAGGTCGCCGGCGCCGGGCGGCGAGGTGGCCGGCGGCGGAGGGAGGGCGTGGGTGCCACGTGGCAGGCGTTGAATGGGCGTGGGCGGCGGCGCAGTTCGTCCGGCGGCGGGTGGACATGTCCTCCGGGCGAGAGGGAGGAGTAGACTAGGGTTTCGCCCGAATTTCAGAGGGCGAGGTGTTTTTATAGGTAGAGGAAGCTAGGAGAGTCCAAATGGAGTCCGGTTTTCGCCCACACGATCATGATCGAACGACCGAGAGCATGGAGGGGGTTTGGATGGGTTTTGGGCCAGTTTGGAAGGGTGTTGGGCTGCAAGACAAAAGAGGCTTTTACGGTTACCCGGTTAACCGTTGGAGTATCAAATGACCTCCAAATGGCACGAAACTTGACAAGCGGTCTACCGGTGCTATATCAAGGCTGCTTGGCAAACCTCGTTCCATTCCGAGAAATTTTAACACCCGCTCACAACAGGAGACAAAAAGGGGAACGCCGGAGGACATAGGAGTGCCGGATTGCAAAACGAACAACGGAGAAAATGCTCGGATGCATGAGATGAACACGTATGCAAAATGAGATGCACATGATGACATGATAAAATGCAACATGCAAGCAAATGACAAGGCAACTACGGCGATTAACTGGTGGACACCTGGCGCAACGAATCCGGGGCGTTACAATATATTACGTCAGTAAGTTGGTCAGGTGCCGCCGAATCGAACTTTTCCAGTGCAACCACATTTGCCGGTATGGGACGGCCCTAATGCGGTCTATTGTCGTGCCTCTGCTGGTGCCTCTAACGAGGGAAGGTTATGGGCGCGCGCTACCCTGATCAGGTAGGCGACATAAGCCTTGTGTGCCCGTTGTTGTTGTTATGTGCACATGTCCCCGTTTGGGACGGTTTATTGTTTTGGGCCACGACGGTGGTCGTTGAGGTGTCTTGAGGTAGACACATGGGGCACCCATGACTTAGCCCAGAGGGGAGTGAGTCCGAGTGGCCGGGAGAGTGTCATGACAATAGATCGGTTTTGTCGGAACGCCATTGGTCCACCCGAATGGGACGACGAGGCCATGGGTTCTGTGGTGTGGGTACAGAGCGCTACCTCTGCAGAGTGTATGTTTAATCTATCGATAGCCGCGTCCTCGATCATGGGCATGGATTCGTACTAGGGTACACCGTTCGATCAACATTCACATGACTGAATGACTTATAGGTGGTGGATATGTGGATATTTGGAGCAGTACAGATTGGCCAAGTATTGGTCGGGTTGTGATCGCCGTAAGGATCACGGGCCATTTATTTGTCGGGTTGTGATCGCCGTAAGGATCACGGTTACAGTTTGGTTTTGATCACGAGGTGATCGAGATGGTATATTGCTTGGCCAGTTAGCCAAGAGAGATATGGTTATGGAGATCGGAGATGGTGATTTATCAGTATTGTAGTAGTTTCATATTATGCTTAGGAGTTACTGTTATATCATGGTAGCTGTTAATTTAATTAACCTGCTTAATGCTATGTTGTTGTCTTGCCTTGTTGTTTTTGGTTGTTGTGAGCTTGCAAGTACATTCAATGTACTGACCTGGCGTGTCATGCCAGATTGCAGGTGATGCCATGATTGCTTGATTGCTTGTCGTGGTTTTCGTTCGTGCGAGCTACATCGTGTCCCAGCCAGAGTCCCTGCGGAGTGGAGTTCACTACCTTCGTCGTTGTTCCGCTGCTAGAAGATTTCCGCTGCTAGGAGTTGTTCTGCTGCTAGAATAGAGCAAGTGTAGTATCGTAGGCGTAGTGTCGCCGTGCTGATGTGAACCTTTGTAACATCAGACCTTTGTAATCATTCTTGTAATAAGAGCTGATTTGTTCTATGTCAAGCAGTGCCGTATTCCAGAGACTTCTCCTCGATCTCTGGGCTGGAATACGAGGCGTTCCGGTTTCTCTGAGCTGGGGTGCCACAGACAGCAGGGGCAGCAAGGCATGTATTGTATTGTTGCCATCGGGGATAAAAAGATGGGGCTTATATCATATTGCATGAGTTTATCCCTCTACATCATGTCATCTTTCTTAATGCATTACTCTATTCTTTATGAACTTAATACTCTAGATGCATGCTGGATAGCGGTCGATGTGTAGAGTAATAGTAGTAGATGCAGAATCGTTTCGATCTACTTGTCACGAATGTGATGCCTATATACATGATCATGCCTAGATAATCTCATAATTATTCTCTTTTCTATCAATTGCTCGACAGTAATTCATTCACCCACCGTAATACTTATGCCGTCTTGCCAAGTAGCTTGTGAAGATATAAGTGATTTGTTGCATGACAAGATGTCTCAACCGCTTCCGCCCAAAAGTGTTTTGGCATCTTGTATTCATCAAGCATCATTCTTGCCATCTCGATGAGCGTCCAGTTCTTCCTCTCAACAACTCCGTTTTGTTGAGGTGAGTACATAGCCGAGAACTCATGTGAGATCCCTTCGTCAAGAAAGGTGTCCACATTGGCGTTCTTGAACTCCGTTCCATTGTCATTGTGAACCTTCTTGATCTTCACTTTAAATTAATTTTGGGCCTTCCTAGCAAAGTTCTTGAAGATCTTTTGAACCTGCAATTTATCATCGAGAAAGAACACCCATGTAAACCTTGAAAAATCATCAACTATAACTAGACCAAATGAGTTTCCACCGAGACTTTTGTAGGCATTGGGACCAAAGAGATCCATATGAAGTAGCTTGAGCGGTCTTCTCGTGGTCATGATATTCTTCACGGGGTGGCTTCCTCCAACCTATTTTCCTGCTTGGCAAGCACTTCAAAGTATATCCTTATCAAATATGACATCTTTAACACTAAGGATATCATCACCTTTAGTAAGCTTGTCAAGGTTTCGCATGCCCACATGACCTAACCGTCTATGCCACAACCAACCTTTGGAAGATTTAGCAATTAAGCAAGTTCTAGGTTGAGCCTTTTTAGTGAAATCAACAATGTATATATCACCTCTACGTATGCCGGTAGAGACCATTTTATGATTATCTCTTCAAAACACTTGGCAATCTACTTTAGTAAATAGAACATTGAAACCGAAATCAGCAAGTCTAGATATAGAAAGTAAATTATAGCCAAGAGATTCAACGAGCATGACATTTTGTATGGAGCTATCATGTGAGATGGCCACCTTACCGAGGCCAACCACCTTACCCTTTGAGTTATCACCAAAAGTGACATACTTTCGAGGGCCATCGTTTTTAGCAAGCTCACAAAACATATCTTTATCTCCGGTCATGTGATCGGTACATCCACTATCAAGGACCCATTCCTTTCCTCCTGCCATGTAGCCGCGAAGATTAGCCATAAGACCAAAGTGTTTCATTGCGTCATCAAGATCATAGTCACTATCATCATCCTCATCATAGTATCCATGTTCAACATCGTCATGTGATGGATCAATTCCTAGAGAGAGTGATTCATTAGATAAATGATCATCACAATAATCATCTTTATGAAATCTAATGGCTTCGAAGATAATATTGCTAATGATTCCAACATCTCCTTTGGCACGCATAAGGTCACGAAGCTCAAACAGACAATCATCAAACTTAGGATCTCTAGTAATCATTTTATTCAAGGCAACTGACTTATGAAGAATCTCATCTAGATTTTGCAAGGAGTGTTTTGAAAATCTTTCCTCAAGAAATTGCCATATAGTATAAGCACAATCAAGAGTAGGCAAGTGACCAATCAAATTTCTAGGCAATCCTCTAATGATAAGATTGATAGTTCTAAGATTGTGAATCATGTCAAGATCCTCATCATGGGTAGGATGCAAGGGATCAACAATGGGCGCACAAGGGTTGGTAATGTACTTGCTCAAATGTTATTCATTGAAAATCTCTAGCATCTCATTTTTCCACTCATGAAAGTACTCTCCATCTAGTATCGACACTCTATGTCTAAGACTCCCCAACATAGACTCATCCATCTTCCTCCAATGTTGATTAAACCAATGCAATGGAGACCAAAGCTCTGATACCAATTGAAAGGATCGAGAAGAGGTGTCTAGAGGGGGGTGTTGGTGTCAAAACCGACGGATCTCGGGTAGGGGGTCCCGAACTGTGCGTCTAAGGTCGATGGTAACAGGAGACGGGGACAAGATGGTTACCTAGGTTTGGGCCCTCTCTATGAAGGTAATACGCTACTTCCTGCTTGACTGATCTTGGTGAATATGAGTATTACAAGAGTTGATCTACCACGCGATCATAATGGCTAAACCCTAGAAGTCTAGCCTATGGGGTTATGATTTTGTCCTATGGGCTAAACCCTTCGGTTTATATAGGCACCAGAGGGGGCTAGATTTGTACCAAGTCGGTTACAGAGAAAGGAATCTATGTATCTGAATCACCAAGCTTGCCTTCCATGCCAAGGAGAGTCCCATCCGGACACGGGAAGAAGTCTTCTGTCTTGTATGTTCATAGCCCAATAATCCGGCTCATGTATATAGTCCGGTTGTCCGAGGACCTCGTAATCCAGGATTCCATCAGATTGTCTTCGGCATTGCAAGGCGGGTTCCTTCTCCGAATACTCCAAAGTAGACTTCGAACACAAGAATCGTGTCTAGTTCTTGAAGACAAGCACCACGCACAACCGTAGAGAGTATAATATTCCATGAGTTCAATCCGCTAACAACTTTTTTGTAGCATGACATCACGTCACCGCCCGGTCATTATTTGAACCGTTTTTAGCGTGCCGCTCCATATTTCAAGAGGTGTGGTTTCATTGGCACGTCTTGTCAAAGCAGAGATCATGTCCCCTTATTGCGGGATTCTCATTAATACGGGCGTGGATAACCTAACCGTGCCATCCATACGGCCCTTGGGGAATGGGCAAGTTTTAAGGTGAGTGGGGAGGCGCTTGATATTCATTGCCTTTATAAAGAGATAAGGATTCACCCCTTTTCACCCACGCCTTCTCCTCCCTCTGCCCATCCATTCTTAAGCTCCAGTGCCCAAGCTCTTGTCCTTTCCGCCCAAAAAAGCACTCCCACCATGTCCGGATCCAGAGCAGGAGGCAAGTGGATGGCCTCCTCTGTCAAGGAGAAGGACATCACGAAGCTCCGGGAGGCCGGGTACCTGGCCAAGGAAATCGCCCACCGGCTTCCGAACAAAGGACAGATCATCCCTACCCCGGAGCCCCAGGAGAGGGTGGTGTTCATCACACACTTCATCCGCGGGCTGGGATTCCCTCTCCACCCGTTTGTCTGCGGACTCATGTTCTACTATGGGCTGGAATTCTATGATCTGGCCCCCAACTCCATCCTCAACATCTTCACATTTATTGTCGTGTGCGATGCCTTCCTCCGCATCCCACCTCACTTTGGACTATGGCTGAAGACCTTCAATGTGAAGCCAAAGCTGGTGAATGGTCAGCAAGCAAAGTGCGGAGGCGCCATGGTGGGAAAAATGCCCAATGTCACCTGGCCCGAGGGTTGCTTTGTGGAGACTGTCAAAGGATCGCAGTCGGGGTGGTTCTACATCACCGAACCACGCGGTATCAACTGGGCAGTGGCTCCCGCATTCTGGTCCGGAGTCCCGATACGGCTTACCTCGTGGCAAGAGAAAGGACTGACCTGGTCTTCCTCAGATGAGCTGATGGCGCTCCAAACGCGCGTTCAGAACATAATAAACAAGAAATCAAGCTCGTCAACGTGATCCAGGTGATGCTTGTTCGCAGGATCCTTCCGTGCCAATGCCGGACTTGCCGTCCATGGGAGTTTGATCCCGCCAAGCACCAGACCCTACTGGGGCTCTTCGGCATGATGCACGAAGATATCTGGAAGGTGCTCTTCAAGGCCAACGAGGCGCCGCCGCCCACGACCGAGGATCACGACCATAACTTGACGCATCCTGCTAGTCCGGTAAGTTATTTCATGCTTTAAAGGTATACCCTTTACTTGCAAACTTGAAGAAGGCATCTAAGCCTCCCTATTAATTTTTTGAGGCCTGGACAGAGATGGCGGAGCGGATTAACTGTCCAGCTCCGCTGCCCGAAGACCCAGAATTTCCGCTTCTGACAAAGATGCTGGTTCCCGTGCCTTATCAGGTGCCGGAGAAGAAGGCCAAGAAGAAGACCAAGGGTACCAGAGGTGGTCTCCGTCACAATGGCACTTCAGAAGCGACATCCGATGACGCCGAGACTCACTCCTCCGTCGCCGAGGACGACGAGGAAGAGAAGGAGGAAGAAGAAAGTCGTTCTCCCCTGCAGGGGGGAGAAAGAAGAGGCCGGCGTCCACACATCTGGAGGCCGAGGAGTCCAAGAACGGGAAAGCCTCCCTTCCGGACAGCTCCATAGCGTCCACCGACAACACCTGGGAGTGGGAGCCCAGGGACAAGCCCCTGGCCAAATCATAAGTGTCCGGACATGTTCATGTATCTGGCCCCTTTACTTCATTGTTTTAATGTACTAAATTATACATTTGCAGTTCGGCTCGGTCCAACCTCGAGCGGTCCTTATCTTCGAAGGATTCGCTGGACACAGATGCGACGGACAGCAGGACCCTTCCCACGGCCTCCTCTCCCAAGGACACGGGTGGCGCCGAGGCATCGTCTCGAAGGATCCCAGGCCTGGGAGAGAATCCGGAGGCTGTCGTGGAGGTGCCGGAGGGTGAAGCCTTGGCTGCCGGACACATGAGGGAGCAAACCCCCATGGATACTGACGATGGGGGCCATATCCAATTCGTCCCCCAACCGAATATAATTCCGGAGACCCATACGGCTCCGGAATCTGGCAAGCATCCATTTTCGAAGGAAGGGGGTGTGCCTATTCCGCCGGTGACCTCTGCCCATCCAGAGCCGCCGGACACTTTGCTGGAAGGGCTGCAAGGCGCTTCCATTGTCGAGGAACACCGTACCCTTATGGGTATGGTGATTGAGAGGATTCAGTCCGCAAAAAGCGGACTGACCAAAATCTGCACTAGTCTTCTAACAGGCTTTGAGGTAAGTAATGTAATCATGTAAAAATAATGTCATAGTATAGATAGTATCCCCTAAGACACTGTCCGGTGTTCGAAAAGACAAGTCGGACAAAGGATCAAATAATTTTCACCGGAGACTAATCTAAAATGTCTATGTGAATAAGCATGCGTCACTGCTTGCTGCGACTTCTCACACTACGAAAGTCTCTGGACTGAAGCAGAGACTGGAGCAGGCCGAGGAAGAGCTCGACCGCGTGAAGAAACAGTTGGAGGATAGTCAAGGTATGCGGTAACCTTGTATATATTCAGGAAGGATGAATGATTCATGCTATCTAAAGTGCCATGATATTTATTAGGGGCAACGACCGAAGTAGGGGCCCTCAAGAAGGCGCTGGCCGAGGCCGAGGACAAAGCGGCCAAGGAATGAGCCGCACGCAAAAAGCATGAGGCCTGGGTCAGTGAGGTCCAGCAAGAGCTCTAGGATGCCATCAAGAAGTGCGAGTCCTTGGAGCGCGACTTTAAGGATCAAGAGTCCAAACTTGCCAAGGCCCGCCAGAGCGCACACGATGCCCGACCTGAAGCCTAGGGTGCCCTCCAGGAAATCCAGGCGGCCAAGAAAATCACGATGGGTAAGGATTTTATTATGCAGAGTAGATATGTGAAGGAAAGGTTCCTCTTACTGACCCGGATTTGGAGTTCTCCAGGGGCGGTTGCGAATCTGCTGTGCAGCGTGTCAGATGCTACAGAATTCTACCGAGCCGAAGAGGGGAGTTCTACAGAGAAGCTGTTTTGGTCACAATACCTTGCGACCGAACATCCGGTGCCCTTTAGCGACCAGCTGAAACAGCTGGTCGAGCTGCATAGGGCGTACGAACTAGCCCTGAAGGATTTAGTAATTCGGCTATGGCCTGCCGAAGCCATTCCAGCAGCTATTCAGACTCGTGAAGTGTCTTGTAAGTGAGAACTTCCCTAGGCTTGATGCCATCAAGCGGCCGGTCTGTATCGAGGGCGCGCGAATGGCCTTTGCTCGCGCCAAGATGCACTGGGCGAAGATGGACACCACGAAGATGATGACCGAGGGACCGCCCGCAGGCAAGGAGCACCGCACACCCGAACTGTATTTTGATAGTGTCCTGGAGGGATCCCGCCTTGTGGTGGAGCAATGTGCTAAGGATATCATATTTCCATGAATACACTCATGTTATCATGTCTTGTATTGTAAAACAAGATCATTATGTAATAGAATGCTTGTTATTTAAAATTTTACCTCCTGTGCGGCCGTATTGTTAAATCTGAGAGTTGGCCAGTCATCGGCTTCCGCCCCCGCGTAAATAGTACGGGGGTGTTCGGGATAAATCTAAACACTCTTTACTCCAAAGTTTGCTCCTTAAAGGAGGTGTTTAGCGCAACGAACATGGCAATCGGACTATACGGCTTTATCACCCTCACTTAGCCATAGGAGTTTGACAACAAAAATTTAGGTGCAGCCCCTAGTATTCGGAAGTCAGAGCTTGGGATGTTGTAAACACCTGATCGGATAAAAAATCGATTCCTCACATAATAAAGAAAAAATCTCTAAGGATTTGAAACGTCTCGAATAGCTGACCGGCTCTCGCCGCATCATGACAGTCAGTTTTTGGCTTTCTCTACTGAGGTGCTCATCCGGAAGAACTGGGACACAATTGCAGTAGTTCTCCCTTTACTATCCTAGCGGATATAGCGGAACGTAAGGTAGCAAGCACAAGAGTCGGGCAACCCAACTATTGACCAAAGACATGATTCGGAGCCGATGCATATAATGCTATAAGTTCGGGGTGTCGAACTGTACTATAAAAGGTGTTCGGGCTTTGATGCCGTAGTATGGGGCATAATGAAGCCCCTGGTGAATTGAGACGTACCATAGTGTACGGGTGCAAAAAATATTAAGGAAAAAGGAAAATAAAGTAATAGGCTAATTTCGCAGAAATTGGGCCGCAAACAATTTTCCATTGTAGTTTGATTAATATGTCAAAGCGTATTTTGTACGAATAGTGCGATAAGCAAAATGGCTATTTGACATGCCACTACCAAGGGCGAGCTACGTGCGGGTTTTTAAAACAGGTATAACGATCGTTAGCAGAGACCACCTGGGGGTTCCCTTGTACGTCAAAGCTTCTTGCCTTCTTGATGTATCCATCCCTTGATAGGTCCGATGATCAGGTTGTCAGGGAAAGCCTCGTGAAGAGAAAAACCTGAAATGAAAAAGAAAAGTGAAGATATGAGGGTCCAGGAGCGGCTGAGCCGCATTATGGACGACGATCTAGTTGTGCCTCCATCCATGCCCATGGCATTTTAAGTGCGTAGTTATGTACGCATGGTACGAGTGTCACTGCTTGATCGGGACTGGGATGGAGGCCGGATAGCTAGTCAAGCTCTGGACGAGCTGGACTGTCCTGCTGCAGAGTAGTTCAGACTTGCTTGACGGTGTCCGGGAGCTTGACTGTCGAATTGAGGTTCTTCCTAAAAAGGCTGCTCTGTACTTCTGCTGCCAGGGCAGCTATGTGCTCTTCAGTACGGAGGGAGCGTTCCGTTGACCGTTATGACACCGCGTGGCCCGGGCATCTTGAGCTTGAGTTAGGCGTAGTGCGTCACCACATTGAATCGAGCGAATGCGGTTCGTCCGAGCAGTGTGTGATAGCCACTGCGGAAGGGGACGATATCGAAGATTCAAAAATTGTCCAGGGATCCGAAGACCACTTCCAGTGTGATTGAGTCCGTACAGCAGACCTCTACACCTGGTATGATACCTTTGAAGGTGGTTTTGGTGGGCTAGATCCTTGAGGGGTCAATACCCATTTTGCACACTGTATCCTGATAAAGCAGATTCAGGCTGCTGCCACCGTCCATGAGGACTCGCATCAAATGGAACCCATCAATAATTAGATCAAGGACTAGTGCGGCTGAACCGCCATGACAGATACTGGTCGGATGATCCCTGTGATCAAAAGTGATCGGGTAGGATGACCATGGATTGAACTTTGGGGCGACTGGCTCTATCGCGTAGACGTCCCTGAGCGCGCGCTTGCGCTCCCTCTTGGGGATATGGGTAGCATATACCATGTTCACCATTTTGACTTGGGGGGGGGGACTTATTCTGTCCCCCTGTGTTCGGTGGCCGGGGCTTCTCATTGTCGTCCTCACTTTGGGACCCCTTCTCCTTGTTCTCGGCATTTAACTTGCCGGCCTGTTTAAAAACCCAACACTCTTTGTTGGTATGATTGGCTGGTTTATCAGGGTGCCGTGGATCTGACATGGACGTTCGAGTATGCAGTCCAAACTGGATGGGCCTGGATTGTTTCTTTTATACGGCTTCTTCCGCTGACCGGATTTAGAGCCACTGAATCTAGCGTTGACCACCGTGTCTTCGGTGTTGTCACCCTTGTTTCGACGTTTGTGTCTGTTGCGTCGGGGCTTGTCGTTGCTATTTATGGCTTCAGAAGTGCCAGGTTCGGTTGTATTGTTATTGCTACGGGCTATCTAGCTATCTTCGCTCGCACAGAAGCGGGTCATGAGTGCTGTAAGGGCTGACACGGTCTTCGGTTTTTCCTGGCCGAGGTGTCGGGCCAGCCATTCGTCGCGGATGCTGTGTTTAAAGGCTGCTAGGGCTTCGGTGTCCGAACAGTCGACAATCTGGTTCTTTTTAGTTAAGAATCTAGTCCAGAATTTTCTGGCTGACTCTCTGGGCTATTGAACTATGTGACTTAAGTCGTCGGCATCCGGAGGTCGGACATATGTGCCTTGGAAATTGTCAAGGAAGGCATCCTCCATGTGCTTCTAGCTGCCAATGGAGTTTTCAGGAAGGCTATTTAACCAGTACCTGGCTGGTCCCTTGAGATTTAGCAGGAGGTATTTGATGGCGTGCAGATCATCACCGCGGGCCATATGAATATGGAGAAGAAAATCCTCAATCCATACTGTGGGGTCTGTTGTGCCATCATATGATTCGATGTTCACGGGTTTAAACTCTTATGGGAATTCATGTTCCATTACTTCGTCAGTGAAGCAAAGGGGGTGTGCGGCGCCTCTATATCGGGCCAAATTGTGACATAGCTCGGATGGAGTTTGTCTACAGTTTTCGGCCCGAACGTGGTTATTTTTGTCATGTCCAGCCGGATGGCCATCGTAGCACATCAGGGCATGCCCCGGTGTCCCATAAATTGATCTGGTCTGACCAGCTCTATTTTCCAAGTCATGCTGCAGGTCATGTGTGTATCCCCGAGCTATTGTATCTCTGCTTTTACGGCAAGGTGGTGCAGGCTGGTATTCGTCTTGAGTTTCCGCTTTATCCCGGCCACGTAGTGGTCGATCAGCCGCGTTATCTGTTGGTAGGACGGGCTCTAGCGCCTCATCATTGAATTGGGGTAACAACTTGTGCTCCGGGTAACTTTTGGTTGTGTGCTTGAGGTCGTATCCTTCGGCTCCTAGGACATCAGTCCATCTATCGTTGAGCAGATCTTGATTAGCTTGAAGCTGCTGCTATTTCTTTTTCAGGCTCCTTGCAGTGGCTATTAGCTGGCGCTTAAAGCGCTCCTGCTCGACAAGCTCCTCAGGCACGATAAAGTCTTTGTCGCCAAGGCTCACCTCATCCTCGGAGAGCGGAAGGTAATTATTGTCCTCCGTTTCTTCGTTCATGGTCTGTTCATCCGTGCTGGCTTGCCCATCTTCCCGTTCATCTTGTTTGGACGTTGGCTCCACGAGATCTTCATTGTCTTCGGCATCGTCCGGAGTGTTATGTTCTCATGTGCCGGTACTGCTGTCTTTTCCACGACGGGGTTTAGAGCGGCACTGCTGTCATTGGCGCTTTGGCTATATCTCAGGAGGTTTCTCCTCAACTGGATCCTTCTCATCACCGTCGTCGTTCTCTTTTTTTGTATCCACCATGTATAAGTCATATGAGGAGCTGGATGTCCAGCGCCCTATGAGCGGTGGTTTTTGTGCCTGCTCCTCTTCGGCATCATCGTCCATACCATCGATGTCTTCAGAGTCATAGTCGAACATGTCGGTTAAGTCCTCGACAGTGGCTATGTAGTGGGTGGTGGGTGGGAAGCGAAATTCTCCGTCATCAGCTTCCAGCTCAAGCCGGATATAGTTCGGCTGTGAGCCCCGGGATAATGAGAGGGCTTTTAATGAGTTTAGCACATCGCCAAAAGGAGAGTGCCGGAAGATGTCCGCGGAGCAGAACTCAAAGATCGGCGCCCGATCAGATGCGATGGGCGCGGATGCACGCGGTTCGGAACCTATGACCGGAGACGGATCCGAGGTTCCGGTAACACAGGGCCCACTCAAGGTTGGATCTGTGTGCGGCTCTATCGCTGTTGAGTCTGCGGATCTTGCAGCGGGGTTGAGCATCCCGTCCTCGGATGGCGCGAACTGCTCCGGATCTAGGGCGAGAGCGGTTATAAGTGCTATTTGTTGAGCACGGTCTGATGACAGATTTAGGTCATGTTCATCGTGGTGACAGGGAGTGGCAGTCATGGGCTCGAATCCGTCGAAGATCAAGTCTTCGCGGACATCGGCCACGTAATTCAAGCTTCCAAATCTATCTCAATGGCTACGGGCGTAGCTGTCGATCTGCTCCAGATGGCCAAGCGAGTTGGCCCGCAGTGTGAAGCCACCAAATACGAAGACCTGTCCGGGGAGGAAGATCTCCCCCTGGACCGCGTCGTTGTAGATGATTGATTGAGCCATCAAACCTTTTGCTGACAACACATCGGAACTCTTAATGAAAGCACCAATGTTGGTGTCAAAACCGGCGGATCTCGGGTAGGGGGTCCCCAACTGTGCGTCTAAGGTCGATGGTAACAGGAGACGGGGGACACGATGTTTACCCAGGTTCAGGCCCTCTCTATGGAGGTAATACCCTACTTCCTGCTTGATTGATCTTGATGAATATGAGTATTACAAGAGTTGATCTACCACGAGATCATAATGGCTAAACCCTAGAAGTCTAGCCTACGGGGTTATGATTATGTCCTACGGACTAGACCCTCCGGTTTATATAGGCACTGGAGGGGGCTAGGGTTTACCAAGTCGGTTAAAGAGAAAGGAATCTACATATCCGAATCGCCAAGCTTGCCTTCCACGCCAAGGAGAGTCCCATACGGACACGGGAAGAAGTCTTCTATCTTGTATCTTCATAGCCCAACAGTCCGGCTCATGTATATAGTCTGGTTGTCCGAGGACCCCTTAATCCAGGACTCCCTCAGGGGTGAATAGACTCTCAACCAAGAAAAGTAGCAATTTTTAAGTTCTTCAAGTTGAGGTGGAGTTTCGGCACAAGTTTAACCATTCACAATACATATCGAGCAAGCATGCAAATAGTATATGACCAACGGAAAGTAAAGCATGCAACTTGCAAGAAAGTAAAGGGATGGGATTGGAGTGTGCAAACGCAATTGGACACACGAAGATTTCTGGCGTGGTTCCGATAGGTGGTGCTATCGTACATCCACGTTGATGGAGACTTCAACCCACGAAGGGTAACGGTTGCGCGAGTCCACGAAGGGCTCCACCCACGAAGGGTCCACGAAGAAGCAACCCTGTCTATCCCACCATGGCCATCGCCCACGAAGAACTTGCCTCACTAGGGTAGATCTTCACGAAGTAGGCGATCTCCTTGGCCGTACAAACTCCTTGGTTCAACTCCACAATCTTGACGGAGGCTCCCAAGTGACACCTAACCAATCTAGGAGACACCACTCTCCAAAAGGTAATAGATGGTGTGTTCATGATGAACTCCTTGCTCTTGTGCTTCAAATGATAGTTTCCCCAAGACTCAACTCTCTCTCATAGGATTGGATTTGGTGGAAAGATGATTTTAGTGGAAAGCAACTTGGGGAAGGCTAGAGATCAAGATTCATATGGTAGGATTGGAATATCTTGGCCTCAACACATGAGTAGGTGGTTCTCTCTCAGAAAATGAATGCTGGAAGTGTAGGCTTGTTCTGATGGCTTTCTCTCCATGAATGAGGAGAGGGTGGAGGGGTATATATAGCCTCCACACAAAATCTAACCGTTACACACAATTTACCAAACTCGATGGGACCGAATCATAAAACTCGGTCAGACCGATTCAGTTCATAATGTGATCGTTAGGCATTTCGGTGGGACCGATATGATCAACTCGGTAGGACCGATGTGCTAGGTTAGGGTAAAACCTCATCTCGGTTTGACCGATTACACAAACTCGGTGGGACCGATTTTGGTAATAACAAAACAGAGAGTTGGTCAAGCAAACTCGGTTCGACCGATTGCGTATTCTCGGTGAGACTGAAATTATTGCAGTAGGAAACAGAGAGTTTGCAAGCCCATCTCGGTGAGACCGAAGTGATTAGGGTTTCTGGCAGTGGCTATGTCAAATGAACTTGGTGGCGCCGGATAGATCAAATTGGTGGGGCCAAGTTTGACTTTTGGTTTGGGACATATGTGGATGTGAGAAAGTGGTTGAGGGTTTTTGGAGCATATCACTAAGCATTTTGAGCAAGCAAGCCATTAAGCAACACCTCATCCCCTTTTAATAGTATTGGCTTTTCCTATGGACTCAATGTGATCTTGGATCACTAAAAGTAAAATGTAGAGTCTTGAGCTTTAGAGCTTGAGCCAATCCTTTGTCCTTAGCATCTTGAAGGGGTTCCACATCCTCTTGTCCATGCCACTCCACTGTTGGACTTATGTGAAATATACTAGATAAAAGTATTAGTCCAACAAGAGATATGTTGACATTAATTACAAAAATCACCCAGGGAGCACTTATGCTTTCAGCTTGTCGTCGTTCCTTACTGTTTCAACATCGAAGGTCTCCTGGAGCTTAAGGTTGAAGCGCCAATCTTCGTCCAGGTGAGGCCTGTCGCACAGATCACGGTCGTCATTGCACCAGTCGCACTCCCTCGGGAGACTTTCGTCGTCTGAGTACGACATTTCCTATGTTCATAATTCGAAGATTAAACTTGTACAATTAAATATATGTACTACGAAAAATAAATTAGATCATTATTATTCATCACTAGTTGACTATCGGTCTGTCGAGTCTTTTCTTGAAAACTCTCAGCTCACGTGGTGTATACATTCGACCATTGGTGATGGTCGCTCCTTCTTTCGTTCCCAAGTGCATTACACCAAAATGTCTAGCACACGGGAACGAAGGAGAAGCAACCCCGATGACAACAGTCGGGATTCTTCGTCCTCTCATATATGGTGGAGACTCTCCCTCACTGATTCCTCTCTGACATTTGCGACCGTCGGTGATGGTTGTTACTCCTCCTTCCCCTAGTGCATAACAAAGGTCTAGCACAAGGAGAAGAAGGAGAAACGCCCCCACGACAACAGTCGGGATTTTTCGTCCTCTCATATATGGTGGAACCTCGACAGACTTAAAGTCAACCCGAAATATCATTTAATTATCTTTCAAGAAAATCCAGGCCACTCGATATTTCCTACATATTCTAGGACAAGTCATGCCAAAATTCACGAAAAATTCCGGCATGACCTTTGCTAAAGAAGGACATATGGAGCGCCTAAAATTTTCTAGAACGGAAATTAATCAACACTTCGGCAAAACATAGGCCACTCAGAGGTGTAACCTGCAAACATGACCGACCACTTGGGCAACCACATATCCTATTTGAGCAATACAAGATATACATGTTTTTATCTACATCATCTCTTATAGGACTCATATTGACATGGAGATTTGGCTGGTCTCACCTCGAGGTCGGAGGGGGTCAGTGATGGGGACGACGGCGGGGATGATGGAGGGCTCCATGATTTCTGCAAAAACAAAAACCCTAGAAGCTATCACTAATACATCCTGAATAGTATCATACATATAACACCACTAATACAACTAAAACCCTAGCGAATGACGGGTATCGATGACGAGGATGCGGGATAGGCATCGTCGATGTCGATGCGGGAATAATTGCTTAAACTAAAAAAATAACAACAAATGTGACATGTTCAACTAGTTCTATTAATTCAACTAGTTCTTACTGAAAATAAACTTACTATAAATAAAAATAAACTAGTTCTTTCTAAAAATAAACTAGTTCAACTAGTTATACTAATTTTCTTACTAAAAATACATTAGTTCTATTAATTCAACTAGTTCTTACTAAAAATAAACTAGTTTAACTAGTTTTATTAATTTACTTACTAATTATTTTAAACACTTACTAAAAACAGTAAAAAACTACATTATACAATAGTAAAAAAAACTACAGTAAAAAATAGAAGAAAAAAAGAGATGGAGGGAGGAGGGGAAGGGAGGACGAAGGAGAGAGGAGGAG